>NC_081411.1:20019016-20364052 GCF_030272615.1 Cryptomeria japonica
AAGAGGCAAAAAAGATAGAGAGAGGTGTAGGGAGATAGAAATATTGAAATATAGGGGGATATATAGAGGAAGAGATATAGAGAGATCTGTAAATGAAGATGGAGAGATACATATAAATAGATGGTGAGATAGAGTGAGATAGATATCCAAGGACATATAGAGATAGGGGGAGAGGGGGGGGGAGATATATAATGAGATTGACAAATAGAGATGGAAATAGGGGGAGATAGAGGGAGAGATGCACATATATTGGAAGAGAAATAGAGAGATGTAGATATATACATGAAGAGAAAGAGAGATGGATAGAGATAAGGATATAAATAGGGAGAGAGAGAGAGAGAGAGAGAGAGAGAGAGAGAGAGAGAGAGAGAGAGAGAGAGAGAGAGAGAGAGAGAGAGAATGATATATAGATTCAGAGGGGGACATAGATGTATGGAGATAGAGACAAAGGGGGCAAGAGTGAGAGAGAAATAAGGTGACAAGTACAAGTAATAGATAAAAAGGTTTAGACCTTAGAAAGAGGGAGAAGGGAATATAGAGAGATAAAACTGATAGAGATAGGAAGGGAGAAAGAGCAGAAGTAGAGAGATATAAAAAGAGGGAGTATGGGGAGAGGAAGACAGGGAGAGATAAGATAGAAATATGGAGAGAGGGATGTATAGGGATAGAAAGATATGGAGATAAGGGTAGAAAGGGGAGAGAGAATAGATATAACTTGTAAAATATAAAGGTGGTGAGAGAGAGAGGAAGAGATGGAAGGAAATGGAAAGGGGGAGAGGGAGACATGAAGATAGAAAGATAAAGATATAAGAAGTGATATGTGAAGAGGTAGAGAGGGATATAGAGAGAGGGTAGGAGAGATGAGGGAAGAGGAATGTATAAGATCTAGAGATAGAGATAGAGATAGAGATAGAGATAGAGATAGAGATAGCAAGGGAGAGGGAGAAATATGGAGTATGTGTTTGTGTGAGTGAGAGATATACATAGATAGAGATAAGGAAGGAGAAATATAGAATGTGTGTGAGTGAAAGAGAGATATATATAGAGAGGGAAAAATATATATAAATAGACATAGTGAGGGAGAGAGGGAGAAAGAGGGCATAGAAGTAGAGATATATAAAAAGAGGGAGCGAGAGGGGGAAAGGGAGAGATACAGAGATAGATATAGTGGGAATGATAGAGGGGGAAAAGAGAGAGATGCAGAGAGAGGTAAGGAGATATAGACAACCTAGAGAGAGATATAGATGGAGATAATAATCAAATGGCATGTTACCCTTAGTATAACTCTTCAAGGACACAACTATCTATAAATTATTGGTATGAAATGACTAATCAATAGCTAGTTGCTCTCTTGTTCTAAACGTTTAATTTAGGTTTTAAGTTGGAATTTATTTTATTATATAAATTAAAATAAATTAAAATAAATTTCAAAATTTTAATTACTCTAGAATAAACAAAAATTTAATAAGACAAAAAAAAAAATGAGAATCGCGAATACATCTTCGAAAAGCAGAAACCCCTCTGCGAAACCTCAGTGATTTTTACCCGGGTCTGGGAGGCATCTCAGGCAATGGATGAATAGTTTTGCTCCTCTGGAGGATCAAAATGTTGCTACCCCGCTTGGAGAATTGTCTTAATGCCCTAATCCTTGAAGTTACAGGGGCTAATTTAACAACTTTAAAGCTCAATGATATCAGCAGAAGAGCCCTGGGGGCTTTGTCTGGTCGTCCTCCTCTTTTAGAAGCTCCCTCAGCTTCTTCGGCGGTGAATTCCCGGCAACAAACTATAAGAAGGGTAGGGTATCCCTGTAAAATTTAGAAAACCACTGTATTTTGGAAGAAGCAGGCGCCCCTCATTTACTTAAGAGATATATCATCATCTGGTTGCCCTAACAAAACAAGATCTCCTATCTTGCAGTCAGAGACTCTGTCGAAGATCCAGGTGAATATGGCTTCTAGAGCTAACCGAACCAAACTTGGGGTTAAAAAACCCTCATCATATAACCCAAATTCTTTTACTAGAAGAAGGGAGGAGGTCTACCCTAAGCATGACCCTTTAAAATTTTAGAAGCCGCTGGACTTCAATATAGATAATATTATGATTATAAGTAATAATCATACTGATGAATTATGGGATTGTTACAACGCCCGTGGGATCTTTGGCAAATGGTTCGGTTATGGCGTTTCGTCCTCAGAGATTCGGCAATGGTTGAAATCCTTCACGGGAAACCAGATAAGTATCATGAGCTTAGAAAATGATTTTTTATTTATCAATTGCAATACTACGGATCTTAAAGATAATTTACTTAAAAATAATCATAGGTTTTTTAAGGGCTACTGTTTCAAATTTTTCAATTGGAAACCTAATTTCTCCCCTAAAGATGTTGAGAAAATTAGGGTTCCAAAGTGGATTTGATTTCCTAGCATGCCAGTCGAACTAATCCATAATGAGGTCCTTAAAAAATTAGGAGACTTTTTAGGAGGTTTTGAGGGTTTGGAGGATAACTATCTGGAATCCTCTGATATCAAAATTTTAGCCAACATTGAGATAGGTAAATCAACATTTGATCCCATCAAAATTATTACAAATCACTCAATTTATGAAATCAAACCAGAGACCACCGCGAATGATTTCATTCCTAGGACTAGTATCTCCCCTGATCAGGGGTCAATAAAAACATGCATTAAAGCTTCTATGGGGGTGGATTTGAACATTAAATTCAACCCTATGGGAGGTTTCATGTTTAATAAACAATATCTGGGATCTATGGTATCAAATGACACACATAGGTTATTAGAATGCAAGGAAAATGAAATTTCGCCTAAGGCACCTGTATTGGAACAGAAGAGGATAGACCCTGTGAACAAACAGAGTCTCTCGCCGATCTCCACACCAACAGCCAACAAAACTCTTAATGACTTGAACACTGAAGATGAAACTAACGACCCCCTTATCTCGGAATCCTCCCCCATTCACTAGGAAGCTTTATTAGCTCAAAATAAGATCACAATGGAGGAAAATGACTCTCTAAGCAATCTGGCCCTAAGTTTGGAAAATAGGGACAAAAATAAAAAGAAAAAAGAAAAGAAAAAGAAAAAGAACAAAAAAAGCAAAGGGAGAAACAAAAAAAGAAAGAACGATAAGGAAAAAAATCATTCAACAGATAAGAGCCCCATAATGATGAGTGGTGATGATAGAAGAGCCCTTGAAGATAAATGCATACTTGAATATGTGGGTAACTCTGTTACAGATGACCTTATGGAGTTATTTATTAATGAGATTGTTGATGAGGAAGAACTTGCATTGCAGAAATCTCTGTTAGCCAAAGAATTGTGCAAGCCCTTCTCTGAGGTTATGGCCACCCCTCCCTTTTGTGATGTGGCAAGTGAAATCGTGGATTGCCTGGGGATCGCTAACACTATGGGGCAATGCTCCCCCCCAGACTTTGCCATTGACCAAAAGAAGCGTGGTAGGAAATCTTTATCTGAATTACTCACCAGGGTTGGTTGTGCAGTGGGTCAAACTAAAATCACTAATATTTTTGAGGTAGGGAAGGGGAAGATCCTTCCCAATGAACCATGAAACTCCTTACATGGAATGTTAGGGGCATGAATGCTCCTAACAAACAGTGTATCGTAAAATAATGCATTGCCAAATACAACCTGGATTTATTATTAATACAAGAGACCAAACTAAATAACAGTGAATTAACAAACTTAAAGAAAAAAATAGGTATCAGAGAACTTGAAGGGCAATCTGCCTCTGGAGCATCTGGTGGACTAGCCATCATATGGGACCCGAGGCAAGTTTCCTTCAATCTGATAAGGAAGACCCCAAATTGGATGTGTGGAAGAGTTGTTAGCATCAAAAGCAACTTAAATTTCACATTAATTAATGTTTATGGCCCCACACAAACACATGCAAAAAAACAAGTACGGGAGGAAATTGAGAATTTCCTTCTAATCGAAACTGAACAAACCTGCCTAATTGGTGGAGACTTCAATGCAATTCTGGATCCCAAGGAAAAGTGGGGGGGCAATAACAAAATGATTCAATCATGCTTAGATTTTAGAAATTGGATGCATAAGTGTAACTTGCTAGATTTAACTACCAAGAGCGAGGCCTTTACCTGGAATAATAGAAGACAAGGCTTCTGCAACATTGCAGAAAAACTGGACAGATTTTTCCTATCTGGTAATCTATCTCAGTCCTCTGAAACCTTTGTCCTTCCCCTCTCCAGATTGGATCATTTCCCGGTCCAGTTAACTATAACTAAAGCTCTAAAACTGACTAAAACCCCCTTTCACTTTGAAAAAATGTGGCTCAAAGATGAAAATCTATTACAACTCATTGAAAATTGGTGGAATGACACTAAAGTCTTAGGCTCCAAAACTTTCAAAGTAGTAACCAAACTGTAGTGTCCTAAAATTGCAACACTTGCAATTTCGACTGCATTTCGGTCTTCACGATGGCGACGCAACACGCAACCTGAATGGAGACCCCGAAATCTGATTATGACACTGAAAACTGCATTTTCTTGCACCCTGGCCTGAACCTCCTTTGCACCCTGCTGTCCCGGGAGGTGGGACCAGAGCGCCCAGCGCCCTGGTCCTTCAGGACCAGGGCGCTCAACGCGCTGGTCCCTTGCCCTATTTTGGGCCCGGTCTCCTATGGGACTTCGGGCCTTTTTGTTTGCAAATTGGAAAATTATCTTTCCTGGTCGGCCTAAGGTCGGGAAAATCAGTCTTTTAACCCTAATTGGCAAGTATATAAACTACATTTCCTCTCCAATTTGAGGAGGTCGAAAAAAAGAAGGACATGTGTGTACAAGCGTGGAAACTATACTCAAGCATTCAAGCATTCAAGCATTCCTTCAAGCAATTGATCATTCTAAGTCTCCATTCAAGGCTAAGTGTTGCATTCAAGACAAGGATTCAACCATTGAAGAGGAGATCACTTACAACACATTACATGCTACAACATACAACATACAACAAACAACAACATCTATACCTTCGCATATAAGGATACAAACATCCTTACAACAAGGTATTAGTACTTGTTTTACATTACATTTACAACATTTCTCATTTCTTGGTTAATTCCAAAACTGGGGTTTGACCTAAGGGCAAACCCCTAATCCCTAACCCCCCAATCATCTTCGCTTTTCTGTGTGTAGGTTGCAGGTACGTGGCTGAAATTGAAGATCTGGAATCCTTGTGCAGAGACGAACAGATCCCCCTTCGTTTCGCGGATTTTTCGGAGGACTGTGTGCACGCCAGGCGCCATCGTCTCGTCAACTTTTGCTCAAATTTGTAGGACAGCGCCGTATCGACATTTTACAGCTAATTCCAGGTCCGCAGCTTCATCCTATATCCCTAACTCAGTTTATAAGCGAATCTTTCTCACTTTCTATACATGCCTATCTTAATTCTTCTATCAACATTCTTTACAAAAGAGGGTAGCCTTGCTTTCTTAACCCTTGAAACACATTTAGCATCCAATCTTGCATTGTGTGGGATTGGATCTTGTGGGTTTCAACCCCTCTTTTGAATGTAAAGTCTCCCAAGTGAAAACCATCAACCCTAGTAACCTCCCTTCTCTCTCCTTGGAGTTGGAAGAGGGGAGAGCAACTAGGGTTCGATCATGATTTTCTGCTTTACATTTTGGTGAACCCGACGTGAACATCCTTTCTGATTATTCATAGTTAGATTTGAAAATTGGATTCCTTGATTACATTTCCATGTTTGATCTTTTGCAAAATTTTAGAGGTTAATTGCATAAAAACCCTAAAATTTCTTTTTAAGTAATTAAACTTGTGAAATGTTTAATTGTTAATGCTTGTTTCAGATCTGCCCTTCTATTACAAATTATCAATTCATATTTGTGCGTTAATTTTGAAAATTAAGTGGTTAAATGTCAAAACCCTAATTTTTGAAACCCTCTTGATTCAACCTTTGTCCGACAATTTCACTGATCAAAACATCTCCAAATCGGCTGTAACTTTGGATTCCGCAATAAAATCACAATATCTTTCATCCCTGAAAATTTGGAAAAAAGTTGCGAGGACCGTGTGCACCCCGAGCGCCATCGTCCCCGACATTTTTTCCGAAATTTCGGGAGCTAGATCTTACTGTATTTTTCTGCTAAAATCCAGAATTTTGGCTGATTTTATCAATTTTAACACCTTCGAAATTACAGTCAAAGTTGGTCTAGCGATTGCTTGGATTGAGGCTTCTAATCATTCAAAAATTGTTGAAATTGAAATTTGTGTCAAAATTGTGTTTCTTACAGTCCTAAATCTGAAAAGTGTGTTATCATTCATTCAAAATTTCAGTGATTTATTCAAATTTTTGCAATTTGTGACTTTTGAAATTAAGTGCTTAATTACAACAACTTTGATTTCCGCTTTCAAAATTGAATTTTGCGTGAAATTGAGTCAACTTTCAAATTTCAAAACTTGCATTGCTTTTGGTATTCCCTCTAAAATCATAAAATTCAAAATTTCAGTTTCCCTCTCTTTTTCAAAATTCAAAATTTGTATTTTTTGACAATCTTGGTAGGGTTCAATTTTGAGATTGCAACTTTAATTTGGCCTATCTACAGATCGTAAAATCACTCAATTTTTTCAGGTTAGCTGTAAAATCATCATAACTTTCATCCCTGCGAATTTCGAAAAAAGTTGCGAGGACCGTGTGCACTCCGAGCGCCACGGTCCCGGACATTTTTTCTGAAATTTCAGGAGATTGTCCTGATTGTATTTAACAGCTTAAATCTAGAAGATTGGCTGGTTTTACTGAAATTTACTACCTCTAAAATTCAAAATCTTCTCTCTTTCTTTAGTGCATGAGTTTTACAACAATAAGCCCTACCTACACTATTCCCGTTAAGTGAAGCCTTAGAATTAAGTCTTTCCAAGGTTTAATTACTGAGGAGATGGAACCTAATTTGAATGGTCTTTTTAACGAGGACATGGGTAATTCCTCTAATCCTCTTAATGATGAAGAAGCTCTCCATGAGGTTTCTGTAGAACAACTTTCAAAATTGGGTAACCAATTTGACGATTTTCGACAATGGATGTCTCAAGAATACCCTGATAGTCAAGCTCTTCCTTTAATTGAGGGTCTAAAACGTATGCTTCAAAGTGATAAGAATGGAATTGATATTTTGCGTGGTATTGCACACATTGTGGATTCAAATGTGATGCCTATGAAAAGTTGTGCCGAAACCTTAGGTTATACACAACCTCCTACTCAAGACAATCATTATATTCCTTTGACGACTCCTATTGCTAGTATACCTACTTTTACATCAAACATAATGACTACTTCAACACAAGACATTCCTCCTATGATCACTAGTCATGGGGGCAATCCTTCTTCTTCAATTAACCCTCTTCCTTCAATCAACCCAACTTCTTCATTCATTCCTTCAATGAGTGTGCCTATTATATCACCACAAATGAACATGACGCAAGGGGGCAATTCATTTAACCCTTCCATTCCTCCTTGTAGTGTTCCTCCTTTCCAATCATCTCCTATGACTAACTATCATAGTGTCCCACCACCTTACTCTCTACCTTCTTTCAATAACATAACACCTCCATCACAATCTAACACGTCTAATATGAACTCTTCGACTGAAGCGACCATTAACAATCTTGCACAAACTGTCTCTTCTTTACAGCAACAAATTGCCTCTATGAATCAATCCAAGTTTAGTGTACCCACCTTTGATGTTGCGAGCCCACTTTCTCTTGATATTGTTCGAGCTATTCCCCCTAAACATGTTGAAATTCCACATTTGGAGCTTTATAATGGTAAGGGTGATCCTCTAACACATGTTAAGACCTTTCAAACAATATGTACTGATTTTGCTTATGACCAAAGGTTGCTTGCAAAATTGTTTACTAGAACATTAAGAGACAAAGCCCTACAATGGTATTGCTCGTTGCCTTCTTATTCTATTACTTCTTTCGAACAACTTGCAAATGCTTTCATTCAACAATTTCAAAACAATATAAGTCCTAAAGTTACTTTGATTGATTTAATGCATTGTAAACAAGGTGTTAAAGAAAAAGTGACTGATTTCATTGGTAGATATAAACATTTGTATGCTCAAATTTCTTTTCTAGTGCCTGACAATGATATTCAAAGAATCTTTATTTCTAATTTACAAAAAGATATTCGAGACAAACTCCTGTTTTCTGAGTTTACTTCTTTCCAATAGTTGTGCGCAACTCTTCACAATTATCAACTGACTGTGAGTCAAATGGAACAATCACATCCTATGGCTCCGAGTGATAAGGGTGATAGTAGTCAACAACCATTTGGGAAGTTTAAACCGAACAAAGAGTCCATTAAATTCAATGAAAACATCATCAACAACAATGTGAATGCAGCATCAGGTGTGTCTCCTATTTCTAAGTTTTTCAAGAGAGAAAGAAAGTTTACTCCTTTGAATGAATCATTGCATAGTATTATGAATAAGTTATTGGAACAAAATGTGCTTACTCTTCCTCCTATAAGGCAAATTGATCCTGCAAAGATTAATTCACCTTATTTTGATAACAAATCTTTTTGTCAATTTCATCGTCAACCTGGGCATGATACTGAAAAATGTTTTGCTTTAAAGCGGAAAAATCAAGATTTGATTGATAATAATACTATCTCTGTTTCTGGTGTGAATGATAAAGGCAACAAATCTGTAGCTCTTCCTAACCAAAATCTTCAGATTTTTACTGATCCATTGCCTTCTCATACCTCTAATGCGATTGATACTACTGATTCCTCAGTCTCACCTGATGATCTTGTGTCTATGACTCCGAATGTGATTAACTTTGTGGAGCAACAGAAAATCCCTAAAGAACCTTCCATCACATTTGATTCCAGTGAAACTATCAGGGCACCTGATGGTCCTTTATATATAGTTGCAAAAGTCAAGAACACACCTTGCCGTGGAGTGCTTATTGATCCTTCTTGTATGGTTAATGTCATTACTGAAGAATTTCTTTTTACTTTGCAATTGAATCAAGTGATCTATGACAAAACAGATGTGATTGTGAAATTATTTGATGCATTTTCTTCTCCTGCAATTGGTTCTATTACATTACCTATTGAGGTCCATAAAAAATCCCTTGATGTGGACTTTGCTATTATTCCATCATCCGAACAATTTCGTGTGAAGCTAGGCTATCCTTGGCTATCTTCCATGAAAGCTATTGCTTCTCCTATTCACAAGTGTTTGAAATTTCTCCATAATGGTGAATTTGTTACTGTCAATCATAGTCTCTTTAAACCAGCTGAAAGAACTTCTAGCGTTCCTATTGATTACTTTTGGCCTAAACAATTCCAATCTCTTCCTCCGCGAAGTGATCATCTTTTCAAATCTTATCAAAAGTGGAAAAAAGATATGATCCTATCTCTAAGTGAACCTAGAACACCCAAACTTGACATTCCTATCATTCTTGAGAAGGAAGTTCTTCCTTTGAAAGATAAAACTAATGTCTTTCCTCAAGAAGATTCCCAACCCATTCCTATGGATGTGACTATGCCTATATCTAATAAACTTCCTAAAAGTAGACCTATCCCTCCTCGTCATGATGGACTTGGTCTCCTTCCTAAACCAAATATTCCTCCCATATATGGAGCAGTTCCTCCTCCTTCCTCTTATGGAGAGAAGAGACCTTCCTCTTCTCCTATTATTCAACCTAAGAGACCACAACCTAAACACCCAAGTGATAAGGATGAGAACATTCCTCCTCCTCAATCTCCTAATCTTCCTACTAAGACTAGACGAAATCGCTCTGCACGTGAACGCCGGTGAAAGCGTCGTCTTAGAGCTCAAACTTTGCAATCCCCAAAAACACCTTCAACAAGCATTATTCCATTTTCTCCTCAGCCGACGATTGAGCCGAAAACTCCTAAACATAAGATGCATGATGGTTTTGATCCTGTGCGAGTTAAAGATCCTATTTTTATAAATCTTGATGATGATATAGATGAAAATGTTATTCATGATGCAAATGTTACTCCTGTTCATTCTGATAGTGAATATGAATATGTTGATGTTGATAACCATTTATCTAATGAATTTTCTAAAGCACTTATCCTAGCTCCTAGACAAGAACACCGCGGCTTGGGATATGAACATAGCCCTTGTTTGTATCTTGTGATAGTTCCATCTGCTGTGTTGGATGTTCCTCCTCTAGCGTGTTCCCTACCTTCCCGAAACATTGATCAGCAAGATCGAGGGGTAGATGACGTGCTAGACTAGTTTCATTAGCATAGCAGATTCTCTCCTCCTCTCTTTTGTCACTTCTTCTATGTGTTATTCTCATTCTTCTATTTGTTGTCCTTAGTGTTGTCTACTTGAGGACGATGCAAAGCATTGAGATCTCTTTTGGTCTCTCTCATGTTGACTCAAAAGACACATGTGTTCCCTTCTTCTAGGTGACCTTCCTTGATTGGGGAATGAAGAACAATTATGCATACATACATATGATATACATGAATTATCATACAGCATACTGACCCCGAGGAAAGCAAAGTCACCTTGTGCTTTATGTTTTGTGTCTATTATCCTTGGGCTTATCTCACACTTGGGGGCTAAATCCTTGTGATAATGTGCTCCTTTCTCATTTCTTATATGTATCACTACCTTAAAGCAATCACCCCCGGTGAGGCGTGTGCGATCGCTTTAACGTAGGGGGGCATACATCCCGTTCATATCTTTTCAAGATACTTGAAAATTTCTTGACAAATTTAGCTTTGCCTTGAAAGTTTTTGATATCTTTCTTGCATGACTCATAGTGAGGGAACCTTACTACTGACAGTCATGGTTCTCCCTCGTGATCTTCCCTTTTACTTTGTCAATCGAAGTCGTAAGATCCTTAGTCCACTTGGGGCTTGGTGTATCTTGCCTCCTTGACGTGGTGAAAGTTTTTCAATGTTGTTTCCTTGTACTTTACCGGAAGTATGAGCGTACGCTTATACTCCCGCTAAAGTGGGGGCTAAATGTAGCGTCCTAAAATTGCGACACTTGCAATTTCGACTGCATTTTGGTCTTCACGATGGCAACGCAACACGCAACCTGAATGGAGACCTCGAAACCTGATTATGACACTGAAAACTGCATTTTCTTGCACCCTGGCCTGAACCTCCTTTGCACCCTGTTGTCCCGGGAGGTGGGACCAGAGCGCCTAGCGCCCTGGTCCCTGGCCCTATTTTGGGCCCGGTCTCCTATGGGACTTTGGGCCTTTTTGTTTGCAAATTGGAAAATTATCTTTCCTGGTCAGCCTAAGGTCGGGAAAATCAGTCTTTTAACCCTAATTGGCAAGTATATAAACTACAATTCCTCTCCCATTTGAGGAGGTCGAAAAAAAGAAGGACATGTGTGTACAAGCGTGGAAACTATACTCAAGCATTCAAGCATTCAAGCATTCCTTCAAGCAATTGATCATTCTAAGTCTCCATTCAAGGCTAAGTGTTGCATTCAAGACAAGGATTCAACCATTGAAGAGGAGATCACTTACAACACATTACATGCTACAGCATACAACATACAAAAAACAACAACATCTATACCTTCGCATATAAGGATACAAACATCCTTACAACAAGGTATTAGTACTTGTTTTACATTACATTTACAACATTTCTCATTTCTTGGTTAATTCCAAAACCGGGGTTTGACCTAAGGGCAAACCCCTAATCCCTAACCCCCCAATCGTCTTCGCTTTTCTGTGTGTAGGTTGCAGGTACGCGGCTGAAATTGAAGATCTGGAATCCTTGTGCAGAGACGAACAGATCCCCCTTCGTTTCGCGGATTTTTCGGAGGACCGTGTGCACGTCGGGCGCCATCGTCCCGTCAACTTTTGCTCAAATTTGCAGGACAGCGCCGTATCGACATTTTACAGCTAATTCCAGGTCCGCAGCTTCATCCTATATCCCTAACTCAGTTTATAAGCGAATCTTTCTCACTTTCTATGCATGCCTAGCTTAATTCTTCTATCAACATTCTTTACAAAAGAGGGTAGCCTTGCTTTCTTAACCCTTGAAACACATTTAGCATCCAATCTTGCATTGTGTGGGATTGGATCTTGTGGGTTTCAACCCCTCTTTTGAATGTAAAGTCTCCCAAGTGAAAACCATCAACCCTAGTAACCTCCCTTCTCTCTCCTTGGAGTTGGAAGAGGGGAGAGCAACTAGGGTTCGATCGCGATTTTCCGCTTCACACAAACTTTAAAAGATTAAGCAACAATTAACAATGTGGAATAGAGAACATTTTGGAAATATCTTTTCACAAAAAACTGAGACTGAAAAGGAGATGGAGATTATTAATGGTGAAGTGATCAAGTATGGGATGAACAACTTCTTATATCAAAAGGAAAAAAGCAATTTGGCTCGTGAAGAAATTTATTGGAAACAGAAATCAAGGGACAATTGGCTTGAAGCTGGTGACAGAAATACAAGTTTCTTTCACAATAGCACTAGACATTGTAGAACATTAAACAGAATCAACAAGATCAAATTGGCATCGGGGGATTTTACTGATAACCCAAAAATTATTGCTAAAACTGCTGTGGGGTATTTTGAGACTATCCTTAATAATAGGGAGGGCTCTAAATGGACTAAGGAGAGTGATTTCTTAAAAAACATCCCAAAATTAATATCAAAAGAACACAACTTAATGCTCAACAAAATTAACAAAAGAAGAAGTAGAATTAGCCTTATTTCAAATGGGTCCAGACAAGGCTCCTGGCCCCGATGGGTTCCCGACTCACTTCTATCAAAAATGTTGGAGCTTCATGGGTGTGGAAATTACTGAGGCCTTAGAGGGGATGAGAAACTCTGGGAAAATTCTCAGAGAACTCAACAACACATTCATCGCCCTAATCCCAAAGAAGGAGGTCATGGAAAGTTTTGAGGACTATCGCCCAATAGCTTTATGTAACACCCTATATAAATTACTCACTAAAACAATGGCAAACAGATTACTGACCCTCCTCCCCATAATTATCAGTGAGGAACAGACAGGTTTTGTGCCAAATAGATCCATTTATGATGGAATAATCATTGCTCAGGAGGTTATTCACTCAATACAAAACAACAAAGTACCAAGCATGTTGATTAAATTGGACATCAAGAAGGCATATGATAAAGTGGATTGGCACTTTCTTTGTAAATGTCTAGATGCTTTTGGGTTTAATAAGCAATGGATTAATTTAGTATTCGAATGTATCGCTACTCCGAGGATCTCAATCCTTGTCAACGGGGCTTCAGAGGGCTTCTTTGAAATTTCCAGAGGCCTCAGACAAGGGGATCCCCTCTCCCCCTTCCTCTTCATTATAATGGCTGAATCTCTTGTAAGAATGATTAACTGGGCCCGAGAAAAGGGTCAGCTTGTTGGTATCAAAATCACCTCTAACATGGAGCCTATAACCCATCAACAATTTGTGGATGATACCATGTTGTTTGGGTCAAGCAACCATATGGAGGCTAAAAGAATTAAAAAAATCTTGAATAACTACAATAGCATCTCTAGTCAAGAAATTAACACTATGAAGTCTAATATAACTTTCTTTAACACAAACAATGAACTTCGAACAAGAATTCTGAAAATCCTTAAATTTAGAGCAGGAGAATTGCCATGTAAATATTTGGGTCTCCCCATAGACAAAGGCACTAGATCATCCAGTCTCTGGAACCAGGTTGTGACCAAGATTACAAACAGAATATCCTCTTGGAAAGGTAAATGGCTTTCCTTTGCAGGGAAGGCCACTTTGATCAAGGCGGTCCTCTCGGCCATGCCTATTTACCAACTCTCATGTATGGACCTTCCTGCTTCCAAGAGGAAGGAAATTACTAGTCACGCAAGGACTTTTTCTGGCAAGGTTCAGAAGACAAGGCTAGACTTCTGTTGATTGCCTAGGACAAGATTTGCTTACCCAAGGAAATGGGTGGTTTAGGCATCAAAGACCTTCTTATCCAGAGCAAAGCGTTGGGTTCCAAGTTAGTTTGGCGGATGTATTCCAACCCCAATGCTAAATGGGCCCGTACCCTTTTTAACAAATATCTGCACAACCTAGATCCTATAAGCATCTTCAGGATCACTCACCCTCCTAAGGGCTCTAGAATCTGGAACTTCATGCTAGAATGCAGAAGCATCATATCTGACAAGTTAACTTGGTCCATTGGCAATGGGCAGGATGCCATGTTTTGGAGAGACTCCTGGGGAGCCTTCCCCCCCCCTCATCACTCTTCCTAATTTCAAGTCAATTATTCCCACCCTTGAAGGACTCTGGGGTTCTCATGTAAAAGATTACATTGAAGAATTCAGCGTAGGGCGTCTGAAAAAATGGAGATGGAAATCAATGAAGCATCTTGATATTCTAACCCAGGAGATATCCTTCCTATCTCAGATCCTAGCATCTAGAAATATTGCCCTTACTCCTGATTCTGACAAATTGATATGGGCTGGCTCTAAAAAGGGAAGATATGAATCAAAGGAGGGATACAAACAAATGCTTAATAAAAAACATATCCCTCGCTCCAACCTACCCTTATCTTTGTGTTGGGATAAAAGGTGCCTTCCGAAAGCAGGTCTGTTTGCATGGCTGGCTATTCAGAACTAAATCCTCACTTCTGAGACTTTTAAGAAACTTGGATATGAAGGGCCGAGTAGATGCCCTTTATGTGAGAAGGATGAGGAGTCCTCTAATCACCTTTTGGTGACATGCGATTATGCTCATAATTGCTGGGGCTGGTTAAGAAAGCAGATGATCTGGTATTCCCCCATTCCTAATAATATTTTGGATCTTTTTCACGCGTGGCCAATCCGGAATATTGGCTGCATGTTTGAACAGTTATAGATCATTGCCCCATCTATCATGATTTGGGAAATTTGGAAGGAGAGAAATAGGAGGATTTTCAAAGATAGCAAAATGCAATGGTATCAACTAGTCAATAAAATTGAAGCTACCATAGTTGAAATAGTAAATAACCAAACCCTAAATCTTTAGAAAGACATCAATATGTCATACTAGGATGAAAAAATGAGACTAAGATGGAAAGGTCTAAAAATTCCTCCCTTCATTGGTAAAGGTTCCCCAGCAAATGAGCTATCTCGCAAAGAATGTAAATGGATCCCTCCTATCAAGGGTTGGTTTAAATTGAACTTTGATGGTGCCTTGCGAGGTAACCCTGGGAGGGCAGGTCTGGGCTGTTGCCTCCACAATTCAAATGGGGTCGAGGTGGCCTTTATGCTCTCCCCTACGGATCATGTACAAATAATGTTGCAGAAATGCAAGCATTGGATGTAGGAATAAACTTAGGCATTTTACTTAATATTAAGAAGATTGTCATTGAAGGTGATTCGGCTATTATAATCAATGCCCTTAAAAAAGGGTCTATGCCTGATTGGAGACTAAATGCTTCCTTGACAAAATTTTTGACAAACATAAAAACATTTGATAGGGTCATCTTTAACCACATTTACAGGGAAGGCAATAGGAGAGCTGACTCCCTTGCCAATATGGGAGCTGATGGCAAGACATCGATTCATGTAGCTCCCAACAACAACCCTTAACCAATAAGTTGTTATATTAGTAGATACTGTATATAAGCCTCTATAACTAAGTTGAGTCATCAAAACACACCTATACAGCTCCACTTTTATATAGAATCACTAATATATATTGACACATAACTGAAATCATATATTCTTGTATCCACATATAAACATAACCCACATTAATATTAAGGATCGAATAACCCACAGTTATGGTTTAATTAATATTATAAAATGGCAAGATCCCCATGTTGTCTTAATAATCATGATATGTCAGAGCTTTAGAATGTTGCGTTCGCGCTTGCTCTTCTATCAAAATTATTTCGAGCTCCTCCACACGATTTTACCTCAGTCGGCGCATCATTCTAGGTTATGTGTTATCTTGCAACCAATGAAATCCTTCCAAAGTGGAGTTCCAGAATGCATGTTTTCAGAATGAGCTAACTTGGAGTGTTAAAATCACTTAGCTACCAACCTAAGCTTAAGGTCTTACAAGTTGATGCTCTACAATTTTCCTGAGATCCCGTGTTGTGAATTTTCAGGCGATGGACACCCCAATTAAACTTTGCAGTTCTAAGAGACAAATGGCCTTTGAAGGGGCCATCACTCGTGACCGCCTCAAGCGCATTATGCGTCTCCCTCGCACCTTGGTGTTTGATGCAATTAAGAACATCCTGGGCCCGAATTTCCTCACAAATTCGGATAGAACCAGGGCCAACACGGACGTGGCCGCAATGTTTCTCGTTGTTACTATGAGTTCCACCAAAAATCGTGAAGATACTAGTGCTCTGTGCAAAGAGGTCTTCACTGCCTCTATTCTGGGTGATCTTGAGAGGGTTTTAGTCAATATAGACAATGAAGGGACTATTTCGAGGCCGAGGAATTATGACATTCTCATTCAGAATAACAGGCCAGTGCCTCGATTCTCTATCATTTCCACGGATGGAATGCCTGTATCAGCGGAAAGGATCGAGGTAATTAACTGAAATGTTAACTTTCTACTTTTCTTATTCCATGTGAGACACCCCCCTAAGCCTACATGGTTTGAGGACTTCCTCAAAGCCGAGGGTCTGGTTCTGGAAGAGGAAAAGGCTTATTTTGCATCCTCTGGGGAGGATTGAGGTGGCACTGCTTTCAGGGGGAGCCTGGTTCCATTTTTTGATATTAATAAAGAGCTATAGGGGTTGGTTTAAACGTTAACTTGAGGTAAAATAGGATACAATTTACAGTTATCAGAAACTGGGGTTGAGATAGCAAACAGTATCGTAGCTTTAAAAAACAAACTCAAGTATCATATAAAATATTAAATTAGTATGATATCAATCCTACAAATTACTGTGACTTAATGGGCATGAAGGAATATCTACTATACAGATATACATCATCATTTTGCTATTAAAACAGTTAAATATATAATCTAGATAGTATCTGAATGCATAATACTTGGGGTATCTACTTTGATTTATTTCGAAGGACATCTGCTGAAGTTTTAATGCCATATGTTGATGTTTTCCATATTTTGATATCTCCATGTCATTTTTTAAGACGGTGAACTTTATGTGGCTAACATGCAAACTGTGAATAGACATCCATCCAGTCATCTCCTTTTGCTATAAAACTTCAGGGCAAGGCAGGATGGATTGACTGAATCTCCCCTTTCCTACTCTTGTTGTTGCAGCCTGGATTTTACCCTTATTAAGGATAACATCTAGGAGCATAAACAAGAGTTGGAAAACTAAGGTTTTATGGTTGGTAGGATCTCTGGGCAATCTTGTTCTATCCTAATCGTATTTGGTACTTCAAATTCTGTCTCTTAAATTTTATTATTTTATAACCTTAGGGGATATGTTTGCTTTGGAAATGACTCAAGGTTTTTTATCAAGCAATAAACTGTTGAATGATATAAATGGTAGGATGATACTAACAAAATTACCAAGTGTTTGAATAACTGACAATACAGGCCAATCAAGATGATACTAACAAAATTGCCAAGTGTTTGAGTAACTGACAATGCAGGCCAAACAGGTGATCATGGACAATTATGGAGCGACTCTAAATAACTAAAGAACTACTCCTGAATCAAAGAGGAAAATGATCATAAGGTTACTGAAAACATTTATTTTGGGCTTGTAAGGGAAGGAAATATAAAAATCCTTCCCACCTGATTACCCTGGCCCAGGGTTTTCATGTATCAATACTGTAATTTTTCAAGAGATATGCTGGACTTAGGTCCCGAGCAAGGCCGGAGGTTTTCTCGACTCCACTCTTTCCTACCGGCGCCCGCATGAGTGGAGTTATGTATAATTTCATAAATGAATAATAAAATTTTTGGCTTCGGCCTCTTACCGATAAAAAATAAATAAAAAATTTAATAAGACAAAAATACAAGTTAGATTAATTTTAATATCTTTTAATTATTATTTGTAATTCCATAAGAAGACATAAATAATTAAAATTAAATTTTAACTTAATAAATAAGTAATCTTGAAAAAAAAGAATTAGAAGAATTAAAATAAATTAAAAAATAGAATATCTAATAAAAGAAGGTAACATTAAAAATATTCTCATCAAATTAAGGAATATTTTAAATCAAATTAAGGAATATTTTAAGTCTAAATATGATACTAATGTTTTCATCTCTTCAAATTAATAGTATTAGTCTACTTTGAAAATTGTGTAAGAATGAAAAAGTTAAGTCTATCCAAAAGTTTTATTTTCTTTTTTATTAAACTGTTTTAAAATTCATTAATTTTCTTATCTATCATTGGATGATTGATTTTTTCCCGGGGTTTATTTTATTTTATTTTTATCAAAAAATATTTATAATTGTATGAGTGATGGGTACAAAATGTACAAAATGCTAAATTCGATATCTTTAAAAATGTTTATGCATTTATTAATTCGAGATGAACAGTTGTAAAATCCGTAAAAATCTTTTGGCATTTAATGCCATTGAATGAGTATTGTTCAAGTTGGCTTTATTTTAAGCTTTTTTACATTCTGGATTCTTCGGTGCGCCATCTCTTTCAGCCCTCTTGCATTTCGTTCAGTGCATCATATTCTATTATCCTTCTGGAAGACAGAGAAGGCAACATTTTGTTCAATGTATCATCGTCTATTATCCTCCTGGAATACGAAGAACGCAAAATTAGTGAGAAAGCGTGGTGAGTACATTTTCATCTTCGTAATACAATTATTCAAGTAACAAATTTCTATTTGTTTAGGTTAAACAGACATTAAACTTCCTATTTGAATAAATATTTGATACTGACAAATGTGTAGAGAAAACTCACGGTATACGCATCTGATGTGATTTATTTCCAGCATACATAGGAAAGCATTTTTTTCCATTGGCACGGACATTGGAATTCTGACAGGGAGCTTGTTTATGAGGTTTGGAACGCTACTCTTTTCCTATGGTAATGATTCCACATTAACACTCAACCAAACCCAATATTTTTGCATCAAATTTAAAATTAGTTTGATTTCCTTTTTCTGAAGCTATTTATATTTGTTTACAGACTTAAAGAACATAATCCTGAAACCCTAGAAACTATAATCTTTAACATTCCCTAAAAAAAATTACTTTCTTTATAACACAACTCATTTCATTAGATTGATAAAAAAAATTTCAAAGCCCTGAATCATACCCACATGAAGTAGAATATCTGCAACGGCTGTGAGAACCAACTCCTTGTCATTGTTTCTTTTCATTTCTCTAAGAACACTCCAGTTTTTTCCAACCCTAAATTCTGACACAACCAAATTTCGTGAAACTTTCGTGAATGAATTGCATAGAATTTAGTCAAGTTGTTATCTTGAATAACCCAACTTAGTCAATTACTTAACTAGGGTCATGCAATGGCTCTTATCAACTGTCCAGGGTATCAAATTTCTCATACTGTGATCCGAATGTCTGACCTTTCGTCCACCGTTAGCGTAATCAGCTAAATGGAGACATTAAACTTCTAGTAAAGGCATATACTCGTCCAATCAAGACAAGATAAGCTGTGTAGAATTAACTATCGAGTTTCGAAGCTTGAGGTAAATTTACTCAAACTAATCCACCTGTGCGAAGGAATAGTATTACACTTGTCATGTTGCATGTATTGACTTGTGTATTACTCAAATATGTATTCGCTTGTGTATTACATGTTTTTCTCCTCTCTTGCACGTGTTAATTACCCTGACAAAATTTATTCAGCAGATGTACAACTCATTCTTGAAGATTTTAAAATGCTGCTGATCTGTTTCATCCCCAATTGTTTTGCCATTCCCAATACTGAAATATTTTTGAATAGATATGATATGATATGCATATTTATTTTTCCTTTCTATACTTTTTCCGGTGGTTAAAAATATATCATTGGCTTTATCGATTGAAGTAAAATCTTTCACTTTATCAAAATATTTATTATAATTTTTTATACAAATTCTGTTAAATGCCAAAATATGTAGTAAGACTGTCATAATCTATATTTTATGATTTTTTTGTCATTTGAAATTATTTTAAAAATTTAGGTGAGCTGTCAATAGTGGTAAAAAATAAACATATTTTAATTTGTTGATGTTTTGTATTTTAGTTATAAATTATTTTAATACGAAAGAGTTTAATTACCCATATTCAAATTACTATATAAAAAAATATATTAATTTAATCAGTTTAATTGTTTAGAATTATCAGATTTCCACAATCCATAATGATAAATCTATTGTTACTTCTGGATTTGATTGTATGACTTTATTTGCATCAACGTTTGGGATCACACTCTCTGATCCATCATTAGGATGTTTAGAGAATGTACCAAACACGTGCACCAAGGACTGGGATAATAAAAATACAAAAAATAAAAAAGATAAAATACAATAAAAACAATGAAATAATAAGACAAGGAGACTAAGAACACTAAAAAGACAATAAAAACCAAATACAAAGGACAAACCAAAAAATAATAAGAAAATACCAAAAAGAGAAACCTATCACAAAATACATATTAGAATTCACTAAGTGGATTCTAAATTACAATAATAATAACAAGAATAATATTCGTAATTTTGAATTACTTAAATTATAAGTTGAAAATTGTACTTAGATTTCTTTTTTATTATTCTTTCTATAATATAAGGAGGATTCCAATCATAATTAAAGGTTAGAATTTTATTTTATATTACACGTATCTAATTTTCACAAAATAAGATTGATGTTTTTTACAATTTATTTTAAAGTAGATATTGTAAGGAATTGTTAAAATGAAAGTTAAATAAGAGACATCTAAAATTTTTGTTGAAACATTCACCTTATAGTAGATGAAGTGAATATTTTATGTTTATTTTATAGTACACATCTGATTTTCACAAAATAAGATTGATGTTTTTTACAATTTATTTTAAAGTAGATATTGTAAGGAATTGTTAAAATGAAAGTTAAATAAGAGACATCTGAATTTTTTGTTGAAACATTCACGTTATAGTATATTAAGTCAATATTTTATGTTTTGAAAATTATTTTCTTACATATGCTCAATTCATAGATATTTTTATTGAATGAAATAACTAATAAGTAAAACATATTTTTATGGAATGAAATAACTAATAAGTAAAACATTTAATCTTTGCAGGATTTCATTGACAAATATATCTATTTGAATTGACCATATTCCAGGTATGTGCATCATCCACGATTCTTCCAATTTGTTTTAAATAAAGTCTATGAGTTAAAACTTAAAAGAAAAAAATATGTTTACTAGTATCTAGAAACATTTATTATTTAATTATTATATAATTATAATTATATGCACTGTTTCTATTTATCAAGATTTCTCTCAAGTCATTTGCTTGTGTTTAACTCTTAATGTTCCTTCATAACCTTTTATTTTCCCTGTTTTGAGTGTTTTAGGATACCTTAGTTTTCATTGAACTACATTCCATGAAGTCCCCTGTTTCTCATTTAATGATAGCTCCATAAGCCCTTGACCCTTTTCCTCTGAGAATCCATCCAAAGTACCTGTACCTTTTTCGTTTTGCTGGACCGAAGGTGTCTGAGAATTGAACCTGTGCCTTTCATGTTGGTAAAAAGATAACAGAATAAAAGATGAAATTCGTAGTATGAAATAGAGATTCATTGACTTTAAAATAGATAAGATCAATTACCATTGAAATATTATCACTAATCAAGATATACGCAGAGACATTGAAGGAGAAGAAAGAAAACCATGTTGGCAATTTTTCCAATTTCTCTTTTTTGAAACAAAACCATAAGAAGAAAACACATTTTTACAAATATTTATTTGCATTAATTTGCATTAAGAAGAAAGAGGTCCATTCATAGCAGTTGCTTGAACCATCCTCTCAGTCTTCTATTTTAATCATGAAATAGATTTTTTTGGAAAAGTTAAAAATCAGAAGAGTAAAATTGTACATTTCTTTAGTTGTTAAACTATCATACCAAGTAAACATCATATCTAGAGAATGTAAATACCATAGTTGTAAGACTTGGACTGAGCTCAGATTCATTTGATTGATTTTTTATTCTGAACCAAACATAGAATAAAATTATGATATTTTAACTTTAAAGAATAGTGCTAATATTAGCACATAGACAAACTATCATGCCTTTTTATTTATGTTGGTTTTTTTAACATATTTGTCTTGTTGTTAGTTATTTACATATTGTTTACATCTGGTCAATAAACCTTAACTGACTTGATGCACGTTTTTAAAAATAAATTATTTCAATAAAACATGATTAATAAAACAAAATCCTCTTATGAACAAAGTTGTATTTCCGATTATGGGTGTTTGCAGCGATTGTAAAAGCTACAGTAAGAGTTCTAAAGATATAATTCAACATTTCTTTCCATCCATAGATATATTCTAAAACCCAAATAATTTTACAGACATGATAGTGAATTTCCGCCATTGTCTGTGTCTTTGAATGAACGGGATGTGTTAAGTTCCTTGGAAATGGAGAGTACATAGATTGTTGTATGGAAAGAGTTCTTGACAAAAATTTAGAGCTATTTTGACCTTTATCCATTCATACATTCTGAAGTTTGTAGCCTTACTGGTCCAGGACAAAGACTCCAGTTTGATTGGCATTGTTTTCTTTACAAAAAGATAACCTTTCCTTTGGAAATCTAAGCAAAGATTATACTTATAAAACATTATAGTACAACAGAAGTGTGCAACATGAACTAAGGGATGATACATGATTGACACTAAAAAGAAATCAATGTATTTTGTAATTGTTGTCTTCGATAGACCTGACTTGAAATTTTGGCCTTACCTTCTAATTCAGGCAAAGTTAAGAACGTGTTTTACTAGTGCTCAACATTTAGTTTTGTAGTTGCTTACTTCATTATTAGTTGATAGCATGCCTAAAAATACTTTTGAAACTTATGTCAAGTTTTTAATTTGCATTATCCTCCAGCACATCTATACTTGTTGTTTTCATTCTTTCATAGAGCTCATTATGATCGGGAGATATAGCTTCTCCTCTTGAGAGATTTTTCTTTACTCTTTATCAAATGTAATATGATATCAAATACAAGCAACATCTTAAGAATTCTCTAATGTTTCAGTTGGAAGGTTCTAGTCAGTGTTGTTTGGGCTTTAATATGTACAATAATGCAATCATGGCAAGGAAAATGAATACCTTGAATACCTCAAATGCTGCAACAATGCTCTCAAAAGTATGAATGATTTAGAAATTTTTCATAAAGAAGTTCATCTTGTGGTTTCTAAGGAATTATGACCATGGATCTATTTCTTTACCGTTCTCTAGGGTTTCGGGTTTCAATCTAATGGTTATTTCTTTACCATTCTCTAGGGTTCAGGTTTCAATCCAATGGTAAATCACCTTGGTTGGATACACAAATTGATTTTTTTTTTAAGCTACTACAAACAGAATGGCATTTCTTATCACACAAATATAACGAAAAGTTGCCCCATTACCGGTGTAGAGTGCAGAGTACACCATTAAAGGTACACAAATGACAACCCTAGAGCAAGTATAAATTACCGGCTAAAGATACCAAATTTAGTTCAGTAGGAGACCATAGAGTCTAGTAGAACACAGGCAAGTGTTTTTTCCTTTATTGGTTTTCTCTCTGTTTTCATTATCACTTTTGCCATTGTAGGGTTGGAGACGACAACACTATCAATGCCAAAAGTTTTTCAGAAAGTGAATGATTAATCTAAGCAAATTTCCTGAAAAGGGAGGTGGAGTAATGCCTAGTTGCGGTGCAAGTAATGCATGGTGGATAATCCCTTCTAAATCCTATAACTGGTATACAATTTCAATTAAAATAATACCATTTCAATTCATTCATTTTCACAATTTGAATTTAAATCTGCATCGTTTTCACACAGCCCAGTTCCCTCTATGATTTGTTACTAAAATTACATTACCCTCTGTACATTTGGAGGCCCCAAATCTTCTTCAGCACCATAGGCTCATTTTACTTTCTCCTCTTCCCATGCTCTAGAAGACGCAAATCTCCATTTTATCTCCTATTTGTCAATTGTTCATTCGTCTGTTTTCTAATCAAATACAAAACAATTCATGCATTCCATTCCTCTTTTTTGCAATGCTTTTCCCTCTTTTTCATCATGTCCTTCACTTTAACCCTTCCACACAGCCTCTCAAGAGGTATTTTTCTTTTCTTTATTCACCTCGTGAGCTTGAGCTTTTGCCTTCTCCACCCACTCTTCCTTTCTCTGGCACCTGAATTCTTTCTTAACGCTTGCTACCACTCCTAAAACTCTCATAAATATTAGTTCGAACTCTTCACCTTTTGGCATTAAAGAACGTCAAATGCCTATCTTAATTTCTGCTCTTTTATGTGCATTTTTCATCTTTTATCTTAACTTTGCACCCTTCTCATTTCTCTTCATTCTCCACGTATTCCCCTTTGGCTTTTTAATTTCCCCTCTTTTGTCTTCAGCTACCAAGCATATTCCTCTTGATTTCCTGGAGGATAATGATTTTCAAAATGCAATAAATGTTTATGCTAGACTAATTTTTAAGTAAGGGAGTTCCTTCACTATTCTCAAATCTTCGTCCTTTATATGAGCATCGACGTGAAGCAGATAGTTTGGAGAGCACAATAACTCATGGGAATGCTAAAAATTTAAGCATTTACAACCTTCCTAGTTGCTGCTTAATGTTCCATAAGTTTAAATACTCTGAGTTGCAAGCTTAATGTAGGACAAATAACCATGGACCTCGAACTTGACATGTACTAAACATCAAATTAAATCAAAAAAATATTGCTAGTATCCATGCTTTTCATGTAATTTCACACCTAGGCAATAATCTCCTAAGCCTTAACAACTTAACCTTCACAACTTAGCACAGAGAAGTGTATCTAACACTTTCAGGTCAGTTGAATGCTCTGTCCATATAATTTCTCAATGTTCAGCCTATTGCTTGTAGTCATATTCTAAGTAACCTTTTGTGTAAAATGATGGAATAGTGTTGTCCTCGATTTCGGTTTGGCCAAAATTATGAGGCAACCCTACGAAACTGGTCCGTTTCGTATCTTATGGTCTTCGGGAGAGCTTAATCGACTTGGTCGGTTAGTTCGTTTCGTTCTTCGCTTTTCTTTTTTGTTATTTTTCTTTGCTTTTTAAAGTTTGCATTTTAACCTGCAGTTCAAACTTTGAAGTCCGAACTGCAGGGGTCTTGGTAAATAATTACACTTCGGACTTGAAAGTCCGAAGTGTATTTGGGTTTTGTTGTAGTCAGTAGTTCGGACTTTAAAGTCCGAACTGCATTTGGTTTTGACTGCAGTTCGGACTTTAAAGTCCGAACTGCTGTTTGCTTAAGATTGCAGTTCGGACTTTAAAGTCCGAACTGCAGTTAGTTTTGGATTGCAGTTCGGACTTTTTTCTCCGAACTGCATTTGATTTTTATGTTAGTTGCATATCGGGTTTTAAAGTCCGATATGCAAGTACTCCTCGGTCGCATGTCTGACTTTAAAACCCGACATGCAACTACGAGTTGTATTAATTAGCATTTATTGCTAATTAGGGTTTTTGTTTAAAGTTGTTTTTAAATGATAATCTTGCTTCTTAATCCACATTCCTGGTTTTTATCATGCGCCTCCACATCCTTTTTCCTCGTTGCAACCCGGATTTATTCTCTTTGTTGTTTGATCAAATCACCCATATCCGGATTTCACAAATCTCCACGGCGAAATAGGTATGTGCTCGTTTTCGGGTTTTTATTGTTTAATGTTTTTACTTTCATTTTTTCATTTTTGTTTGTCTTTCTTTTTCGCTTTAGGAGAATAATCGGGTTTTGAACTTCGATTGCCTCCTTAGCTTTGGAGAAACAATCGGATTTCAAAACCCGATCGTTCTCCAAAACCTCCCCTTTTCTAAGCTGCATATTGGAGTTTAAACTCCGGTATACAGTTGAACAGTTGTATCCTCCGCATATCGGACTTTAAAGTCCGATATGTGACCTATTAACCTTCACATATCGGACTTTAAAGTCTGATATGCGGAGAGGTATAGGTTGGCATGTCGGGTTTTAAAACCCGACATGCAAACCTGGCTGTCCTTCCCCTTAGAAGCACATTGGACTTTAAAGTCCGATGTGCCTCTAATTTTTTCCAGTCAGCACATCGGACTTTAAAGTCCAATGTGCTCATGTGAAGTCTTTTCTTTTACATTTCGGACTTTAAAGTCCGATATGTAAATGTTTTTCCCCAAACTTGCACTTCGGACTTTAAAGTTCGATGTGCAAATTTTTGTTGGTAAAGAAGCAGGTCGGACTTTTTTCTTTGACCTGCTATTTTAGCAGTTTTTACTCCTTGGCTTGTTTTGAGTCCTGTTTTTCGATCCGTTTAAGAAAAAATTGATTTTCGATAATGATGAATGGCTAATCATTAGTGTTGAATGCAGTCATTGTGCACGAATGTCAAAACTCTCCCACAGAAAGCCTGAGTCTTCTTTAGGACAACCTTCTCCGAGTAAGGCATCATAAAAAAAGATGAAATACAAGTATGATAGGTACTTGAATATGTACCCTGAAAGTTTAGTGGATTCTAACATTAAAGAGATCAAGGACATTGAAATTGGCCACGTTGACATGCAAGAATTTCTTGATTGGGTTCAGAAGGCTCCTGCACACCTAACCAGTTTGATCAAATCTGAGCTGCATAAGTATGCATCCTTCCCAGTTGCGGCTCGTGATCCTGAATTTGTACTAGCAATGGCTGATCATTTCGATCCAAGCACAAGACAGGTAAGGGATGATGATCAGAAGGTCATAATGACTTTAGACAACGTATTTTTCAATAGTATCTTCAAAGGCTCATTGGCAGAAGAAGTGGCTGATATTTCTCAAGAGAGTGCTCAAGAGTACTACGAGAAACACGAAGATAAATGCAAAAAGGTGATCAATACTATTTATATTTCAACTGCTAGATCCTCCCTCACTTCTCAGTGGCCTAAGTCTTTTCATAGGAGTGATTTTAATGAAGAATATAATGACATGGTCACCATGTTATCCAGAGTGAGAGGATTAAAAGACTCTCATTATTTCCAAAGTTGGATGATTTACTATATGAATATAATCAGAAAGGGAGCTGCAAGAATTGATTGGGGAGAACAAATCAGTGATGCGCTTTACACCCAACTGAAAGAGGTCAAGGTAACACTAAAGTTTTATATGACCTCATACCTGGTTTACGTAGCTGCCTCTATGAGGCAATATCCAGGCTTGTCAACTAAGGGTGACAGAAGAATAGTGCCTGTTTGGGAATACTATGATCAACTCACTATCAAAAATCAAGGTAATCATTACAGGAGGGTTAATGATGCTTTCTTTTCTGTTTGGAAGTGTTAGTGTAGGTTTTTTTTTTCCTTATGTTAGGGGATATTTATTTTTTCCTACACATATATTATTTAAGCTTGCTTAGGTTAATAGGAGTGGTTTATATGAGGACATGTGGCGAAATACTTCAGCTACATGTGTAACTCTCCACCTCACATGGGTAGTTGAGTTACACACCCTTTTTTGGCTTGTTGTGCCACCTCTCATAACCACTATTTTGTCATTTCCTAAGTGGGTTATGGGGTAGTTGGGTTTCACACCCTCTTTTGGCCTTATGTGCCAACTTTCTCAACTCCTTTTTTGTCTTCATGTAAGGAGGTTATGCCACATGTTTTGGCATTTACCAAGAAGGTAAAACGTCCCACCTTTTATGGGGAATAGGAGTTAATGCACCCCTTGGATGTATATGTTTATATTTTTCTATATAATAAGCACTATACTCTCACCTTCACTAGTCAAGCAGGTGAAGTGATAGCTCGGTGAGAGTCTTCTCCAAATTCTCTTCTTTGTCTCTATTTCTCTCTCATATCGAAATTATCTTCGTTCAGCTATTTTGATCTTTGATCATCTGTTGCGTGAGGAGTTGCATGTGATCTACGACCGACATAAGATCTTGGCTCGGTTCTCACTTCTTGTAGAATCTCACAGGAAGTGCATTTTTGATAAAGGCCTGTATAAGAGAAGAATATCAGAGGCTTCTTACAACAGGGTTTCCCACTTTGGTTGTGTCTTCCTTCAATTCCCCACATTCACATATATCTGGATTGGATGCTTCTCAGGTGAGCCCTTTATTCTTCCAAGGTTTCCTTCAGATAAAATTATCCTTATGGAGTTGTACAGACAATTGATTAGTGTACATGAGAAACAATCACAAGCACACAAGACTGGGCTAAAATTCCTAGAGTCAATTGGTAGGTATTCCGTGCTAACTAACCCCAAAGCCAAAAATATGGAGGAGGAGATGTAGTGGAATACCATGTGAAGATTCAAAGCCCGAATCGATTTTGATTTTCGGGGCATAAAGAGCAAGCTCAAAAGGACATACACTCATGTCTATAGGTTTGAAGATGTTTGGGCAGACTGTCAGGATGAGGAAGATATAAGGAGGATGGACTTCAGCCGCCTTACTCTGGAACAAATTAAGAATCTGGATCTAGCTAAGATCCCAATGACTATGGAAGACACAAATGACATAGTGGATCCTATTTACTATGAGAAGAAGATTGCTGACTCCCCACTCCCACTTATGCAATGGTCGAAGAAGGAAAGCAAGTTCATTACTCAAAGGATCTCTCCTATTATAGCAAACACCAATGCTTGGTTGCTAAAGAATCATCTCAGGATGAAACAGTTTCTCACCAGTTCGGGAGATGATGACAACAGTGATGGTCCATTGGGCAAGACAGCGACAGCTGAAACTAGAACCAAAAATAGTGTAGATTCACAAGCACTATCTTCAGCTCCAGTGGTACAATCAAAAGGTAAAGGGCCTAAAATCAAATTTATAGTTAAAGGGTCAAAACAAGGTGAATCATCATCAGTATCACAAGAGGCAGCGACAAAAGAGCCAGAACAACCACCTATCAGTGAAGCTAGAAAGGGTAAAGAGGTCGAAGAAGGCGAAATTCCTCAACAAGAGGAAGTTTAGGTAGAAGAAGTACCACATTCAGTTGAGGTAGATACGAAAACTACTTCACAAGTAATCGTTCACTCTATTGATTCTGACTCTGATTATGATCAAGAAGATGAAGATGTTCATGAAGATGGAGATCTAAGTATGGGCATGCCGCAATCAGAGATTGCTGGTCAATTTTTTACAATAACCAACTTCTCTACTTTAGATGATATCCCTTCATCTACTTTTGAATCTACCATGATGGATTTTAATGAAACTTTGCAAGATGCACTTGCATAATAGGTGTCGGTGGATTTACTAGTCATTACTATCACCGTCACAACCATCCCTTCATTGGTGAGCTCTAAAGTTACACTGATGACACCCTCAACCCTTCCACCAATAATTGAAGAGGTACCAGCAAGATATGTTCCATTAGATGCTTCAATATCAGCACCATCAGTTACACTTGCAACTGCTCCAAGTTCTAGTCAACCTATTCTAGAATCTTCGACCCCAAGTCAGTAAGGAGCCACTACTCCATCATCCAATCCAGAACTACCCCCTTGGATGGAAGTAGTGGCCCCTAAAAGAAAGAAACAGGTAATATCTCCTGATGAATTTGATTTTGAACTTTTGGTTCCTCCAAAGCCTAAGGGAACAAAGAAGCCAAAGACAGTATCTCGGGTGGTAGTAGACCCGGCTTCCAAGAGAAAATATGCTGAAGTTATGGTGCCATCGTCAGATAAGGACAAAGGCAGCATACGATCAGAAGATTATACCATGCAGGTTGTGGAGCTCGGAGTAGAGACACATGAAAGTGTGAAATTAGATTCTCAAACAGCCCTTAATTCTTTGTTAAGAAGACTGGATTAGGAAAGGGATAAGAAAAATATCCTGAAGTAGAAGTGTGAGCAGTTGACCAGCATCCTCCTAAAGGTAACACAATCTTCTCAAGAGGTTGAACCTATAGGATCATCAATAGACACTTAAGCTATCAAAAAGATTGAGCAGGTAGGAGCTAAGGGCCGAGTGATGGACGAGTGGATCTCGCGGCTAAGGTTAGAAGGCTCTCATCTTCTGAGTTCAACGGTGGAGTTATTATCTGATTATGAAGTGATCCAAAGTCGGATGCAAGGACTCAAAACCTCTTTATCCCAGGAAATTGAGGAAGTTGTGAAAAGCACCACCCTTTGGAGCAAAATGGAGGATTTCAGGATAGATGTCCTGGTTGAAAACAAGGTAATTCCCACAAGAGAAAAGTATATTCAGATATTATCCTTATTGTCTCATAAACAAGAGACGATGAAATTAATGATTGCAGAACTGGATTGTGAAAAGAAAGAAGGTGATGATGAGGTTGACCTTATTTTTGCTAAAGTAGGCGATCTCCCTTGCTATTTGTATGATGGTGATCAAAATCTCGTCACTGCTGAGGTCATCACCCAAGAATTTCTTTCCTTAATTGACCAGTGCACGAGACAAGATTTCTCCCTTGATACATTTGACAAATTGTTGGAAATTCAAGTTAGCTTTGAAGTACTCGCATCCATGCTAAAGGATGTTAAGAAGAAGCAAGTGAAGATCCAAGATGCGATATCCTGCGTTCAAATCATCACGAGTTCTACCTTGATGCCGAATGAAGAAGAGGTCAAAGCTATCCTCGCCAAGCTCGAAGGTTTTCAGAAATCTAACGAAGAAGAAAATCAAGAATGAAGTTCCCCCTTTTGACACTCTTCCTTCATGTAGCTACACTAATAAATGTTGTAAATTTTTGTGCAGCTGCACGTTTTCTTTATGTAGTAGTTGTAGTAAAGAAAGACTGTGCGGTTGAATAAGTCAACTGTGCCCACCTTTTTCTCAACTTCTTTTCCTATATAAGGAGGACCTTTTTGTAAATATTTTATCATCTTTTTCATGCTTAGCAAAACTCTGTTGGATTTTTATCCCAATAAAGACTTTGAGCTTTTGTGATGAGAATTCAATCAAATAAATAAAGAAAACGGTTTTGTTGATTGCAAACTTTGTGTTGTATCAATAAATTTGTTTATATTATTTAATGTTCCTATGTCCATTGAATACATATTATCTTTACGTATTTGATCTTAAGATATTGCTACATGGTTAAAGAGCTCTCAAATCTTGCCAATAGACTTTGTGCTCTTAGCATGCTTGAGAAATTTGCTGATAAAGGAAGTAACTTGTAGTAAGCTTTGTATTGCTGCGGTTATTAGTAGTTTAATTGATTAGAAATTTACACTTAAAGACTTTGAGCTTTAAGCTAATTTTCTACTTGTTTAATTTGTAACGATCAGTGTAAATCAGTGTTACCATAAAGGAGACTTTGTGCTACTTAAAAGTAACTCTTAGTATAGTTTATTAGATTAATAGTTCTTTCCTTTGAATATCTGAAGAGGTAGAGAAATTGTAACTAGGCGAAGGGAGAATACATAAACTCTGAAAAAAGAGAGTTATATGCCCAACGCCAACCCACCATTTTAATTTCTTGATTAATTAGAGGAGAAATTTTATAGGGAACCTCCCCTTGATGAGAGGAGAGATTAATTTCTTAGCATAGCATTGTGTGAATTTTATGTTTTGTCATTAGTACGCTGGTGACAAAATATTCACCCAACAAATAGCTATTATTTTATAGCTTTTGGCATTACCACTACAGAAAATTCTTTAACAAAAAACACATCTTGCAAAGCAGTTAGCGTGTAGGTATTAGTTTTTCCTTTTGGCAAACAAAACTATTTCTGTGCTGTAGATTTCTGCCATGGTCTCTTTCCAGGACAAAAAAATGTTGAAACCTGTGACAAGCATAAAACAAAGTAAACACAAACAGGTCAGAAAAACTAGAAGAAGCCAAGCATAACATCTATTGTAATGTTTGTTTGCGACTCATGTACAATGTTTGAAGACTACTTAATAATAACTTTTTTGCACAAGTTCAATAGCAATTACTTTAAATTACAGGTACTTGCTTCTTATGTATCTGAATTCAAATTTAGTTTAGTAAAGGAATCAAGAATTCAGAGCTTTATCTTTGAATGTATTTAAATTGCAGAAGAAATAAGCCAGCTACAGGTTGTTTTTGATTGAATTTTTTTAATTTTAATTTTAATCGGAGTACTTTAATTGTATTTACTAGTTGTCAATTAAATGTCGTTCTTGTTTTTTTTAATTCTATTTTTCTTTTTCTAGATTTTTCCTCATCATTTCCTTACACTACTCTCAAACTTCTACAATTAACATTTTAATTTTCTTCATTCTACAGGTTCCTAAAAGAGAAGCTGAAAACAATCAAAAGCTGGTTCAACTACTTGACAACTCAAAATACTATTCACATACCTATAATTTTCAAAACAACATTGATTTTATTTTTGTTTTGTAAATAACTAATTAACTGTCTTTCAAACATTCGATATTATCCTTACTATTTGTAAATGTAAATTTTGTGCACTCTTCAGATACATTCAGAACACACATTATATTAGACATCATACTTTCCAAACTACCACTGTATACTAGTTTTGAAAATTTGTTCTTAGAACACTACAACTAGTTATCATTTTTGCAACGAGTTTCACTAATAAACTATTTTTTGAAATTATATTATATGAAAAGAAAAAGTTTATCATGTTTCTGTGCCGTGTTGAAAATGTATATTTGTTCACTGGACATTTATTGTGTTTGGCTGATCAAAATGTTTAAATTAGTCAATTATTTTACAAATGCTATAAAATTTTACTATCTACCTACTACAATGCATCATTCCTCGCATTCCTTGCACAAGGCAGGGACTCTTGCTCCAACAGAGCTCTTGTTCTACAACAACTAACATTAACTAACATTTTTTTTGGCTCAGAACAACAACTAACATTTTGATAAGACAAATAATTATAAATTAAATTAATTTTAATAATTCTTTAATTCTTATTTATAATTTCATAAAAAAAACATAAATAATTAAAATAAATTTTACACTTAATCAATAAAACAAAAAGGAAAAGATGAATTAGAACAAAGCTAATTACTTTTTTTAATATTATTTTTTTCTTTGTAGAAACTTAATAATATATTTATTTTTCTACTTTTAGCTTTACTTTTTTTTATTAATAATACATTTATTTTCCTACTTTTTCTTTTTTAGAAAATTAGAAAACAAGATAGAAAATCTTAATAAAATAAACAAGTGCATCTATATTATAGAAAAAAGTTGAAAATATAAAACAAAAAAAATATTTTGTTTTCATTGGTCTAAATAATTTTATTTAATAACCATTTAAACATGACAAATGAGTTTTCATTACAATAGTATTGCCTAAGTACTAAAAAGAGAAAAAAGAAATAACATATTAAATAAACCTCTCTTATTTAAAATGAAAGGTATGACTTTTTCCTTTTGTGAATATATAAGATTTTGATTATTATTAATAATTTGTATTATTTTTTTTATCAATAAAAGGCCGAAGCCAAATTTTATTTCTTTTGTAAATTTTTTACATCTCCATTCAGTGTGGGCACCGGTAGGAAAGAATGGAGATAAGAAAACCTCCGGTCTAGCCCAGATCCCTTAAGGGATCAGATAACAACTGAAAGATTTTTACAATTCCTCATCTGAGGGAGATGACTGTCTTAATAAGACATTTTAGTTTCTTTTTGTACATAAAAGCTTGCACCAATTTCTGGATGGACCCATCTTCACAAAAATGGAGAATCCATTAATACTTCGAGCTTTAACTTTAAGACCTGTATCCCGTATCTGCAAAAACCTTAATGCAACTTACATTGCCAAACTGTTAGTAGCATAGTAAACATGATAATTTGTAAAAAATCATTCAATGAATAATAACATCTTTCCTGTTTTGTGTAAGAGGATTGTAGCCTGGATATCCCTTAGCTTGAAACCAATTTTAACCTTTTAGGCTTCAATTTAAGAGATTATCCAGGCTACAATTCTGCCTACACTAATGGGAAGGATCAATTTCTAACAGTTCCTTAATCACTTTTATCTCAGCAAGCATCTGATACTCCATAGCATAAATGAATTCATATGTCTATGTATGCACATTAAAATGTCAATATGCGAGAATATCATAGAGTCTGCCAGGGTCATGAATATAAACAAATATCCACAGTAAAATATATGTCTGTATATAGGAGTAAAACAACAAAAGAGCAAAGGACCTGTACAGAGGCTAATTCAATAGGACCTACTACAGATCTGAAACAATGATTAAGTCTGGGCTGATCTCAACTTCCCTCCACAAAACCACTAAAAAACATTCCATTATTTTGCAAAAGATAGTAATAACCCGAATGAACCCCACTCGATAGAGAAAAGTCCAATACCACAACTTATACCACTATAACTGCAACAGATACCAGTGCAATCTGTCCCCTATATAAAACAGGGCTAGAGTCAATCACATCCGAAGCAATGAATCAAGATTATCAGAAAACAAAGCCAGAAACCTTAGCATGAATACACATAGCCTGGCAGACACAAATTGTCATAAGAAGACATCATATCTGCCATATTGAAGACTACACCCGTGCTGCCCAGGGCATACTAAACACAGATATCATGCAATGGAGTGGAAACCTGCATGTGCCAAAACATGAATAACCGGCATCAACCAATCTCCTTGCAACACTCCTGAAACACCCCTTTACCCACAAACAGGGTCAGGAGATGAGAGGATGATACAAGCATATGTGAAGGTTTGAATAAGGATATCTATGAGTTAATTTTTGAACTTATATACACATACTCATATATATATAGTCTCTGTATTTATATATATGTATATATGTGTGTATGTAATTTTATGAATATCTACTCACACACACACACACACACACACACACACACACACACACACACACACACACACACACACATATATATATATATATTTGTTAGATTGTATATATATTCATATATATGCAACACCACTGTTATCTAAAACCAAGGAAAGTCCAATACCACTGCATAACCACTATAAATGCAACAGAAACCATTTCTAATAGTCTCCAATATAACTCAAGGCTATCAATCGATGCAATGAATCAAGAATATCAGACAACAAAAAACCAGAAAGCCTTAGCTTGAATACACATAGCACGACAGACTCAAATTTGTCATAAAAGACATCAAATCTGCCATTGAAGACTATACCCACGCTGCCCAGGGCTTTCTATACACAGATAACATGCATTGGAGGGGAGACCTGCATATTCCTATCCCCAATTGTAATTGTATGAATATCTACTTACACCCACACACACACACACACACACACACACACACACACACACACACACACACACACATATATATATATATATATATATATTTGTTAGGTTGTATGTATATTCATATAAATGCAACACCACTGTAAACTAAAACCAAGAAAAGTCCAATACCACTGCTTTACCTCTATAAATGCAACAGAAACCAGTTCTAACTGTCCCCAATATAATTAATAATTTGTATTATTAAAATAATATATTTTTTTAATTTTATTTTTTAAGTTGTAAAAATAAACTTTGAATAATTTATTTGTTTGGAAAAAAAATTAAAAATAAACTAATATAATTTTTTTTTTAATAAATTAATAAATTAAAAAATGTCATTAAAATTTTTATAACTTATATTACATGTGAATAAACTCATGATTTATATTATTATATTATAATACAATGAATATTTTAGATCATTTTTTTTTGTTGCTTAAGATTTTTTAGTTTATTTTGATTATAAATTAAAGAACATTTTAAATATAATACATATTTTTAAAATATATATATATATATATATATATATATATATATATATATATATATATATATATATATTTTATCTTGTTCATAGGTTAACTTAAAAGAACTACTTATTAAAAGAACTACCTATTACAACAAACAAATAATGAAGTTAACTCAAATTAAAGAAAGTAAATAATTTTAAAATGCGTGGTGATTAATATATTTAAATGTGTATTTTCTAATTGTTTATCATATAATATATCCTTTTAAAATTTAATGTAAATTTAAATAAGTGGTTGTGATTAATTCTATAGTCTTGCGTCCTTATTCTCAAATTTCACAATATGAATAGAAAATTAATCTCCACATATTGAAAAATAAAATAAAATAAAATCTGAATATAATATTAAAAAGAAAAAATCTTAAAAAAGGACACGATCTCACCTATTTAAAAAAAAAAAAAACAACTGCACACCTTGATGCGTGCATAGACGTTGCACGTTTTGGGGTTCATTAAATTTCGGATCATTCATCCGAAAGAGTAGTCCGCGGGCCATATTGTCAAAAATAACTTCAAATTTCAACTTTCATTGGGTATCAGTCTAGGCAGTGCATTGTAGAAAATAAGGATCAAAGCAACGACCGAGTGAATTAGAAACATTGTAGGATTGATTTTTCAACATGCAAGCGAAAAGCACAAAAGCAATGTTCAGGGAAAAAAAGAAAGAAAAAGAAGAGAAGCCGATTGATTCTCCTCTCGTAAGGTAAATAATTGAGACCAATGTTTTCACTCTCAACAATAAATACAATTAATTTGTTTATTGATAAATTAGGTTATGGTTTGAGGTTAATGTCTTATAAAAAGATTTTTAGTCCCTGCCTCCTTAACCAGGGAACTAATGTTTTCAACTTCTTCCAAAAAAGACATTAGCACATTTTGATAATCGTGTACTAATGTTTTCAACTTCCCCCAAAAAAGACATTAGCACGTTTTGATAATCGTGTAAGGTAAAAAATTTAAGCTTATTATAAAGTTTCATTTTTGTTTCTATCAAAACTGTTTTGAAATTTATTAATTTTTTGACTTATGATTGGATGTTTGATTTTTCGGTGGGGTTTATTATTATTTTTTTTCAAAAAATAATTTATGATTTTGTAACTTGCGAAGACAGGCATTTGTACAGGTTTTTCAATGACTCCAGTTGGCATTCGTGGCAGTTTTAATATTTGTGTCATTCATTAAAAAAACTACACAGTGCGTTCATTGCTTCTACAATTTTGTTGCATTCTCATTTGGCAGGGGTGAAAGATTTAAGGAAGCAGAACATTTTGTTTGCAAAAAGTTTCCTAAGAAGACTGCATAAATTCAGATATGATTTGTCAGCAATTCTTAGTTGCAGAAAGCTACCATTATTTCTCGGTTTTTGTTAGTAAAAAATTTCATTATTTGTTTTTTAATTAAAACCCCAATTTTTTTATTGCTCAACTTCATTGTTATTACTAATGTGGGTATTTTACAGAATCGCTGATTATTGCCTGAGACTTTCATTCATTTTTTTATGCACTGACAGGGGTTTTAGAGAACAGTATCCAGACTTTTTTGCAGGAGCTTTGTTTACTGTGACTTAATTTGAAGAATTTTCATTTAGCTTCATTTTCATTTTCAAGACTTTTGGCTCTATGGCCAATGCATAGGCTAATGCTAATGATATCCTTCTGTACAGACACTTTGTCTTGAATGTCGTCCTTGTGTTGAGAAAAATTCTCCTTACAAAATCATAGATTTCTCGCTTGAAAAGAAGCAGAAGAGGGGGAATGTTTTTTTTTTAATATTCTGTTGTCCACAAAATTCGCCACAACAATGGCAGGAATTTAAGTCGTTTCTGTAATGCATATGAATATTTTTATCCAGCAAATCAACATCAGATTGGACAGTTTTGTTGTCCACTTGCATTAGGGATCTTTATGAATTTTGAAAGCCGCGATTAAGAGGAATTTTTTAAGTCTGCACACCACTACAGGCTGGTCTTGTTACCCATCAACTACTCTTTGATCCCAACAAACAATTTCGAGGGGCAAACCATCCTCCCACCAAGTCAGCCATTCGCCTATCAAATATTTGTAGGGAAAATTCTATAATCCTATTCAATTTGACCCTTCCATTGGTGTGCACTTAATAGGCTAAAGCTCGGGACTCTTTTTCGCAAATGTAGATAGAAATCTGCATAATACCAATTCCATTCTTATTTCCCTGCAACTGGTAGGGGTTTCACCTTCAAGGCTGTTTGTGCAGTTGCAACAAATAACTCAGACAAAATTTGTGTGTATATTACAACCATTGCATTTCATTGCAGTTACAAAACCTGGGCATGCTCCATTTTTTCCGTTTGCATAATAGTATTACAGTATCAGCATGGCCCGTAGCCTTCTTACATTGCCTATTGGTGCACTAGGCCTATCCTATGCATTCCCTGTTTATTTTTCAAATTCATTTTGTACTGACATTTTGCATTTCTAATTGAATTTGAGGTCTTGTATCGAATATTGAATGAAGTATTCTTTAAATGAAACCCGTGTGAATTTGATAGGGATAATAGCTATCCTTGTTGAATGGAATCATAGGATTATAAATTTATAAATTTAAGCAGAATACAAGGGCACTAGGGCTCATTTAGATTGAAGTTGTGTAATTATTTTGCAAGTGGGTATGATAAAAAATTCACAATGGATTAAAGTGGATTCTTGAACCTTCCTCTTTTTCCTTTTTCCTTTTTCCTTTTTCCAGCTTGCTAAAACTTGAGTGAGCATACATCTGGCTTTACCATTCATGGAATTTGATAGGGATATTCAGTATTTTAATAGTTTTATTATGCAACGCTTTTTGAATGGATTCGGGGGCATATAAATTTTAGCAGAATATAGGGAAACTGGGGTTCGCTTTCCTTGAAGTTGTGTTATTTTTTTTTTCTTTATTATTTGACAAGTGGGTTAGGTAAGAAACACCCAATAGAGAAAATGGATTCCCAAACTCAGCTTTTCTTCATTTTATTTCAAGCATTGTGAATTTTTCCATTCTTAGTAAAGGATAATATTATGATATGAATTGCCAATATAAATGTGTTTTTGTCTTGCACGGTATCCTTTGCACAACACAGTCTTCCAAATTTCACATGCTTACTGCTCAAGGTAAGTAACTATTTCTTAAAGTTGTTTCTTTTGATTTGTTCTTCAAACATATATGACCAAAATATTAGGCTTTGGTTGTTTTTCCATCTAGCCTAGGTAACAATTCACTGAGATGGAGTTTATTCATCTGTAAATCTTAGAGTTCTTGTATTCTGTAAGAGAGAGAGATTGTTGAACAAGTGTAGTGTAATTCTTTTAATTTTAATAAAGAAATAGATACAGTTTTTAAAGTGATATCTGAATAATAGTAAATTTCTCTATGTCTTTTGAAATTACCTTAAGGTCATATCTTTGCTTCTACCAGTGTTGATAAGTTAGAGAGATGTATTTTTCCATGCTAATTTGATAGGTGATGTGACACTTCTGAGGTATCAATAACAGTATACAATAGTTTTCTCCCTCAAAGATAGTTCAATATTAATGTGAGCTCTTCAACATTTAAAGTTGTTTGAAGACAATAACAATACACAATGGTTTGCTCTCTTAAAGATAGTTTAGTATTAATGTGAAGCTCTTCAACATTTAAAGATGCTTGAAGACAATTGTAGGCTTCAGCTAGCTCATCTTGTAGTGTACTCTAGTTCATTTCATGTCATGTTGCTTTCTTTGCCAAGTTAATTGGTTTAGATAAGAAACATTTTCTTATTTATATTTTACCTTTTGCTACGATTTTCACCAATTGAACGATTTCATTCAATCAAGAGCATTAGCATAATTTCAATGTTCTTTTCCAAATAAAAGATAAGATATTACATAGTTGTTAGACCATGTATCCCAAATTAGATTTCTAGGAATATATGGTTTTCCTTCTTTGTAAGCATCGAAATCACCTTAAGGTTCCATACACAATAGAACACTGACTAGTTGTACGTGTTGGTAGTATACATTTATTAGTTATACTTTTTATTTCTATGGCATTTGTATATAAATGTTGTCCCAAAAAATTGTAGCTTAGTACTTATACTTTTTATATCTATGAGATCCCTGTATAAATGTTCTTTGCAGCTATGTGCACATTCTCATGCTAGATTTCCCTAGTAACTATTCTTAATTATTATAGGACCAGCAACCATTTAGAGAAATTCATGGGACATATCTAAAGTACCTATTTGATGGTCTACATTCCATTGCTATTACTAGTTTAACCAAAAACCAAAAATTTTAATAGAAAAGAAGTTATTGTGATTTTTCTATTGTTTTTGAAATGAAACCATGTGGTATTGATTTATGAGATTATTCAGGTCTTATGGCACTGTTTAAAAACTGCATCATTGATTTAGATTTTAAAGATAAATGCAATGTTCATGTCTACAACCTATTGCTCATATTTTTAATCTTAGCAACTATGCTTTGAAAGTTAGTGTAAAAAATCCTTAACATTTAGGGGAACAAATGAAATCTAAGCAGTAAGCATTATTGATGTTCATGCCTATAATATAGTCTAGTTATTGTGATATATCTATTGCTTTTGAAATGAAATCAAATGGTATTGATTTATGAGATTATTGAAATCTTATGGTATTATTTGAAAAGTTCATAGTTAGCCAAATGAATCAGCACAACAACTTGTCATAGCTATATGTTCCTCCATAGAACTGAAAGTTTGGCAAATAAGTGCTTTTTAGAAACACTCTTGTTTTTGTTTTAAAAAATTCTGATTTTGATACGGATTGACAATGTGATTGTGGTTTTGTCTTGCAGAGTATCTTTTGCACGGGACAATCTTCTAGCTTCGACATGCTGGCTGCTCAAGGTCAGTAATGAGTTCTTAAAGTTGCTCCTTCTTCAGTTCTTCAAACATAAACTGCTTTCCTCTTTGTCTATATTCGATATTTCTAAGTGGGCACCACTATAGATAAAAATCTTCTTAGTCTAAGTAAGTAATCGAGTAAAATGGTTATAAACAGTAGTTCAAACAAACAAAATACATCAGAAAACCCAATTATAGTAGAAACATACAAATCACATGACCAACCACTTATGATATCAATTGATGAGGCTCTAGACAAGGTAAATTGTTTACGAACTGACTCATTCAACTACATAGTTGGTGATTGCTCATTTGACACAGTCCATGGTTTGCTCCATTGTAAATATACACCTAATGAACTACGTAATGGTCTTATAGATCATTTCTTACATTGTCTTCACAATGGTTGTCCTGCAGCATTGAGCTCTTTTGAACATGAATTACATCCAACAATATTTTATGATTTGCATAATATACATGATAAAAATATATATCTACGTGGAATGAGACTTTCAGCAACAAAAATCAATGCCAACGGTGAAGTTGGACTTTGGGGTGACATATTTTGCGTGCAATGGTTAGCACGCTGGTTATATATACCCATATTCATTTGGTCTCTGACATGCAAAAAAACATATTTGCATTTCAATAGAGATGCACGTCATCCTACAATATTAATTCTTTTCCATGATACAAATCCAACTACTGGATATTATGAACCTATCTTTTCAAGGATAAGCACATACAATTGCCTTCAAAGCATGTAATCACAATTGTCTATTGCATGTTACGAATACGACAACGTCTGGAGTACAGTTGCAAATGCATTTGATACACTTGGACTTTGCTGACTTGCTACATCTGTTACTCCATGTGGTGAAAGCATGTTTGCTATTATTGCTTTACTAACTGAAGAATGATTTGATGCAATTGCTTTACGATTGTATATGGCCCAATATTTAGCCAATGCATTGAAAGTGCAAAACAAATTTGCATTGGCATGTGTTGACATGTATGAGAAACCTACTATAACAAAGAACAATTGTCTATTGCAATTGCAATCACTCATTTCTAAGATTGGAATACCATATGCAGAAAGCAAACTTGAAGGTTCTGAATTTTGTTTGTTATAGCTTTCGCACATATTTCATGCAACTATATACGTATGGCAAGCAACTGAACAAGCCAAAGATAAGGTATATTGCAATCGCACATAACAGAAAAAAATATAAACTTGATTTGCTTTCAACACAACTCACGTCATTGTCATTATGAACCACTTTACAAAAACAACAACTAATAGCTAATATGCATAGGAGGCAACCTATTTTGATACAAGTTAATGCAGCTACATCTGCATCTACACTACCTCCTACACTTCAACGAAACCTAGACTTGTTACCGGATGCACCGACTTTTGAACCAAGTAATTATGGTCAACGAAATTGGATTGGTTCATAGAATGTTGCAACAAACAATACAGTTACTTTGCCTATGACAAGCTCAGCAGCCCAAAGAACTACATCTTTACCTAGCTCAAACTTGAAAACCGCTCGCTCATTGCGATGTCACAAAGTTGCAATACGTAATAAAGATAAGCCAAAACAAGACATAGCCAACAAACAAATGGTTGAAACAATAGACATTGCAAAGAAGAAGTCTACTGTTCCACCAGACCACCACTCTTACAATCTCATGGCACACTACTTCACTTAGCATTCAGCCACATTGATGTACTGTATATGACTGTTGACATGCTACCTCTTACTGGTAGATCACATTACCCATTGCCCATTGCACATAAATAAACTTTAATCTGTTCACTTGTTAGGAATTTCTATTTGTTCATATTTGCATAAAAGCAAGAGTTTCTACTTGTCCACCTACATTTAAATTCCATGCAGATATACTATGTTCAGACAATGCTTTCCTGGAAAAGTTGAGCAGTGGGCCAGAATTTGAACCTTATAGAAGAGATTGAAAATAGTTTCAAGTCATTGGGGTTTGGCAAAATACTGCATGCACTACATAAGTGATTGAAAAAGTTTTCCAGTCATTTGTGTTTAAGAAATAAATGCAATACTAGCTAAGTGATGATAAATAATATCCATTAGCTTATTAATACAAAATTGCAATTGGAAGGCTTCTTAGAATTTACAATAAAAAGTATTGGATGAAAACAATATTGTTGTAGTAAGGAGTTGAGGAGCTGAAATACAAAAAAAAATAGTTTCGGTAATATTTAGTCTATATTTTGGATCAAAATAAAAGTTTTTGTTTCTTTTTATTAGAAAATATATTAAGAAATGCGAGCAATTGTTGAAGATCAAACCTTTTTATTCAAGAATGCATGATTTTTTTTCAGAATGTTCGTTGATAGCTCTATATTATAATCTTTGCAAGTTATTGTCTTACGTATCTAAAAACCCGATTCACAAAAGTGTACGTTTTCATATTTCAACTACTGTCAAACTTCTTAATTAACATTTTAATTTGCTTAATTTCGCAAGTTCACAAAAGAGAAGTTGAAAACAATCAAAAGCCGCTTGCTTCAACTACTAGACGGCTCAAAATACTATTCACATACCTATAATATTCAAAGCAACATCTATCTTATTTTTGTTTTGTAAATAACTAGTTAATTGTCTTTCACAACAAACTTTTGATATTATGCTTAGTTTTTGTAAATCCAAATCTTTTGCACTATTCAGTTGCATTCAGAACCCGCATAGTATTAGACACCATACTTTCCAAACTGCCACTTTATACTAGTTTTGAAAACTAGTTCTTAGAACACTACAACCAGTTATCATTTTTGCACCAAATATCAGTTGTAAATTGTTCTTAAAATCATATTATATATGCATTTTTTCTAACAAAGATTCCTACAAGCAATAAAATGAGAAAAGTCATTACCTTTTCATATGTAGTATTATTTATTTTTATACATTTTTTACATGCTCAAAGTAAATACTAGAAAATTGTTCTTAACCTTTGACAGTTCTCATGACAACTTATATTTGGATATGATTTTTTTTGTTGTCCACTGATACATGTCTGTAGCTTTCTGTGACACATCACTACAACTAAAGTCAATAGCATTTTGTGCTATGCCTATTTATTTATTTATGCCTCAAAGACTATATAAAGATAGATTTCAGTAAGAGAATTAAAAATCTTTTCTTCTCGTATTCATACAGTTTTTCTTATTTTGATGCCTTCAGTTTAACACGTCAATCTTAATCCACCTAAGCACAAAAAATACGGAGTTGAATAATCTGGATGTTAAGCTCTAAATCATGAGAAAGTTTGAGCAATCTCAATTCGACTATGATTTTACAGCATAGTACTGATATTTCTTCATTTCCCATATTTCATTTTCTCCTAGTGACCACAATCTCTACCTTTCCCTCACCAGATTTAGCATAGGGCAGGGACTCTAGCTGTATATCACAGCTCTTGTTAAAATAATTTTTCTATTAGTTTTGGTAATTTATCATTGGCTGCTGACATTTTGCTGGGGTTTTAAAGGAATTTAAAGTAAAATAAAATAAAAGAATGACGAGACAATCTTCTGCATAACTTTAATTTGTTTTTAATATCATTTATTGCTAACAGCTGGCATTGGGAGCTGGCATTGGGATCGCAGGACATGGAGTAAATGCACAACACATATGTAATTGAAGGCTCTTTGCTGCTGCTCAGAAAACACATCCTGTTCTCTTCTAAATACCCACTTTTGCACTCTCCGATAAATGGTTGCAAGGGAAAATGGCTACCTCTCACACGATCTATGCTGGGTATTTTTTTCCTTGCTTTATCAAGTTTTGTGCATTCTCATTTCTTAGGGTTCAAAATTTTTTTCATGGTTTTGAGGTAAGTTTCTCGATTTTTCTTCAAGCTGCTACATAGATCAGAAAATATAGAACCAGCGGCTACTTTGCGATGCTTGATTCTTGGCCAGGTGACTTTTGACAAAATTCGAGGTTAGAAATTCAAATCGACCTAACTCTCTGCAAATTAAAATTTAGTCACAATTTCTATTGGAGGAGTTTTTATGTTCAGTGAGATTAGTGTTTCCCGTAGAGGCGGGAAATGTTCATATCAAACAATCAAATTTGTTAATTTTAGTAGCTTTTGCAGAGAAAAAATGGCTTTTTAGGGTTTTTCCATGGTGAAAAAGCACATTTGTTTTGATTTCATTTAGTTTTTGCAAAAATCATAGACAGAAGTTCCTTCCACTTGAATGGAACAGGCTCTTCAACATTTTAAATGTTTGGAATTGTTAATGATGGACCTGTTTTTTAAACAATTTTTGGACGTAGGATTTTCAAATTTCCACTAATTGATGTATTTTTTCCAAACAATTTATTTTGATATTTCGATTCAATTATGTCAGATTTGACCCTTATTGAGAGCAATAAGAAATAGTACTGTAATGGTATTTAGCTAAGAAATAAAAGACTGTGTACAACAAATATGTCTTGTCTTAGATCATTTGCAACATTCTTGGAGCTACGAGTACTTTTTGCACCATTTTAGATCAACCCACAAAGAAAATGCACAGAACTTAGGAATTGCAGAGGCCAAACTTATATTTTTGGGGGCAAGCACCCATTTTTAGTATCTGAATTTTTGGCATACATTGACGGAGATAGATATTTTCTCTTTCCAAGATCCTACTGACTCTGTGTTACAAGCTCACGAGGATAACAGTAAAGTAAAGTAAAGTAGCCTTCGAAAATTTTGTAGCAGATCATTTGCAATAACCTCATAAAATCTTTCAGTTGGATAACAGTCCCGAAACACAAAGGTTGATACATCAATTTGTTGCACATGGGCATTGGCACCAACATAGCCTGTATATAATTAAAAAAATGTACTTATGCCAATTTACAGCATTAAAAACCTATTTAAAAATTAACCAGTATTAATGAAGAGCTAAAAGTTTCTTCTAAATACGATTAAACCCATTTCCAAAATAGGCCTCACAGGACCCTGCTTTAGCTTTCATGGGGTTGTGCCAGGGCATATAGGTTGGTTTGGTACGATACAGATATTAAAACTTACATAATGCTTATTGAGTCTTTTTGCTAGGAAAATAAACTCACATTGCTTTTTCAAAGTTGATGAGACGACTGCTAAGTTGCCAGATTCTTCTGGAAAATCGCTGGGTCCTGGTTCTGTTCTGTCCAAATTCTGGTCCTCTAGAAATTCTCTCCAAATTTGTCTAGGGTCCTGAATTTGTCCTGTGGGTTCGCTGAGAAGGACCCGGGGTGAATTGTGGGGAATTTCCAGCGAATTTGAAATTCAGTGGCAGAACCCAGATCGAATTTTGGCAATTAAACATGTTTTTTCAAATTTTTCAAATTTTTTTATTGCCTATTTGGTCAACTTGACCCTCCAACCCTAAAATAGACCACTAAAAAGGCTGAAAAAGTAAAACATATTTCATTTGGTGATGAGACATTTGATTGTGGTGTATTATGAATTTATTTGCATATATGTATATATTTTTTATTTTTTATTTTTATATGTTATTGTAAGGACGAACCCAAAGCCCGAATCCATTCTGGAACAAGAATCCGAATCCGAACCGGGACAGGCCACAAGAGCAAAGGACTTGATTTAAAATGTCATTACTTATAACATATTCTTTTATGTTGCCTCTGCAATAAAGATGCATTAATAAAATCTTATTTGGCGATGGATCAAATGAAGGGAAAAATACTTTGCTTCAGATTTTACAAATGGTTGGCTAGTTGGCAATAGGCTGTTTGAGTCAATGGTTATTCTTTTATGATCTTCTAAGTTCTAATGAAGTTAGTTCTTATACCTGGTTATTGTTAGACATACACATAATTCACGAAAATGGATTCACTTATTCTACCAAATAGATTTTAAGTTGACATGTTATAGAGTGGTCACATCAATTTCGAGTCTTTATAGTTGACACATTATATTTAGATGCTTACTTCTCTTTGTTTTAATACTTTATACTTTCATAAATGCTTCTCATACATGATAGTTAGGAATGGAGCCTATTTGAATCCTTAATGAGTATTTTTTAAATTGGCTGCTGCTCTTGGTAAAGCGTCCCAAAGGCACGCAATACCAAGATCACATTAAAAAATGAAAATACAATAAGAATTATTTCCTTATCTTAATATATATTATAAAATAGTTCAGGTTCAGAATAACTAATACTGTTCTTTTTGTGTAGGTGTTTGTATAGGCATTAGATTATGTTCAGAAATGCCGCGTAAGGTGAATTCTAACTAAAAGTCTCTTGAAACAACGCTTGTTGTTTCTGCTTGAATTAACTTCAAATGGAATTGATTCAAAGGATTGTTTAGAGTAGTAGATTGTGAATTGTTGATTAAACAATAACAAAATAGTAAATAAGTAATAGGGAATAAGCAAACCATGCAAGGGATTTTACTTTAGGAACCTCAATGTTGGGAAAACCAGTTGGTAGTGTGAATTAATCACAACCTCCTTCCTTCAATGATGGGGCTTTTATAACTCAGTGGAGCATGAAATCCCTGTTATAATGCTAATTATTATCTCATCTCTTTTCTACCTCCTTTTCTTCCTTATTGGTGGTCTAAGGCAAGCTCAATGGAGTAATCAATTAGTATCATACTGCTGATTATTTCTGTCAACTCTCTACTTGCTAAATCTCTTACTAATCCATCCCACAATATCCTACACTCGATTTATTAACCTATGATGTTTGCCTTATATAAGTGTTAAGAGGTATCCACTTGTACACCAAAGGAGTTTGCGTTGTCCAGAAGTTTTAAGAGACAATGTTTTGCAATTATTATTGATTTATATTGTTGCATTTAGGTAGGTCACTGTTGACATTTGCACAAATGCAAGTGAAAATTGAGTGATTGCCATGGACAATTATGCATCATCTGCATTGTGCAGGACCACTGATGACTTGCTCGTTTGCAGAGCAGGACCTTCCTTGGTAGCCATGTCACTGTATTGACATTTTCCCTGTTTCAGTTAGAAAATGATGATTCAAGTATGACTGTTTTTCTGATCCCATACAGATTACGGAAATAGAAAAATGAACAAGCAAAATGTAAGTCTTTTCCACTTATCTCCTGTTAAATTACAAGCAATTTGAGAAAAGGGTACTTAAAAGTCAATGCCATAAATATATTTAAGCATTATAACACTATCCAATCTCTAGGTTGGGTTCCAAACATGTGAAATAATCAATTGAAATTCCCCAATGAGTTCACCATAATTTCAATAATGAATTTTTTATGGCACTTAGGATCAAATTTGGTAGGTAGGAGGACAAACTTCTAAAGTTGATGAGACAAGATGTACAACTAAATAGAGTTTGTGGCCTTATTTAATAGGCAATTTTGTTTATAGGAAAGAATGACAAGAATCCATATATGTTTAGTCATTGACCAGATTTAAAATTAGAACTAAGAATTTGATCAGGCCATTTGCAATCTAATATATCACTAACACTGCAGAAATGGAATTACTTTAGGCAAACCACCTGGAATAGATACCTGTTTCTTTGCTTACACCACTTAAATGTGCATGACAAAACCAAAATACTCACAGTGAAAAGACCAATTAAGGCTATCAGCTCTCAACAGACATCGCAGATAAGTGATAACATGGCCAGAGTTGGTCTATGATTTGTATCTTCATCATAAGGCTCCATGGTTTGTAACAATGTGAAAAGAGCTTTTGAAATATTATTTCATGTCTATTTTAGTGGCTCATAGTCTACTGAACAGATAGAGTCACAATATTTTACAACCATTACAAAACAAATCCCATTGATGCTATAGTTGGAAATCATCAAAATGTCCCTGTAACATAATGTCAGATAACAATGGCAGACTCTTAATAATCTTGGAATTATGGGAAAATGAACTCTATATGATCGAAATGCCCACGTCAGAAATACTAACTATTTTGTGCATAGCAAAAATTTCAACATTTGTATGATCCTACGAGGCTCTATCTGCAGCCACGCTTTCTGGTTGGATGCACTGTTTACTTCATTTAATCATAGTTTTAGTTAAGAGTTTGAAAAAAGATAACTTAATTGCATGTCAGGATGCTTTGAACTAGTGTAATTAGATCTACAGGACTGAATTATCTGCGAACCTTTAATTTTGTATGTTTGATGATGAAGTTTTTGTTTTGCATTTCAATTTTATAATTTAATTTCTTACAAGATTTTAGCTCTTCTAAAACGTTATTTTTATCATTTAGAGAAAATAATTAATGATCATCTGTACGAAAGTCATACCCAATCCAGTAAAGAAGCCTTGAAGAGGAATCAACAAGAATCAACATTAAAATCTTGTAAATGTTCACCGGGCCTTTGTTATAGCAAGGCAATGTTAGGTTGACTGATTACTAGTTGATTTATTTGTAGAAAGTTTTGTTTAGTTATTTATCGTAACGTACATACAAATTGTTTGTTCTTTACTGAAATCTATCATTTCAATTTTATAATTTAATTTCTAAGAAGATTCCAGCTATTTCAAAATGTTATTTTTATTATTTAGAGCAAATAATTAATGAATGTCTCTCTGAAATTCATACCCAATGCAGTAAATATGTTAGTTATTAACCATAATTTACATACAAAGTGTTTCTTCTTTACTGAAATAATTTACACACAAATCATTGCATAAAAAAAGGTGCAACTACTAGCTGAAAACCACTCTTTAAAAAAAGATTATTATTACAATCAATATTGACTTTGAATTTATTGTTTTGGGTAAATTGCAGTGTGTATTAAAGAAGGATGCCATTTGCACAAAATTTTTGCAGGACTGCATGCATCTCATCAAGGTAATCCAAACTTTTGAGAGAATTAATAAACCCAATTCAGCATGGAGATTAATTGCGACAATATCTTACTTTACATTAGAAAGCATCGTGCATTTTCTTAGCCATCTTTTAAATTGAAAAAAAGGATATCGGAATATTTTTTGCCCTTGAGATTGATAAATTCCTTCCTTGCTATTAATGGTTCTGGATGTGTTGTGATTGTAATCAAACTTTTGATATCCATAGTGTTTACTTGACTTTTGGTTTATTATTATTTTTCTAGTTGAAAAAATGACTTGGCAATAACTTGGCTGACCCAACAATTTTAGTCCATTGGGACTAGACAAAAACTTAGGGAGAAGTTAAATTGTTGGGATTAGATAAAAACTAAGGGAGAAGTTCTGCAGTAACCTGGAAATTTTTTTAAACATTGAAAACACATAATTTTATAAAAATATTCTTCAAAAACATGCATATGACTAAATTTAGGGAGCACACTATGAATGTGATTCTTCATATATAGATCAAAATTAGAGTTCTTTGTAAATTATAGACTAAAACAATGAACTCAATAGATATCAAATTTAAGTTTCAATACAAATAAAAATTAAAAATTATTGAATGTTTATAATTTACTTATAGATGACATTTACTTTTATGAAAAAAGGAAATTAACTAGAACCCCAGAAAAATGGAAAAAGAAGAAATAAATCAAACAAAAACCTAGTAGCCTGACAATAAATAAATTATTTAGAAACTCTAATAAAAAACTTATTACTAAAACCAACCCTTAGTTGTTGTGTGACAAGTTTTCTACTGCTACATAGCAGTCTTTAGTTGTCTCAGTTGTTGTGTAAGAAGTTGATTACAATTCTAATTGAAGTTATCAGCATGTCAAAGCAGTTCTTATGTATTTCAATAGTGATGGATTCTGGCTGGGGCAGACTTTCTAAGCATCCCTATACAAGGGTTGATGCTTAGATTGCTGATAATATTTTTTATTTTTTATACAAGGCAGTGGAACCCAGTCCACATTTAACATATCCACCAAAAGACCCTTATAAAACAAAAAATGAAAAAAAAATCTGAGACTTGAAAAAAAAAATAGTAAACAAAAAGAAAAAACTTACCAGGCTACTACCAAACTATTTCAAACTATGCTCTTTAACACTAGCAAACCTTAGAATGCCTAGAAAACCCTAGCCACATGCCTACATACCCTAAACCAACATAGAGCTCAAAAACATAGTATTTTTCAGGTGGACAGAGTTATAAATTTGCTGCATCAGAGTTTCTCTCCAAAAATTTTAAGTTTTTGCTAAGTAATCGGCAAGCAATTGGCAAGTCAACGTTGATTTAATAATGTCAAGAACATGAGGTCTAATAAATGTTTGCATTTTCCTTTGACAAATTTGTTGACAATTTGCAACTATGGCTGTGTTCATGTCCACAACATGAGATCTAATAAATGTTTAACTATCTTGGTTTGATAAACCTGCTGACACAAAACGTTCGCTAGCTACACTATGCTGGAGGGTCCCATCTTATTTGACGCATTTGCAAGAAGCACAAACTAGAAAAATGCATACTTAATTTTAATCACCTCTCTATAGGTTTCGAATAAAAAAAAATAGCAAAGGACAGATGCTATGGCTTGTTTCTATTCCTCATAATTATTTCTTGGAAGAGATAAAACAAAAAAGTTAAGAGCAATGCACATGCAACAAATCGAGTATAATGGTTCAACAAATGTCTAGTATTAAAAACCTCCAAGAGGCAGAAATGCTAGAGAAAAGCCCTGTGCTTATAGGGAAAGCAACTAAAAAAACCATTTGCAAATTTATCAAACAACACTGTTACAGACCAACGAATAGCAGCAACATCACATACATTATACATTATCTTTTGCATATTTAAAATTTAAAATTTATTTTATCCATTTATAATTGTCTTAATAATCAATTATATATTACCTTTTTTTTTTACGTTAAATTTACGTACTGTGATATGGCTACCTGAAACTCCCTCCTCCCAATTTCCAATTATTAATGTTCTTGAATCACTTAAAATCAAAATAACATTATCATTATACTAATATCAGTCTAGGCAGTGCATTGTAGAAAATAAGGATCAAAGCAACGACCGAGTGAATTAGAAACATTGCAGGATTGATTTTTCAACATGGACGCAAAAAGCAGAAAAGCTATGTTCAGGGAAAAAAAGAAAGAAAAAGGAGAGAAGCGGATCGATTCTCCTCTCGTAAGGTAAATAATTGTTATTTCAGTTTTCTAAGGTCTTAAGGTTCAGAAACCCTTTGGTTTATCAGGGTTTGAATTTTTGTGCAAATAGATGAATGTAAGCGTACAAACCTTTTTGATGAGTGCAGGTATAATGAGCTTGACCAGGCAGTGTGCAGGGTCTGCAATGTTGTTATAAAATCGGAACCCCTATGGCCTGCCCACCAGGCTTCACGCAAGCACAAAGAAGTATGCGTCAAATACTTTAAATCCTGTTTTTTTGGAGAAACATGGTACAGCAAAATTCAAACCTTAGCCTTCAAATCTTGGAAGATTTGGGAATTTTTTAGGACAATTCATGTAGAAAATATGGGCTCACTGTTCACGACTCATTTAATGGTGGGATTGGACTGTCAGTATTGTTACTTTACCCTTTTAAACAGTTTACTGCATGGGGTTATGCCAAAATAGATAAAATTAATTATGTACAGTATTTAAAAAAGAAAATCTTAAGGGCGGGACGTAACATATCACAGGCAATTGTGGACGCAGACACGCCTCAAACCCTGTGTTGATGCTATTAATATGGCTGATTCTTAGATCTGCACCAGGACATCACCATAGTTTTGTGTCCTTCACATGATTGTACTCAATACCAGTACCACACCTCTTTCGACTGCACACTATGTATTTCAGGCTATCTAATTAATCAGATGACAGAATACGAAAGTTATATAGAATGCATTTTTTTTTTTGGCAAACGATATATTGTATAAATTCTGGTATTACAAGTGGGTGTTCAGGATCCCAAAAAGTAGAGATTAGTGGCTTTTATCCAAGGTAACATTATCATGGGTTGAGGCAGGATGTAGAGTGGTGTGGGGCCCAGAACTTGCATATGGCGGTGAGAATACATGTAAATGTACATGTCACTTAATTAAAAATCGAAGGCACTGGAAAATTAAAAAATAATGGTAGCAATGATAATGAAGGTCATAGGAGATGCAAAATATTGATTTGTGAGCCTCTAGCAATGATTTGGCTTTATGGTGCTTACATTGTTAAAAACACATCATTTAACAAAAAAATGATAATATTATAAAGTAATTGTACTAAACGTAAAGAAAATTGTTGGAAAATTGAAGCAATGGACTTTTCAATCTTTAGTGATGATTTCAATTTATTTTTTGCATATATTGTTTATATAAATGAGGGTTAAATTGGGATCTTTCTCTTTAGTTTGACAAGAATGGAAAACCTGGCAGTACCCATTATAAAACAATGGCATGCAATCACATGTGTGTAATAGTCATGGCCATATTGGGCGTAGAAGCCAGGACAACGAGTCAACCATCTGAAATGCTCAAAGTTGTTTATATGAGAGCTTTTAATTGCAGAGCTCACCATCACCCAATGTATGGTCAAAAGGATTGGACGAGGATTTCAAGACATGGATTTCCAAAAGCAAAGATGAGGACTAGCTCAAACATGAAGAAAACTTCACCATGATGGTGAACAAATGAGGGAAAGACAAATCTAAGACATGAGCATAGGGGATTCCACATTATGAAGTAGGAATACATCAAGGGTATCTCAAAGTCAAAGAACGTTAAGGAGGAAATTGTTCAAGGAATTCCCTGACATCAAGATGAAATGCAAATTATGACAAGGAATTCCAAACATCATGAAGAATGTTCTAGAGTCAATCAAGTCTACAAGGCAAGATGAGGTGGCATCTCAGTCACCATTTGTTCAATCAAAGGGGTTCTGAGTCAACATTCAATCAAGGATGGAATAAGTGACACATGGTGCTACATCAAATATTATTTATCCTACCTATCCTCATCTCTCACTGGCCAATGTAATGGTGGTTGTAACAAACCCTAATTAGGGTTTTATCTTGTAATCTTGGCCATCGATTGTGAAGCAATCTCAGTCATTCATTGTAATGGGACTTCTATAAAAGGGCTCAACTCTCTCATTTATAAAGGTTAATGTTAGAAGAGTAGAAGAATAGTTGCTAGAGTAGAAGTAGATTAGGAAAGAAGGTAAAGATTGTTGTCAAGATCTTATTGCAAAAGACTTATTGCTCTTCATTGAAGTTATGGTGAATTTCGCTTGTTGATTCAACATGTTGCATGGTCTCTACTTCTCATTTGTTTTAATGTTGGTTGATTGAATGAAAGATCTTGTGGATGATTAATGGTGAAATTCACATATCCATACGACTAGCGGTTTGCTAATTGTAAACTTACCTTGCATGGTCAATTGGAATCCTTATTCAAGCTTAACTTCAATTGCTATTGACACATTGATATGCATTCTCTTGATGGTGTCTATGTTGTTGGTGGTAATTTGAACATCATATATTTACCTTAGAAGATTGCACTAGCTTTGTGGAGTTGTTCATTGATGCCAAAGCAAAGTCTATTAGAGTTTCACTAAGTCATTCACTATATCCTACATTCCTAGGATTAGATTAAACTCTCTAAACCCTTTCCTTTTGTTCTTTCTTTGTTAGATGAGTTAGTCCCAAGTTCAAACATTCAAGCATTCATGTACAATGCGAGTCCCCTTGGTTTACTAGCAAACACATTCCCAATTGAGTTGCCCACATGTCAAGACTTGACATTAGGAACCTTGGAGTCGTCTTGGTTGATCATATATTTAGCATCGAAGATGATTTTGTGCAAGAGGGGGTAAAATATTTTGGTATTTTATTTTGTGTTTGAGGTGTCTAAAAACACATCAACAAGTTCCCATTCAGCCATATGCTTGGAACTCAAAGCTTCTTCCTTCAAAAGCTCCATAGTTATGCCTTCCTCTTTGATCTGGAATGTGACCCTCTCAAGTTGCTTTTGAAGAGCCAACTTCTCCTCAAAAACAATTTCAAAAGAAGTTTAGTTCCATTTCTTGAGATTATATTTCACAAATTGAAACCTTTTAAAAAAGGAATACATTGTAGTCCCATAATCAGGCTTCTCTTCAAACCACCAATCCCTTGATTAGGTTAAAATGACTCGAGTCTCGAAAAACACATAAGTTGAAACTTGAAAGGACCATTCTTTGGGGGATGTTGGAAGATAGATCGGTCCTTATAAAATATTTATTAGTGTTAACTTTATTTGCTCGATTGATAAAGGCAAATGTTGGTGTTGGAAATAAGCCACACCCGGACCGACGATGGACTGGTCCAAGAGGGGCCAGTAGCTCAGTGGTAGAGCACTCTAGCACCGTATGGAAGGTCCTAGGTTCGAGCCCTAGCTGGTCTATGTCTCAACATGGTATTAGAGCCAGGTTCAGGCTAGGAGCCCCAAGCACACGAGATGTGTGGCTTAAGGGGGGGTGTTGGTGTTGGAAATAAGCCACACCCGGACTGACGATGGACTGGTCCAAGAGGGGCCAATAGCTCAGTGGTAGAGCACTCCAGCAGCATATGGAAGGTCCTAGGTTCGAGTCCTAGCTGGTCGATGTCTCAATAGCAAATGCCACCAACAATTGGGTAAGTTGAATTAGTTATCAACTTCCCTCTAATTATCAACACAAGGTTGATAACCAGAAATAAATTGAAGCACATAGACTCGTAATAGATTTCAATATATAAGCATTCAAACTTGCAAGCACACAGACTCACAATATCATCTCAAGGAAGGACCATTTTTTTTATATTATCTCTCTCTTAATCATTCATCAAAAACAATGATAATCAACCCTTCAATAGTCTTTTGGTTACATTGAAGAAAACTTACATAACCACTCAACCGAATCTTTTAAAAGTCTCATTTAAAATAATTACAAGTGCAACATAATAAAATATTAATGTTCCCAAATAACATCATTGAGCAAATAAAATCATGGTTGTGGTGGCACGTTTGATTGGTCCATGTTAACACCATCTCCTTGTGTTGACTGGGCTGCACACCTAGCTTTTTAGTCCTTTAGCACTTGTGTCATCATTGGAATCTTTGAATGTTGGGGAATAATAACATTCTTTGTTCTCAACTTCGACTATAACTTTGATGCTATCCAATTTGGCGGTGAAGGTTGTTGGGTGGCTTTCACATTGATCTAGAGTATAGTTGATCAGTGCCATTTTCCTCATATTCTCCATGCAAAATGATTGTTCATTGAATAGCTCTTCAATTATTTTTTCAAATACATCCTTCTATTCCTTTGTTGTTGCATCTTTGGAATTATCCTTGTTCCTCAAGTGGATGCCTATGCTAGAGAGCTCTTTTTGAATACCAGATTTGATCTGATTACATTTCTTTAGTAGTTTGTTTTGCTTTAAAAATGTGGCCCTTTGCTCTATTCTTTTTCTCCACATGGTACAACTTGTATCATTAGCAATAGGGAGAATTTGTTCAGCCATAGCTTTATCTGCCCCAAGGTCAAGGATCTCTTTTAGCTCGCTATCTGCTTGCTGTCATATGGACTCTTCTTGTTGGTTCTCACAAGTTCTTGTCAATGGCCTTCTTTAGTGGTCTATATCATCTTATACATTTGATAAATATTGCTTCTTTGATTTTAATATCTTTCACCCATTCTTTCGTGACTTTGCCATAAGCTCTATACTTATGCACTTTACCAATCATTTCTTTCCCAATAGTTGAGCTTGGGTCAAATGAGGAGCTAGCTTGACTCATTGGTTGAGATGGATCAATTAGACATTTCAAGCAATCAGTTAGAAATTGCACATATTTTTTTAGCTCATCTTTATCTTGCTTGTCCTTCACTATCCTCTCGACTAGCTTGGAGGTTATATCACTTGAAAGTGATGCATGTCTCCATCCTTGCTTGATGGCCCCAAGTTGATTATAGTTATGTTGTAGTCCCCTAGGGTATCTTGGCTTGGCTACCTTTTGTGCAGAGAGGTGAGCTACCCCTAGTGTTGCTATTTTCCATTAGTTTAGATCATAGTTGACAATCTCGGACTCGCCTCGGACTTGGCAAACCAAAAATTTGGACTCGGGCTCGGACTCGTGAAAGACTCGCAAAAGACTCGGCAAAAAAAAAAACCATAGTTTTACAAAAAAAACATAAAGAAATTAATGCATTTAGAGAACATAAGTGCCATAATTGAAACATTACACATGTCATATGATCTACAAACATGAAATATTTGAAATTTCATCATTCATGGCAGCATATTCAAGTTTTGCAGCATATTCAAGTTTCAAGTTTCAACTCTAAAATGTATAATGGCAGCATAAGTATATAAATGTTCACAAAATTACATATAATGATATGTCCAAGTCCAACTCCAAATGTGAAAAACAACAATGTGAATGAACAAACCAAAGAGAAGACTACATCTTCCTCTGTGTATTTTTCCTAATATAGCTCAATTTTTCAGGCCTTGAGCTAGAAGTAGTAGCAGTGGGTGTTGTGGTATCTAAATGGTGAGATGATTCTTCTTCAAAGTCAAAGTCCTCATCATCGTCCTCATCTTCGTCCTCCATTTCATCCAATCTTGCTCCTTTTGCATCTTGTGTTGCTCCTCTCTCTATTTCTGCAATTTCTTCTTCGGTAAGGAGGACATCGTCACCATCATTTTGTTCATGCATGGTCCAATCACCATATGGATCAATTTCATCCAAGTCAATGGCCTCATGTGAAACACCCTCCACCTGTCTAACTTGAAGGCGAAGGTTGTACCGAACAATACTAGATCATTGAGCTGCTTTTGTGACAATCTATTTCTCTTCTTTGTGTGAATGCTCTCAAATACACTCCAATTTCGTTCACACCCAGAAGCACTGCATGGCTAAGACAAAACACGGATAGCTATATTTTGAAGATTAGGCGTGCCAACACCATAATTCTCCCACCATAAATCTACAAAAAACATTTAGAAATATTAGAATTGAGAAAAAAATGTAACAATCAAGTTTGTAGGTTTTTTCTTGCACTATTGAAACTAAGCTACTAAATTTTTTACCTGGTTGTTGTGTTCCTCTCCTATCAATTGCTAGTTGTGATGAGAAGAGTATCCCCTTTGCACTTTTGTAGATCTTTAATAATGAACATTTCCAAATTTTGAAATAGATAGTCAAAGTGTCAAACTCAAATTCAATAAAGAACATTTCCGAATTCATAAATAAAGATAGAGCAATTGCAAATTTCAAATCTCACCTCCAACTCATCAAGAACCTTGTCTCTCAACTTAGGATCAGGTGTCATCTTATCAATGCATGTAATAACACCTGCCATGACCTCCTCATTAGCCCTAAATGAATCAGAGAAGTAGAATTTCGGGTTCAAAAAGTAGGCGAAGGCATGTATCGGTTGGTGGAGTTGGTTTGTCCACCTACGATCAATGATGTGCCAAAGGATTTCACATTTTCTTGTATTTCCACGATAGTAATGTGAAATGGCCTCTTTGGCCCTATCCATGGCCTCATAAATGAAACCCATTGGCATGCCCTCCATCCACCATATGAAGAACCCTTACCAAAGGTTTTGTCACCTAAAAAAATGAAAACAAATTTTAAATTAGTACAAAATCAACCCCTAAAAAATAAAATCAGCAAATAGACAAGATTGTATAAACTTTACTTTTGTGTTGGTTACTTACTGCAGTCAACTCCTCTCCACTTTTATTGAACCCTTCATCAAAAACAATGCTCACAATCTTCTCTGCTTCAGGTCTTTTGGAGTATGCAGACCCCAACCAAGCATTTGACACAAACATCTGCTTAAGATGAGGAATGGCACTAAGAATGCTCTGCAAAGTGATGAAGTGGCTAGCAAATCATGTCACTCCAGGTCACACAAGGTCCTTGCCGTTTGTGTGTTTTCTCATCAAAGCAAGCACCCAAGTATGGTTGTAGATGAATTTGGTGACACTTCTTGCATCTTCAACCACCTTCTTCACCCATCCAATCTTCCCAATGTCCTCTAGCACCAAGTCCAAGCAATGTGTAGCACAAGGACTCCATGTAATCGAAGGATGCCTCTACATAAGCATTCTACCTGCAGATACATATGCAACTGTGTTGTCCGTGATAATTTGGACAACATTCTGAACTCCAACTTCCTAAACCACACCATCCAACAGATTACACAAAGTCTCTGCATTTTTTATTTCATTTGAGGCATCAACAGACTTTATGAATACCATTGCACCATTTGAAGCCACCAAGAAGTTAAGAAGAGTCCTATTCCGTCCATCTGTCCATCCATCATATAAAATGCTGCATCCTTTTCTCTTCCAATACCTTTTTTTATCATCAACCACACCTTGTGTATTTTGCACAGCTTTCTCTAGCAATGGCCCACTGAAATCATGACCTGTTGGGGCCTTAAACCCCTTACCCGCAATTGTTACTGCATTAACAAAACCTTCCCAATACACACTATTTGCTGCATTGAAAGATAGATTATTGTAAAACCAAAAGTTTGAAGCTGCTATCTGTGCTTGTTCATGCTTCTCTTTGTTCCATCCTATACCTTCAAGTGAAGGTTGTGCACCTGGAACATTGCGTGGTACAAAAAAATTAGGGTCTGATATAACAAGAGTGCCACTAGCCTCACCCTCATTGTCACCAAAAGATGAAAGTGACTGACAACCCCGAGTGTGACCAATGGGACCCGAAGTGGACAATGTGGGATTCATTGCAGCTGCCATGACTTCTCTTGTTTTTTGCCTTTATTCCTTATGCATATCATTCTCAGCAAGAATGGCCTTCATCTCTCTAATAATTTTAGGAGTTGATTTGGGGCATGCCTCAACACCATATCCAGATATTTGTGCAAGGTGGTATTTTAATCTATTGATTCCACCAGTCATCCATTTTGTACATTCAGTGCAAGTGACCTTCCCCTTTTTGCTTCCTGCAATCCCATATTTCCATGCTTTATCTCTTTGTCTTCCTGACCTAGGGGTTGCCCTTGGAGTTGAACTTGCTATTGCTGATTTAACATGAAAAAAAAAAAATCAGCAGGGTTTTATGGAAAATCAACAAAAAAAATGACAATGAATCATTTGGGAAAAATAGCATTCAAAAACAAGAAAAAAAATTGAGGAAATAACTTAGGAAAGAAAATAGAAAAAAATCTGGCAGCATATCCCCTTGTTTTTCAAGATTTTTTTGAGTTTCAAAACATTGAAATGATTCAAATTAAAAAAAAAGAAAGAGAAAAAATCCTTACCTAGATCTCTCTTGCTGATTTTTTCTTCTTCCCTCTACTCCTTCAAACCCTACAAACCTGCTATAACCAAAGAAAAACAAAAATGAAGTGAAAAATTAAAAAAAACTCTGTTTTAACCCTTTACAGGCGTATTTTCATAGGGACTCGCCTCGAGAGTCCTTGGCGAGTCGACTCGCGGCTCCCAAGGACTCGCGAGTCCGTGGCGAGTCTGCGGCAAGTCCGCGAGTTTTAAAACTATGGTTTAGATGTAGTCTTCAACTTTTTGGCCTTGAGAGTCCTTTGCAACAATTTCCCTACAACATCTCTATTTGGTAAATTAACTTGCGCTGCTTTCCTCTTCTTAGAAATGGTCTCTTCAAGCTATAAGGAAGAGGAAGGGGTTTTCATTGTTTTTGTTGTAGACTTAGAGCTAGGGGAAAAACAAAGTACAAAGCTCTCCGATAAGGAGGTTTCCTAGTGACTTCATTTTTTGGAGAGGAGGGAGGAGTAGAACCAATGTTGGGCGGAGGCCTTTGTGGAGGGTTGGGAGAATCATGGGGAGGGAGACTCGCTTGTCTGAGACTTAGATGAATCATCTGCAACTTCTTCTACATCTATCTCTTTCTCCTTCTCCTTTCCTTTCTTTGCTTCTGTATCCTTTGGAGGGGCATCTCCATATGTCATTTTTGGAATTCTCTTATTCGGAGGCTCTTCACCATCACCACCTCCACCAGGGGAAGCCATTTGCTGGGGAACAGGGGGAGATGTGCTTGATGTAGAGGCAGTTTAAGTTTGGCCTTTGCTACACTACCCTAGGATCCTTGTGGCTGCACTTTAGATTTCTCTTCTTTCTTCTTGGCTACTCGCTCATGAGTTCTCTTCATCACAACAACAGTCTTGACCCCAATGTACTCTGCCTCCTTGACGCTCTAGTCCACGTGTATTAGTGGTTGCATTTGTATATGATTGATGAAGATTGGATCCACTAGGTCAGATTCATCATCATCTACTTCAGAGATATCCCAATCGAGTTTGAAAGTAATAATTTGTCTTATTGTCATCCTCATCCAACTCCTCCTTAGTTCATACTCATCTATAGTAACAACATAGCTAGTAGTCTTCTAGTTGTGGGATATGATAAAAGGTCGGGCCCAATTGCAAATTGTTTTTCACAAAATCTTTACCATCAAATGGGAACCCGTTGATGTGTTTTTTATGCACATGCCAACACAGAATAAAATACCAAGGTATCTTATCTTCTCTTGAACAAAGTTATTCAAATGCTGAAGATTTGCCTAAGGATCAATCGAAATAACTCCAAGGTTCTTATATGTAGGGTCTCTACATGTGGATAAGCTTTGTTGGTGTGATGTGATTTTGCTGGAATCACAAGGGGACTTACATTTGTATGCCTGAAAGCTTGATTTGCTGGAACTTGAGTCCTAACTACTCATCGGGATAATAAAGAAATAGCAAAAGGTGAAAGGCTCAGAAAGTCTACTCTTAAGGCCTAGAATGCAAGATGGATGAATGACTAGCTGGAGTCCTACTGGGCTAGGTCTCACCATTAAATTAAACAATTTGACATCGGCTCAGTGCAATATTCTAAGGGAATTTTGAAGATGTTCAAATCGTTGCACTATCAGACACTGATCACCATTCAAGTTAATGCATGAACAATAGACGCATAACAATTCGAAATTAAGCTCATTCAATGCCAGTTGACCACGTAGGGCACCCTTACAATCAGTAAGAGGCTAGTGGTTTGGACTAGGCGGATTCCAAGCGAGTGCATTCAACAATTTTTCTCCATTCAATCTAATTATCTACCATCTAATATGAAGACTCAACAAGAAACCATGCACATTGCAAAGAAACAACATATTTCACCATATCTTCAATGAAAATGGAGTCTTTTTACAACCAAGGCATCAATTTCTTGCCTTCTCTTCCTACTCTATTCTAATTACTATCTAAGCTTCTATTCTTCTATCTTATTCACAATTAACCACTATTAACTATTGACTCCCTATTAACCTTTACACATGAAGAGCTAGAGCCTTATATAGAGAGCTCCTTACATTTCAATGGCTCTGATTGATTTAGAATGAATGGCTAGGATTACAAGATAGAAAACCCTAATTAGGGTTTGTTACAATAAACTCCTTTAGTCAATGAGAAAATTACATTTAATGCATGAGAACCAATGGGAAACAGGGGTAGGTACATCGAAGTTTGTGCCTTCGTGTATAAGCGTGGTTCACTGAATCTGGACACTCTGATGTGGAGTCTTCTGATTGGAGGATTAGTGATTGGGATGCCACCTTGTTTGGTACTCGCTCTGTGATGACCTTGGTAGATCCTCCTTCGTCCTTGATGTGCTTGAGGAACGATGTACCTTTCCTTGGCTCTCCTGTGCTTGATGAGGCCTCTTCACGGTCAAGTCACTCCTCCTCTGGTGTTATTTCTCTCTTTGAAGTGTTTGTAGGATCCTTCTTTCGAGATCTTGCGATTTCTCCGTTTGAGGTCTTTGAGGATGGTTAGCTCCATTGCTTACAACTCCTTGAACACTTGAAGTCTTTAGCACTTTGAGTCTTCTTTTATGCGCTCAAGGGGTCCTTAATGTGAATGAAGCTTGAAGAAGTCCTTCTTGTCCTCAAGTGATCTTCCTCTAACTTGGTCTTGTTGATCTGCAAAACAAACAAAAGATGATTAAGTATACATAATATATTCATTCTAACATAGCATTTCTTACCTTAAATCATCAGCAAGAAGGCATTAGGATTAATTTCACTTTGGACCCTCTCCAAGGATAGGACTTATAATGAGATTTTTTCTCCGGACCCTCTCCAAGGACAGGACCTATAATGAGATTTTTGCTCTAGACCAGACCCTATAATGAAATTCGCTCTGGACCCTCTCCAAGGACATGCCCTATAATGAAATTCGCTCTGGACCCTCTCCAAAGACATGCCCTATAATGAAATTCGCTCTAGACCCTCTCCAAGGACAGGACCTATAATGAGATTTTCGCTCTAAACCCTCTCCAAGGACAGGCCCTATAATGAAATTCGCTCTGGACCCTCTCCAAGGACAAGCCCTATAATGAAATTTGCTCTGGATCCTCTGAGAGGTACAGGAGTGAATTTAGCAATTTCACTTAATTCCCTAATGATAACTCATTCTTCAAGGCATTTGACTTCATAATTGTGCTCCTTTTATGTATAGACAAGTCCCTTGCTCCCAAAAATTGCTTAGGAACGGGGTCACTCAAGGGCCTAGGCAAAACAAAAGACATCCTAGGAATTTTGCTTTGGACCCTCTGAGAGGTTCAGGAGCGAATTTGGCATTTTTGGACAAATTCTTCACATTTTGTGACCACAACTCACTCAAATTCATGCTTAAGGATGCCTCAAGTTCAGTCTGTTGGGTCTCAAATCAACAGATTGGATAGGTTCTAAGGAAATGCCAACTTCTATGCTCAAACCTTCCAATTGTCTTGGCCAACTTATAGAGTGAACCTATTTGGTTACTAACTCTCTCACTTCAGGCTCTGCAGGACCTAGGCGGGTATACCTACTCACTAGTTGTTTTCAATGACTAATGCTTTTTATGGCAGATTAAGTATTTTGATCTGATTTCCTCCTATCTTAGAATGGCGTAAATTCCTAGGATGGAGATATAGCAGATGAGTTCAAGATTGTTGTTGTAGAAGCTATTCGATCTTTGTGCTTGAAATTTATATGTATACACTATTTCTAGTTTACTCTATATTTCTTAGTCAGCTACTCCTATTACTTTTTAAAGTGAAATATGAATTGATGAGTGGTATCTTATAGATGACCAATGCCTTTCTTTGCTGTTTGGGCTACAGAGTCTTTATATTTCTTTGGGACTTATTGTGTAAACTTATGAGACAATTTTTAAACCCACCCCCTCTCGATGAGTCTGTCAGTTATTGTTTCTTATGAGGTCTACTTCAATGTCTATATTGTAAACTGCTTGAATGAATTTAACCCTAACTTTTAAGAGACCATCCAAGGAAGAAATACAGGGAACAATTACAATTCGCGAGTAAATCTTTTTGATCCAAATCTACAATATAAAACACAAAATTTTACTGGAAGAACACGAATAGCCTTATCTCCTTTAGATAATATCATAAGCAATTGCCTGCAGAAAATGCAATAATCCACAACACATACGCAAAGGAAAAATGACTGATTATATTATATATATTCACCAAAATAATACAATGGTAAGCCTGAGGCTATAATCTACTCCTTTTTCTAATAATTATTCTTCTATATTACAAAAGTTCCCTCATTTATATGAGAGTATACATCATCACCAAGCATCGCGGCTCTTCATTACATAACTATCAACTAATCACTTTTGTCAACAAACTGGAAGATAAACAAGTTCAGCACCCCTATGTGCTCAATGTACTTGTCGCCTTTATACATTATGATATCATTGTTCAACTTATTCATATCGTTCTCTGTCAGGAAATAGTTGGATAGGATACGATTCACACAAAGTGACAAGTCTTTGTCCCAATCTAGTTTCGCCACTGCTCGATCCTTATCATTAATGAACCCATGTTTCCATTGTTCTATCGACACCAATTCACCATCGCTGTAAAAAGAGGGCACCCTAGGGGTATTCCCATCATCCAATATCTGAAGCTCCTTTCTCAATTGGGTTGCAAACTCATCATGGGATTTCAAGTAAGTCTCAGCTTCAGCTTTCTTACTGGGAATCATCAAACTGTTATCATTCATTATTTCCTGCAACCGTGACTTGAGCCTTTCGTGCTCCCTCAATGCTTTAGTTGTCCTAGTATATGTCTTCCAGTAATTCTCTGCAACCTGCAACATACTTCTAAATCTATGGTCAATGATCTCAAGAATTAACTTTTCCATTTTTTGCTGTATCCTTTCTACTTGTCGAGATGTCTTTTCGGCCTTGTTCCTCCAATATATTGCATCTGTCAAAGCATCCATGGCATCTCTGTCAACACCATATGTCATCCCTGTTTGACTAGTGCTTGTATCAATCTGAAGTAGTCTCTCTTGCAGCCTCTGTTTTCCTTCATCAGCCTTTTCATACAGACTTATGTATGTAGAGTTCTCCCTGACAAGAAACTCTATTTGATCCATGTTCAGTTTAGCCACATCCAAGTTCAGTTTGGTAGTGATCCTAGGGTTAGTCTTCCCAACTTGTTGTACCATCAAATGCCCGAAAGCTTCTTCTGTGTCAACCAATATAGGTCTTTTATCTTTGGGATAAATAGCCCACTGTAGAAGAGCTTTTTGATCTAGATCATATCCTGACCCCCTGAAGAGTTTATCAATATCATTTGGCATCATCTGCTTATTTGGATTCTGTTTCTTAAGGAAGCCATCAAACAATAAGGCAGACTTCTTATCCCATCCAGAATACAATAACACACCAGCTTCCTTAATCAATTGTCTTCCCTTTTCAGGTGTCATTTCTGTCATTACAATATCCATCTCTTCTTGCAGCCTTTGAACTTGCTGCTCTTCACTGTTATCTTTCATGTTATTTCTGATTTGCGATCCTTTATGTTGATAGAGGAATGCAGTAAACTCTTTAGAAGTAATAAAGTCACTGTCAGCAATGAAATCCTCATGTTCCAGGAATCTGATATTAGCAACCTCTCGGACATTCAATTGTCCTGTTGACAAATCTATTTGTGTATCCTCTCTATAACCAGGAGGGTAATCCTCTCGAGGAGTGAATGGAACAATGCCAGATGTAGAAGCAGGAGACATATGAGCTAAAGGCTCTGTACTTCTAACAGTATCAATATACTCCCCAAAGATATGAGGTGGAACTCCTTCAAGTATTTCCAATTCATGCTCCATGAGTTTTTTGGCTAACTCCAAGGGGTCTTCAATCCTCTGTAATACATTCTTATCCATTTTCCTTCTGAAAAGATTCCATTTATAGGCCTGCATTACTTTCTCAAACTTTATTCTTTTTACTCTGGCCTCTTCTCTGCCAATGTTCTTAATGAGATCATCAGGCAAGTAAGATTTATGCTCTCCAGCCTTTAGCTTTTGTGATGACTGAGCTGTCCTTATGTATCCTTTAGGATCAAAGTTGGGCCTTGGATCCCCCATAGCCATGCCATAATAATCCATCTTTGACTGTAGCAAGCTATAGCTCTTGGAACTTTTCACAATGAAATCTGAAAAGACTAACAACCCAGGTACAATTGATTGTTTCCCATGGCTTTTCAGATGTTCTGTACTCACTATGGACAGTTGCCTCGCAATCTCCAGACAAGCTACTCTATTAGGGACTGTAAGTGGCAATAGGTATGGTCTCCCTTCAAACCCGTATACCCTCACTTGTGTGCAGTCTGAAAAACAATACCAATCTCCCCAATTGTGTTCAATTGAGGAATCTTAAGCAAAATCTTTTGGTCTCAAGAACCTTTGAATCTCTGGTGCAAGGGCATGATCACACGGGCAACCCAAGAGTTTATACAATGGCTTGACAAAGAATTCCTCAAAGTGCCAATATTGATTATTCGCATACCTCTGGTCCCATGAAGAAACCCATAGCTGCACTAGCTTTCTCATCCCAGCATTGTCATATGTCCTGACACATAACTCTTCTGGCCATAATCCTTCATCTTGGCCCACATATAATAGCATATGCATAAGCAAGGAATAATGCTTGAAATGCACATTAATGACATCCCCTTTTAACTTTTCTAACCCATGATTTAAAACTTAAACCAAATAAGAAGCAAAATCAAAGAAGTGGGGGTCCTTAGATTGCAAATCGGCACAAATGACCATGGCTGCAATATCCATCAAAGGATGGGCTTTTATCCCTAAAACCTAAGCAACACAGTAATAAGTATATTTGAAGTATGGATGGAAAGAGTTGACATCATAGGGGGCTTTGTCATCCTGACCTAGTGGCACTAAGGACCCTGCATTTCTAGGTCTGTGTATGGGGAGTCTCCATGTTTTGTAAATGTGCTCTAGGTTAAAATATTCACTTGTCAATTTCTTGAGGTCAATCAATTCCTCGAACCCCCAGTCCAATTCAAACACAGTGTCAATAACCTCTTTTGTAATTGCAAGAATTGACTCACCCATATAGTTATATATGGTCTTGGTTTTAGGGTCATAGTTGTTTGCCAATGCCTTCATGAGCTCCACATTTACAAAGACATTAGCCACAGGTAACTTGCCTAAGTTCAATCGCCATAGATTATTTATAGGCTGAGGGTCAACTCTTCTGTTGTATCTGTATATGAATAATTCATACCCTCTCAACTCGGTCCATGTGTCTCCAAGATCCTCAAACCGGTCCTCCAGGCCTTCCTCGTCAGCTCTGATTTTCTTGGACCTTAAACTCGATGATGGCCACTGGTCAATCAGGTCTTGGACCAAAGAACGCCCTTCCCTTTTCTGTCTCTTGGGTTTTTCTTCTGCAGCAAGAGGTTCCTTTCCCTTTCTGGTCTTACTAGTTTTAGAGGATGATTCCATTTGAATTCACAAAGGGGTTTGTGTGTAGATAACTTGGGATCATTGAGCTTTATCAGTGAATCCGCCCAATTTCTGCTTCTAGTTCGTCGCCTGTGAATTCCTTAATGCTGTGTCCGTTGGCGTCAATTCATTACTTATGGCATATTTAATCAGTTAATAATGGTGGTTCTAACAATGGTTACTTGGGCACACGTTTGAATTTAATGGCGATGTGACCTCCCCTGGGATTTGTTTCTGATGTTCGCGGCAATCAATAATCATTTCGATGCGAACATGTCTCTCGATCACTTATTTTTTAGTCCATCGATCTCTTTGTTTCTATCGACAACACTTTTGTTTCGAATATTACTTCGATTAGGTATTTTCTCCCTTCATCGAAATGCTGCATTGGGTCATTATGGCCACCTCCTCATCGATATATATTTGATGTCCATCGGATTTTATGTCGAAGAAACCTCGGGCTTCGGAGACTTCCTTCACCTTTCCATCGACATCATTGCACCCTGTTGATGAATGAGTCTATCGTCTCATCGAAGCCTTCTTTACTTTGATGGCTTGCTTCCGTTGTCATCTTTCATCGATGAGCTCATTAGTAATTTTTATCGATAAAGTTGTATCAGCAAAATCACACATATCGGTAACATGCCTTTTAGCTTCCTCGAAACTCATATCCTTATCGACATCTTTTATCAATGTAGCTTCATGGATATCATTCTTTCGATAAGAACGTGTCTTTCGGTAAGTCTTTCTTCTTGTTGCACCGATGGTATTGTTTTCTCGAAAGCCTTTTCCCGTCGATGAGAACCATCTTTGCTTTCTTCGATATCCTCTGTCGATGGAGTTATTGCTTTCGGTGGGTCCTTTCTAGAGTTCATCAGTGTTCCCTTTCTTCGATAGCCTTTCTATATCGATGAGATATCGCTGGGTCTCATCGATACCATCTGAATTCGGATATTTCTATAGGATGCCATTACACTTGCTCAATAACTTATGGGTATTTGTGGTATCAATGAAAATGATGATTTCTTCTAAAGATAAATGGCTTCTATGATTTAATTCCACAAATCGAGATATTTTACTTAACTCAGATTTAATGCTAAACACAGTCCACCTTAATCAATGCTAGGCTTGATACAAAATTGGGAGCAAAAGGAGGTTTCAAGAAAATTCGCTTTGGACCGTCTGGAAGGGTCAGGAGCAATCTTTGTCTTTTAGCCTCAAATTCATCATTTCCTTTGCTTCAAATCACTTCTCAAGGCAAGTATACATCAATCTTCTCTCAACCATGCCTTAGGAACCAAGATTTCGACACCAAACACGGAGCAAATAGAGGTTTAGGAAATTTCGCTCTGGACCCTTTGGAAGGGTCAAGAGCGAAATAGCTATTTTGCTCAATTTTCCTTCATAATACTTCATTTCTCATCCTTTTCTCATCAAAAACAAGTCTTTTGCCCTAAAAAATGCTTAGGAATAGGTTACTTCAAAGGTTTGAGCAAAGTACAAGGCTTCTTGAAGAAATTTGCTTTGGACCCTTTGGAAGGGTCAGTAGTGAATTTTGCATTTTTAGGCTTAATTCACATCCCTTTTCACTTAGCTTTGTCTTAGACTTGAACTTTGATCCTTTTCTCTCCACGATCTTGCAAATTTGCCCTTACTTTTGCTCAAAATGACAACCATTCAATGACTTTCTTGAAGAATTATGTCTCCTCAAGGATTTCGCTTTGGTACCTTTGGAAGGTACATGACCCTTTGAGAAAATTCGCTCTGGACCCTTTGGAAGGGTCAGAAGTGAAATTTGCTTCTCCAAACTCAACTTGCCTTGGACTTGTCTTTTCCACCTTTCTTCTATCACAACTAAGTCAATTCACCCTCAAATCTACTTGAAATGGAATTCATTCAATTGTTTGAGTGAGATAGGAGGTCCCTTGAAGGATTTCGCTCTGGACCCTTTGGAAGGGTTAGGAGCTTAGATGAAATTCGCTCTGGACCCTTTGGAAGGGTTAGGAGTGAAATTCATATTTTCACTCAATTTATCCTTCAGTTTACTTTTGTTTTGACCTTGGTCTATGCTAGGAAGGCATCCTAAGGGTTTTCCTTGCTCAAATTTGGGATCAAAGCACAATCCTTGGCAAATTCGCTTAGGTACATTTGGAAGGTACATGATCTCAAGAGGAATTCGCTCTAGACCCTTTGGAAGGGTCAGGAGCGAAATTTGACATGTTAGTCTCTCCGTCAGGATTCATGTATGGAATATAACATTTAAGTATAAGTTCTTATACTTTAAGTTATATTCCATATATATTGTCAGGATGTTTGAAAGTGGTTTGGGACCTCCAGGAGTTATAATGCAAAATCTAGTTTTTGGAGGATTCTTCAATTTTCCAGATAGTCAAATTTCAGGATCAGGATGACATTCCAGACTTTTAGCCAAATTTCTGGACATTAGAGGATCAGGATGACATTCCAGACTCCTTAAGGCGAATTCGCTCTGTCCTTGATGTAAGGGATGGGACCTAGGAGGACATTATGCATTCAACCAAGGTTTGATTTAGCAACTTGAAGTGCGACCAGATAGTACACAAAAAAACACCCTAGGAACGATCTAAATAACCCCTAATAACTCAATTGACCTGACCTCTTGAGGAGATCCACCATACTCAATCCCTTCAATGCAAAGGCTAAGACACTAAAACGACTAACAACCAAACCAAAAGGGCTAACCCCAGAAAGCAAAAAGTGGGGGTCCCCATTTGCAATGGGGCGATGTGTGAATACGTCACAACAGAACCTCATCTCATAAAACTCCATGGAATATTTAACCAAGTCTCTCTCAATGTTGGGAGCATCAGATTGTGACTTTTAAGAATAGTAACCTAGGCCAATGGGGAATTGTATGCCTGCTTTCTTTCTCTCTTGCAATCTCTTATTTACTTCAGCCACTCGTCTACATATCCCTGTGAGAACAAACTTATCTTTTGCATACTTTTGGTAGCTTGTATGGTAAGCCATCAAAATCTCCTACTTTGATGTAGGTGTACCTTTGGAATTCAGTAAAGTGGCTACCATAATTATTTATCAGCTGAATGGCCTCATGAGAGATCCTTGAACTCATATCACCTTGTATCTCGCTCACCAGCTTCACTGTACATGTATCATTCACCCTTGTGCACCTTTTGTAGCTGTTCTGCAATTGTAGCCGGTTCTAGTAATGATATGTCTGAATGGTGTCATCATATGCCTTTGAAGGGCATAGAATTGGCCATTGCCTTCTACAAGATAGTGCATAGAATGAATAGGATGACATATAAAAGAATTTATTCAAAGGGAAATTATCATTGATTGTAATTGTTCAGTGATTTTATTTGCCCGATTAATGTATTGTTCTCCAACTATGATTACTTGAATGAAAAAGTACATCCAATCCTCAAAGTCATGGGCATTCTGGTTGCCTTTCAATCTATTATGTAGGGGGACTATCATATCATAGATTTATTCCACAAAATGAGACTTGTGCAACCTCTTAGGCAATTGTGACTTTCCCTTTTTAGGGGTAGCAAACCATTATGTGGCAATTACATTTATTTATAGACTCTTCTTCTCATGGAAATGTTGGTAAGAGATCAGGAAATTGAAGTCTGTATATTTCTCTCTCAAGCAGACACAAAAGCCACTAATTGTGTCCCTGTTGATGGTGATGAGCAAATTGTTCTCATTTGTTCTAATCTCCATGGTCTCTGAGTCACAATGTTTTATGAATTTCAATAGCAGGTCTGTGCATTGAAAAACTCCTGGGAAACCAACTGCTTGTAAAAGCCCATTTCTGTCATTCCCTGAGTGATCAGAGGTCGATTGTCTTTATTAATGTGCTCCTAGGAGTCATCTAAATTTATATCCCCAAATTTAGTCTCTGATTTCAGGCATGGTGCTACTTAGACTAGACAAATGTTCATATGCCAAATACTTATACTTCATGATGATTGAATTTGATTGAAAACATGATAATTTGAATCCTAAAGAAAAGTCGCTAGAGTTTTGGCACAACAGACACGTTTTCCTCCCTTGGAAATGATAAAACCCTTATTAATTGGTTTATTGCAATAAACCAAACTTGAGAGACTATAACTTACTATGTTTTATCTAAATTGTTGTGCTAGTGCTTCAAATTTTCTCCTTCAACTACTGCCCATTAAATTGCCCTCTTGTGCTCCATGAATTCCACTAAGAATGCTCGTTACAATGAATAACTTTTGAATGCTTTTGGTCTTTTAATTGTAGTAGGTGAGATCTCTTTTGATACCAAGCTTTTGAAAACTTATAGTCCGATAATGATGGGTGGTGTTTTCATAGGTTTTGAAAATTTTGTTGGGCTTCGAAAGGGGTTTTAAAAGTTCTCTCCATTGCCGCTGTTAATCTTTACATGTCTTCGAGAATGATTTTTGTAAAAAGATAGGCACTTTTGAAGTTATGGGTTTCATGTTGGACTTTGACAATTTTTTGAAAGTCTAATCGGGGCCAAAGGTGGTTTTGAAACTCATTCACATCCCTGATGACAAGTTTGGCAAATCTCTTGAGAAATTCCTCAATGAAAAGTTGAGCACCTTTTCAAGTTGTATTTTCTAAGTCAAGATCCAACAAGATTGTGGAAATCTTGTCGAGCCTTGACAATAGTTTCAAAACCATTTGCAAAAACGAATCTTGACATTTTGAGAACCTTGTCAGAGGCTGACGGGGTTGTGAAAACCAAGTTGGGTCTTGACATGGTTTTGAGAACTAATTTAAAAGCCAACACAAAGGGTCAGACTTAAAAAGTTCTCAAAGGCAAAGGTTTTGGCTGAGCTTATGGTAGTTTTGATTACCTTGTTGGAGGCCAAAGGGGATATGGCAACCTAATTGACTCTCGACAATGGTTTCAAAACCAAAGGGGAATGTTGGATAAAGGCAAAGGAATAAAATTCCTAAGTGTGAGAAGTATGTAGGGGTTTAAGGGAGTTTTGAGAACTTAGTTGTAGGTTGACATTGTTTTGAGCACCTTAGGAATGCCCACTTTGACCAATAAACACATTTTATAAATGGGACAACAAAACATATTTAGTCCTAAATGTATAGTTGGTGAATAATCAGATAACACAGTAGTTCCTACACGTACCAAGCATTCATGGAACAGAACAATTGTACATCATAACATAAATGACAAATGATAATAATTAGACCAGAAAGTTGTATCTTTATTCCAATGTCCAGAATTGTCCATACATCCTCTCCCCCTGCCAAGGTTCCAACCAAACAATATATAGACCTGATGGTTGGCCAAGATGTCAATCGTCACCAACTCCCAACTACCCGACAGGAACCTCTCGGCAACAACAAAACATTACCACACATAACACACTTATAATTATTATTCATACTAACATACAATTTTACCCCTAACATTAGCCCCCCCCAAAACATAGTTGTCTTCCAGATGACTCAGACAAGAGAAACTGAAATGAAAAACATAGCTAAGACTGAGAAGAGGGAGGAGGCGTCCTTGTAGTGTTTGCTGTGGGAGGCTGCTGACCGGCTTGGAGTTTTAGGTTCTTTTCTGCCATCAATTGCCGTTTGCGAGATTTCTTTACCATGTGAGCAGCTTCCAGTAGCTTTTTGTCCTTTTGTTCCAGCTGTGAAGTGAGTGTTGCCACCTGGGTTGCTAATGCCTGTGCCTCCTTCTCCTGTATGCTGCAACAGGGCTCAAAAGTAGTCATCTTCATTTCCATCTCCTTCCTCAAACTCCTCTCTACTGTGGCCAACTCTGCCTGTTTCTTACCCTCCTTTTCCTGGGTTGTTATGTACATTTGTTGAGCCTCTTTCTCCACTTGATGCTGCCGCATCTATAAGTACACCTCTCGGAAAGACCCCTCCATGCTGCAGAAGGTGGTGTTTAAGGTGCCTGTACCTCCTATCAGGTGCCTGTGGGTCCAATGCCGAACCATCTCGGGCGTACTATGGTCCGGCCACCCCTGCTGCCCAAAGTGCTGTGTGAACTCATCCTTGCACCCCTCGGTCATGAAGTGACACAGCTGTGTAGCGTCGGCTGAATTGACGGCCTCCATTTGTCTAGTAAACTGAGCCATGTTGCGTGCAACGTCAGAGAGCCCTTGTAGCTCCTCTAAGAATCGTCCGAGTGAGCTTGCTGGGTCATTTAGGTCGAGTGGTGTGATATGAAGTCCCGTGAAAGCTCCTGCCGTTCCTGATTAGTGGACTTCTCTCCTGCCAGGTCTGGGATAGAGGTCTCTCTATTTGTGGTCATGCTTGGCCCAATGGCCATGTTATGTGGTGCAGGGGAGGGGGGAAGGTGTGGGGCGAGTGCGAACTGCCGTAGCCATCCATCCAGCGAGGCATCTATATCCCCATCTGTCATAGTATCCAAGGCAGCCTCTAAGGTAGTTGACACTGTACCGGTTCCTGCTGACACCGTACCCGTTTCTACTACCGCTGTACCAGTTCCTGTCGCCGCCATACCAGTTTCTATTCCTGCTGCCAGTATGGCCAAACTGATCTGTGGCAACAATACTCGTCGCTGTGCCGGCGGTTCCCCCTCTCCAATCTTCTGGAATAGTACCCCCACTAGTCATACATATCCGACTGGGCTAGCTACTGCAAGCGCATCTTGAGGTACCAGGTGTGCCGAGGCTAGTTTCGAGGGTGTAAATTTTACCCTCGTACTCTTCCATTGCACCCTCAATCCTCCTTGTTGCTCCTCTTCTTCATCTTCTTGTTGTTGCCATGACTCTGTTTCCTCTTCCTCCTCTACCGCAGTGTGTCCTGACAGGTGGAAACCCTTCTGTTGATGTGTTTTTTATGACCGCGTCTAACACAGAATAAAGTCACCAACGGTCACCTTATCCTCTCTTGATCAAGATTAGTCCGTATGCTAGGATCACTTAAAGTTCAAACGGCTAATTCCCAAGGTTCCTTCAGTGTGTGGATGTGACTCAGTTGTTTGATGGGTTTGCGGATAACCCAAGGGGCCTTACGTATGTTGAAGAAACTTATGCAAGCTCAAGGATTTTTTATACGGATGATTTGCAATAAAAGCTCTTAGTTTTGGATCTTTCGGATTTTGAATTATGCGGAAAGTAAATAGGAATAGGGCAGAGAAAAACTAGACTAGAAGTAATCTAATCCTATGAACAAGGAGACAGGGTAACTTGCGCAAAATCCAACCACGCTTCGCTTTGCCAGCAATGCACAACTACATGAAGGCGGTGCAATCTTCAGAGGGTGTGTTAAATATTTTCAATTCATCAAGAGAAACCATCAAATCGAACAATCTCTTCTGATAATCGAAGTTAAACATACACATATAACGGAGGCTCAGGCTAACTTTGCATGGTATGCAACGATCAGCTGCACACCAAAAGTATGAGCATGAATTTTGCAACAAGCAATCCTATCAAATCCAGTTCGTCTAACAGCATGAAAGCAAATCTAATCTATGAAGAGAATGAGACCATGCGAGCTTCGAAACAACACAAGAACACACCAACAATTGAACAATGTATTAAGTGTTTGCTTCAAAAACTCTTAGCAACAATCTCTGACGATAGTCTCTCCTGATTACAAATGAGGGGGTCACCCCCTTTTATAGGCCTCAAGCCGTGATTACATGCAAAAACCCTAATTAGGGTTTGCCCTAAAGATTCCCCACTCAAGGTGTAACAAGGTGGGAATCGGCAATTAATAACCCATTATGCCCATTTACAGTAAATTTAAAAGAGCCTAAGATAGCACCCATTAGCACATTAAATGTGCCCCATGATGATGATTATGCCTAGAATATAATTGATGCCATCATAAATGCCCATCATTCTCCAAGTGACGGCGACATGCACGAAGAATCTGTTATAAAACCATAATGAGAATGCGACATCCAAGAAGATTCCCAATCCGGTGGTGGCATGTGTTGACTGGTCCCATGCCTAGTCAATATTCCTTCAGCAATAAGTTCACCATCACTATTCAGTCAAAAGACTTTCGTCCAAAAATGGATGACCATTATCTCGTTCATTTATGGCATATGCAATGAATCTACCGACGACAGCCTCTAGTTCTTCGATGGAGACACTTGGCACATTCTCAATGTTGAACTCCATCAAGGCGATTTCTTCTTCGCTTTTGGAAAAGAAGCTTTCCCACTCTGCCATGACTTCCTACGCTTTCTTCATCATACCATAGAATGAAGAAACATTTGCAAAATGTTCCTTAGGGAACGAGTCGACGAAGAAGAAATCGTGCAACTGGGATTTCAGGGAGTTCACCGTTATTCCTTCATCACTGAATTTCCTTGCAAACAAAGCTTCCATGGCAGTAAGGATTTCTTCCTGTATCCCCCTTATAGACTCCTTCAAGGTGACAGAGTCAATGCTGAATTTGTCATGGTGTTCTTTCCTGAACAGATAGCGTAGAACCATTGGGGGAAATCATAAGCTTCATTCTCTTGGATCACTTTCCCGTCCACTAGAGTTTGCCTTGGAGTCTTCGTCAGAGCCCTGAGTCGGGAAATGGTTAAGTCTTGGTAAACATATACATCCTCCCATAGTCCTTTTGTAGTCTCTAATCTGCTTAGGAGGGCCACGAACTTCGAATGAAGCTGAGCTAGATCCTCAACAAATTTTCCTGCCTCAGCATAGACATCCTCTACCCATTCTCGGGAATTTTGTGCCATTGCTCTAATAAGTTCTGCATCATCAACTACTTCCTTGGGAAGAAAGGGAGGAGGAGTGGATGAAGGACCTACTTCCCTGAGGGGTCTTTTGAAACTCCTGACATATTCGCATAGGAATCTATTTTCCTCCCTCAGCCGCTTACATTTTGCCTTTGATTTCAGCAACTTCTCCTTCATGGCTAAGGAGGAATCCTCAAAATCTCCCACAACTTGACTGATGGAAGCATGGCCAAGATCAACTTGTCTGATGACGTAATCCTCTTGTCTAATCTCACTCCTATCCTTATCCATTGCAGGTTCAGCAATGTGCAAGGTCCGGGATCCAGATTCTTCCTTGACCACCTTGGAAAACTTCCGGGGGGCCTTTCTTTCCGGAGGCCGATCCATCCTCTTCAATAATTCTTCTAACTCCTGAGACAGATTGGTTCCTCCTTCTGCTTCATTCCCCAATCTGCCTATCAACCAATTTGGCGCGGGGATGGAATGGCTATGATCGTCTGCATGCTCCTGTTCCTGAGATTCCTCCTCCATTTCACCAAGGATAGTCTCCACGAAGCTATCCTGGTGAACTTCTTCCTGGTGTGAGGGACTTTCTTGCCTCTGACTTCTTGGTTGATGATGGCCCTACGAAGCATTGATGCTGAGTATATCAGGCATTGGAACGTTCCCTGGAAGTGGGCCTGTGGGATGTGGGAACATCTCCACTTCTCGTACGCTCGAGGAGCTAACTAGTGAATGCTCCCTTCCTGTCCTTGTTCTCTTTTGTGGAGGTTCCTCTTGCTGGGCTTCCTGTTGAACCTTGTGTGGGATTTCCTGCTGGATATCCTTCATCTTTGTTGCCCTTGGCCTCTTTGGGGCATTTTTTCCTTTGTCCATCCGAGCTTCTCTTCCTGCCTGAACCTGTGAAGAGCCTTTAGTTGCCTCACTGTGGGAATCCAGATTTCCCATTAGCTGGTATGTCAGATGGACATTGTCTTCCACCAACTTTCTTGTCTGCCTGTCAATCCAGTGCTTAGTGAATTTTAGCACTGGTCTAGCTAAGATGTTCAAATCATCTACCTGAGGCTCTGACCAATCTGGCAACTAGATAGGTTGATCCTTTACCCTCTCGAATTCGAGTTGCGTCAAATTTGAATCTTCCTTCACCTGATCCGATACCTGATGAATTTCACTTATTCTGATGGTGTCGAGGGGCAGCCTGTAGTGCATCCTTCTCCAGACCTCAAGGTCATCCTCGACACTTGCCTGGTAATCCTCCAAGTGAAATCTGTGTATGAATTTGACACCGACAACCTTCCTAATCTGGTTGTAAGGATCATATTGGGCCCTAGATGTGTAAAATGGTAGGCGATAGAATGCCAATTCCCTTGCTACACTTTCAGCGACCTCCGAACCTGGGCATATCTCCATGAAATCCCCCAAGACAATTGGAAATTCAATAGATTGCTTCTTCTTCTTCTTCTGCAGCTGATCATAGGCAGTTAACTGCCTCATGAGCTCGAGCAATATAAGCTTGTCTGACGGATATCTGGGCAATTTGTAAGACTGGAAGGAGAACACTTGCGTCCTTATGTAGGTGAATTTGGGGAATTGCAGGAATGCAGCGCCATACCTCTGTACCAAGGCACTTGCTTGTGGAGACAACCTCATGTGTAACTTATTTTGCATAAGTCGTGTCAGGTACATACTAAAGGTGTCATTCGCCAACCTGTAAGAGCTAACATTGGAGAGATGTAACTGAGGATGACACTCATGCACTTTTAACTGAGCTGGTCCGCAGCCCATGATTCCTCTTGCTGGCAGCCCATCGAATCCTCCCCTTCGTGCAAGCATATAGAACAGGTAGGAGCTCATGAAAAAGGACTGAGACCTTTTCTCTTTCAGGTTCTTCAATTGTTCATGCAAGTAGTGGCTGATCAATCTAGCCCAGTCGATCAGTGTATTTGAATTCATGATCTTGCCTATGTAGAAGAACATCCAGGCCTCGAAGTTCACCGAATGTGGGCATCCCATTACTCTGCTCAACATCTTTATCAGGTCCACATACTCCTACTTGAACTCAAAGACTGTGAGAGTTTTGGGCATCTTGGAAGTGTGCACTCTAGGCTTCAACAACCACTGCTCATTGATCAAATCAGCACACCTGGCGGGGCCTACTTCATATACTGCCTGAGCTCCGCTGCTGGTCCTGTACGTCATGGAATAATGTGAAGGGATTCCGAAAGCTTCACCAATTGACTCTAGAGTCAATGTTGCCAGTAACTTGCCATCTGGCGTTGAGATTGTTTTCCGCTTGAGATTGTAATGTGCTACATATTCCAAGACCAGATCTGGGCATTGAATAGTGGGAGGAAAACCAGCTACTGCAACTATTCCGCTTCTCACAATTCTGATAGCTGTTGGGGATGGATTATGCCCTGCTATTCCGAACATTGGGATCTTGAATGCAGCCAAGTTGAACGTGCCAAGGTTAGTATCGCTGATTTCATCCCATCTTGAATTCAACCGAGAATGAGGAAGAAAACCCTTCATCTCCGCTTTGATCAATGCTTGCCTGGAGATAGTAGCTGCCTTGCTTGGTTCCGCCATCTTGGAAGCACTTCAAAATGATGAAAATAGAGGCTAAGTATGAATATTCTTCACTTCTCCACTTCTTCTTTCCTGAATCTTGCACGTGAGAAATGAAATGCCTTTCTCAAGTTATATAGAACTCTCACGAGGCATTAATTTAGTAATTGCATTCATGATGCGTCATACTTTCCTCAATTACTACGCCATGCAAAGACAACTTCCCATGCGTATGAGTTCAAATTTTGAATGTTCCTTAAATACTCCAAGTCATGCGTCATACTTGGAAGATTCCTTCTGCCAACTCATTGATTTCATTCTTTCCAATTTTGGAGGGAAATCAAAGGACTTTTCTCAGGATTTGCTCGATTCCACTCCAACTTGTCGTCTCCTGCTTTCGAAGGAATTTTCACCCCTTTTCTCTACATCCCTATTTTTTAGGGATCTTCCTAAAATTTAGGAGTCAGGTTCATTGGATGGGGAATTTCATCCCGATTCTGAATCTATAAAAATTTTCCACACTTGGTCAAGATTTGGTGTCTAAGAATAGCATATTCGAAAATTAGCCAGAGGGTAATTTTGCTTTTTATTCCTCCTTGACTCCTTGGATTCCATGCCTTAAGCAAAATTTCAATTTTTTAGCTTGGGTGAAATTTTCACCATGCGAAGGATTCATGGATTTTCCTTCTCTCCTTGGGAATCCTATTTTAGCGCCTGACTCCAGACTTGGGCGCATTTTGGCTCTGTTCGTGGACTCATGGATTTTTCCTCCTGTGAATGCCTTATTCATTTTGGCGCCCTAGTCCAGTCTTGGGTGCATTTTGGCCATGTCCATGGATTTTTCCTCTTGTGAATGCCTTCTTCATTTTGGCGCCCCAGTCTAGTCTTGGGCGCATTTTGGCCATGTCCATGGATTCATGGATTTTCAGTACTTGACCTATTTCTTGCCTTCTCTGTCGACTCTCGGACTTTCTGGAATTAGAATTGTCTGTGAATGCCCGATCCTTGTCGCCATGTTTGACTGACCCTGCCAGTACTGACTTTCCAAAAATAGAAACTTTCCAGGTGTCAGCTTTAGATCCCTAAACAGGGTGCAATAATGACTTACTATAAATAGAAACTTACTAAAAATAGAAATTACTAAAAATAGTAAGTTTGATTTTTGGCAAAATGGCGACATTCCGAGACTCGAAAAAATCCATAAAAAATAGGGACTTTCTAAATATAGAAAGTTTCTCCGTTTGGGCTCAAATTTTACTGGGAGGTCCCTTGAAGGGTCTTGATTCCAGTCGTATGCTTAGTTTTCCCGAAACCCTAACAGGAACCCCTAAAATCTAGGACAAAAGGCTAAACCCTAGAAAAAGGACAAAATAGGCCCTAGACTTCATAGAATTCGCTCGACAAAGAAGCATATTAACTCTAACTGAGCCTCGAACATCCGCAACACAGAGAGATTGAAGAGACTGCTACCAACACACACAAAAACCAAGACCAAGCGACCAAAAGGGCCTAAAAGCTAAGGGGTCCTTATCTGGGATGGGGTGATGTGTGATTAGGTCACAACACCTTCATCCGCACTTTCCTGTTCTTCTGTTTCTTCCACCTCCTCCGAATCCTCGACATTGCTAACCTCTTCGATTTCTACAGATGTGTCTAGTTTCCTCCTCTTCCGTGTGGGTTGCGCTGTGTCGCCAAGGATGTCCAGGTGAATGTAGTAGTATATGGGTTTATTTGGTTCAACCCGTCTGCAAGGTTCAAATGTCCCTCAAACCTCTAGCGGTACCTGCAAGCATACGACATCTAGGAACAAGCTGATAGCATGATGACATAGGAGAACGCTTTGTGTTCCAATCTCAAGAAGTCGTGGATGCATTCTGCCAGGAGTTGCCCCCAATTGTACACCTTCCCGCATCTGATCCCGTTCATTAATCCAATCATCCATATGGCGATGTCAGAGGCGCGGTTGGCCCCTGTAAGGTGGCTTTTGACTAGGTCCATTAACATCCTCCATTCTCCCGGTGCGATAAAAGTACGCTTCATTCCTCTGCTGTCAGCCCAGGCGCTCTTCCACTGTTCTTTTGTGAGGTCATCTCTGCACACCAAGTCCATCACCATTTTTTCTTTTCTCTGGTGAGTTTTTTGGTTGGCTTGGTAGCAGATGCTCCTTTCTCCGGTATGCCAAATACTCGCTTGAAATCCTCAGGTTTGAATGAAACCCACACTGTGTGCCCTTGAAACTAGATGATAGAAGCTCGTTCGTGCAGATTATAGCCGGATACCATGGTCTGCAGGACTGGCTCGAACTCTTTAATGTTAAATGTAGACATTTGCACAGCGTGGTCAACTTGTGCCCTCCTGAGAGATTCCTTCATCACATGGTCTGGAGGGTTTTCCTCCCACCAGGTACGACATTCATTGCCAGTCACACTCTCGAATGCTACATTTGCTGCCGTGAGTTTCTTTGAGTCCTTTGTTGCCTTCGGTCTGCTCTTGGTTTTCTTGCTGCTGGCGGGCTCTGTGGTAGCCTTGTCTGTGGCTGCACTGCAGCTGCCTTTCTTCGTTCTTCTTCCCATACTCCTTCCCGAGTCGTTATTATAACTGCCTGACAGATTGTCTCGCCAGTTTGTACGACCCATTATATCCTACTCAGTTTTCCTGCTGTATGGCTTCTTGCTTGTGTTGTGCCAAACAAGCCCTTTACCTTTTATACTTGCGTGCTGTCTGTTCCCGCCGTACGGATATCCCTAATTGCCTTTCTGGAACCGTACGCTGTACAAATTTCACCCTTTTTTTTCCCTTGCGTGGACTCCGCTGCACGTGCTCGTACGGTTATGCTGTACAACGTACGACGTTGTTACCGTGCCTTGCTTCGTATGGTAATGCCGTACGCTGCATGCTGGAATTCACCCGCCTGGTTCCGTACGGTGATCTCTTCCCGTTGTAATCCATACGTGCCTCGTACAGATTTTGTCCTCTTGAGTCCATATGCAGTACGGTGCAGGCTGTTGCCAGTCCATACGCCGTACGGTGTAATTGCCAGACACTTTGTATGCCGTACAGTGGGGTTTGCTACCAATCCGTACGATGTACGGTATCATGTTATGCCTCCCTGTGATCCGTACGTCGTACAGTAAGACTTTGACGCACTTTCCCTTTTGTTCGATCTGTACACCGTACGGAATTATCTGCGTGTCTGTCCGTACGGTATGTGCCTTCCTTTTCTTCGCTCAGTTCCGACTGGCTGCCAGGTTCATCCTCCTGAGTTGTGTCTAATGGGGTCTCGTGGGGGTTTTTATAAGCCTTTTCTTTTGCCAGGGTTAGGAAAAAATACTTTATCAACTTAACATAAAACAATTGTTTCCTCAATAGTCTTAACTTTTTCTTTATTGTTTTTACTTGTACTTGCCTGATATTTTAATTTTTTAATACCTGCCGATTCGGACGGACTTGCTTTTTCCAGTATTTCTCCTCCTCGCCCCTTAGGACCCCTTGTTTTGCCAGTCATCTTACTTCTTTTGTCTAGCACAGCTTTTTCAATATTAGTTTCCTTGCCTTTAATTTACCCCGGTACCCCTTGGCCTGATTGTGCCCTCTAGCTGGCCTTCTGTAGGCCACTGGCGAGTTTATTGTGTTTGTTTTTGCACGCAAGAATTTTCTCTGTCTCCTTTGTTTTCTTCTCACTGGCCTTTTACTTTGCTTCTTCCTCCATTTCTTCTCAGGTTTGTCGTTCCTTGCCTTGTCCTCCTTCCATTTCTTGTTTGGTTCCTGTTCAGAGTCTCCATCCCCATTGCTCCTCCTTTTTACTCCTGAGGTATTGTTGGGTGTCCTCATTCTTATTTCCGAGTCGTGCAACCACATACACACATGTGGTAGTCTTCTGTAGCATTCTTGTGCACAACACGTCCCTATGTATTCCAGGTCCCATATCTTGTCCACCAGTGGGGCGGGTCCCACACCCTTGTAGTGGTTGTCAATGTACCGGTCCTCGTATTGGTGGTACCATTTTACTCTTTCTCCGTCGATGATCTCCAATGGTCGAGGTGGGTTGGGGATAACCTGATACAATGAGTTAGGTCCGGCCTCTACTTCGCCTGCTTCAGAAGCGATGACGAATAGGTCCTCTGTCTTCAGTACCATTTTTAAACATGGGCCTAGGGTTGCCCCATATTCTTCCAGGTTGAGCTCTTCCTCCAGGTCCACCGGTTCCTCCTCTTTAATTATGTTCTCAACTCTCCTCCTGGCTTTTGCTTCTTCATCAATGTCATATGCTACGTATCCCTCCCAAGCTCCTTCGTATGGGGCCTGTTTTTTCCAATATCCGGAAACTTGTACGCACATAGCTGGGTCCCCGAAGTACGCATTCGTAAGATGTTTGTGAATCCTAGGAACCGCCACACCTTCCACCCTTTTTGGTACAAGTCATTCTTCCATGGCCGCCCAGGGCTTTGCCCAGTCGTCATCCCTTCGATAGGGTTCTCCCTTTACCACCAGGTCTTCTTCGACCTCCTTGCTTCGACTAATGGTCCAGTGCCCTTTCATGGTGTATCATAGCATGTTGATCCCAATCACAGGTTTATTTCTTTCCTTGTAGATTTTTAGCTTGGAACTGTTCACGGGGTCCCTGATCGGATTGTTATCCAACGTCGCGAGCTTTACTGCTCCGTTCCTACCGACTTTTCTGATTTTATAGGGTCCAAGCCCATGGACCTTGAACTTCCTTGGTCGAAGTTCGTTCCGACCATTATACTTCAAAACTAATTGTCCCGGCCGGAAGTTGGCCTTCCGCAGATGTTGAACGTGCCAATGCTTTCGCTGGCGTTGTGCCACCTTAGTTGCCCATTGTGCCATCAGCGTTCGTTCATCCAACTTTATCAAATCATCAAGCCTTGCATTCATGCTTTCTATGCCGCCCAGTCGATTTTCCACCGCCACTCGAAGACTTGGTACAGTGTACTCTGTTGGTACCATTGCCTTCTGTCCGTACATGAGCTGAAACGGTGCATGCCCGGTAGTGACTTTGTATGTTGTTCGGTAGGCCCATAGCATGGCTGGTAGTCTTTCCTCCCAGTCTTCGTGTTCCACCCCACACGATTTGTAGATTATTGATACCAACACCTTGTTGGTTGCTTCTGCCTGACCATTGGCACGGGGATAGTATGGACTGGATAGGTTATGGAATATTTTAAATTCCACGCTCATGGTACGGATTACCTAATTGACAAAGTGCACTCCTCTGTCCCTGGTTATTTGGAGTGGTATCCCGTACCTGGTGACAATCTGTTCGTACAGGAACCATGCCGTACTCAGAGCCTTGTTATCTGGCAAGGCCCTAGCTTCTCCCCACTTGGTGAGATATTCTGTGGCAACTACAATATATTTGCATCGGTGTAGGTTACTTGGCTTGAGAGGTCCCACAAAGTCCAAACCCCATCGTTCGAATAGTTCCTGTGGCTGCGAAGGAAAGAGAGGCATGAAGTCCCTTTTGAGAGGTTTTCTCGCTCGTTGGCAAGTGTCGCATCCGATCACCCACTCTCAGGCGTCGGTGTGTAGGGTTGGCCACCATAGACCTGCCAGAAGCACTTTGCTGGCAGTTGCATCTGGTCCCATATGTCCGCTTGCCAATCCGTCGTGTGCCTCCTTTAGTACACCGCGAATTTCCTCCTCCATGACACACCTCCTCAAGATCTGGTTAGGACCCATCTTATATAAAAGCCCATTGATTAGTTGGAAGGTTTTGCTCTTTAGTGCCAACTTTCTCCGTTCACCTGAAGGCATCTCGCTTGGAAATGTGGAGGTAGATAGGTACTGGCCTATCTTTTCATACCAGGTTGGTAGTATTGCAATTTGAAACAAGTGTGCATTTGGAAAGTCTTCATTTACCCCCTCAGCCGGTTCCCCTGATCTGATCCTTGATAGTTGGTCGGCTATTACATGGGACTTCCGCGACCGTACGACAATGGTGAAGGTGATTTCCTATAAGAGCAGTAGCCACCGGCTTACCCTCCCTTGAATGATTGGTTTATTCACTAGGTACATTAGTGCCTGATGGTCCACATAAAATGTGAACGGCGTAGCCAACAAGTAGTGCCGGAACTCCTATACTGCGTACACCATCCCCAGTGCTTCTCACTCCATTGTGCTATAGTTCCATTTGGCCTTTGACAGAAGTCGGCTTGCAAAGAAGATGAAATGGTCTAGTCCTTGTGCCCCTACCTGGGCGAGAGTAGAACCAATTGCAAAGTTGGAGGCGTCGACATGTACGTGAAATTCTTTGTTTCAGTCTGGGTACACTAATATCGGTGCACTCACCAGCCGGTCTTTCAATTCCTTGAAGGCTTCTTCTTGCTCCCTATCCCACACAAACGGCTCTCCCTTCCTTGTCAACTTATCTAATGGCCAAGACACCTGTGCAAAGCCTTTGATGAATCTCTGGTAGTAGCCAACATGGCCGAGGAATGATTTCACCCCTGTTACATTCGTTGGGCTTTCCATGTTGACGATTACTCCTATCTTGTCTGGGTCTGTCTCCAATCCTTCTTTATAGATGATGTAGCCTAGGAGTTTCCCTTGTGGTACCATAAACCTGCACTTCTTTGGATTCAGGGCTAACCTAGCCTTTCGACATCTTTCCATACATTCTCCCAAAGGCTTCAAATGGGTGTCTTGATCGCTAAAAATCGACCAATCATCTAGAAATGCTCTGAAATTTCCTACTGACATCTTGTCAAAAATATGCAAAATTATTCGTTGGAAGGTCGCGAGCGCACCGCATAGCCCAAAGGGCATGTGATTATAGGCATACACTCCTTTCCTCCAACACGAATGTGGTCTTCAACTTATCTTCTTCCGCAATACTTATCTGGTTGTACTCGGAGAATCCATCCAGAAATATGTATATTTCATGCCCGATGACTTCTTCGAGGATACTGTTAGTGAATAGGATCGGAAATGGATCCTTGATGGTTACTGCATTTAGGTACCTGAAATCCACACATATCCTTATCTGATTAGCCTCTTTTTTAAGGGAGATGACTATTGGAGAAACCCAGTCACTTGTTTCCACTTTGAATATAATCCCTGCTTCCAACATTTTATTGATCTCCTCATTTACTTTGCCTTCATAGTTTTTGTTCATCCTCTACGGCCTCCTTTGTATGAGTTGGGCTCCTAGTACGAGGGTTATGCGATGCACGCATAGCTCCGACGGTACCCCCTTCAAGTCTTTGTAGGTCTAGGCAAAGACATCTTTATATTCCAGAAATATCTTGAAGGTTGGTGCCTTCAGCACAAGGTTCCAGTCATCTACTAGTATCACCTGTGGTTTTGCTTCGTTGCCCAGATTAATATTCTCCACATCTCGTTCCTCGTACTTGATGGGTTTATCCCTTTCGAATTGGTGTGTTGGCGTGTCATCCACTCTTTCCATTCCCTCTTGATATCTACCGTACTCTAGGGGAAAGGATTGTTCTTTCGTCTCGCCACTTGATTCTCCTATCTCACATATTTGTAGCATGTGACATTCTGGGTGGAAGACCTCATAGTCCTCCATTTGCCAATGAAAAAGTCCCGCCAGTGAACTAGCTCCATCCTGCAAATACCCGTCCAATTCCAACACTCCTTCCTCGTCGGGCTCTTTCCCTCCTCTGTCTCCTTCAGAGCTCCACTCCTATCGATTGGAATCTTCTGAGTCTTAGTTCGATGATGCGAGCTCTTCGTTGACGGACTAGTTCTTGAGATCAATTACATACTTATGGCCGTCATTCTCGATTGAGAGCGTATTCCTTTTCTAGTTGTGGTTAGCTTTGGCCATGATCAGCCACCCCCTTCCTAGAAGAGTGTCGTACGCTTTCCTTTCCAGAGGAATGACCACAAAATCGATAAGGAATTGCTACGTCCCAATTATCACTTTTTTTGCCATGGGGGTGCCAAGGGGTTTGATAACGTGCTGATCCACCCCGACCAGGTGGAAGGTTGGTGGCCATAGTGTTGGTTTGCCGAGGCTTCCCCAAGTTTCCTTCGACAGTATGTTGACTCTGGACCCACCATCAACAATGGTGTTTTCAGCTTTTGTCCCAATATATCCATCTCTACCACTGCGGGTTTTTGTCCGACGCCCACTGCTAGTAGCATAGGGTTCATGGCATCTGTACTAGGTCCCTTCACCGGGTCTGTACCAGGCTTTGTCATCGTTTGGTGTTCCTGGCCGATGGTAGTGTCCTTGGTTACATTTGTTAGAGCCATCCTTAACTGTGGCATGGTCTATAGAAGGTCAGACACTCGTACGGGTATTGTGGTTTGTAACATCTGCTTGATGATAGTCTTCTCTGGTTCCAACCGGAGTGGTGTATCGGCAGCCAGGTGCGAGGCCCTCCGCTCTCCAGCCATCGCCCGCTGGATATCCGCACTTGCCTCCTAGAGTCTTTCTTTTTCTGTGCTAGGGTCTGGGTACATGGCTTTCTTGTTTTGCAACCTTGTGATTGCCAATACGTCTTCTCTTGATCCCTCCACATCGAGCATGTTCACCCCTTTTTGTTTTGGACAATCTATGTCCTCTGTGATTTCTTGGACCGCACCATTTGCACAACAAACTTCCTACATCACCTCCGTTTTGGCATTCTTGGGCAAAGTGATCCCATTCATTGCACTTCCTGCACTGAATCATGGGTCGCCCCTTCCCGTCGTATTGAATTCTGCTCCTCGGTGTGTTATTATTGGATCTGTTGTTACCCTGCCGATTGTTTTTGTACCCTCCAGGTGAGGCGTCAGAGTTTGCTGTTGGCTTCGGCGGTGTGGCTTGGTCGGGTTGGGCATAGAGCACTTGTTTGCTCCATGCCTTCAAGTTGTACGGGCATTCCTTAGTGGAATGTCCCATTACTTGGCAAGATGTCACAGAAAACTTTACGGGTACAACTTCCTTTAGTGTGTCCTTCAGTCTTGCAGTCAGTACACCAAAGTTCTTTTCCTTCCCTACCACTTTCTTTGTCACCTTTTAACTCCATCATCCTCATCATATCCTTCTGGAGTGCTTGCACGGTTTTGGATCCCCCGTCATTGTCTTCGTTCATGCTGTCACCATTATTGGGCCATCGCTTCCCCCAAGATGTCTTGTTTTCACTTTCAATATCCATGGCGCGGTTGTATGATTCATTGTACGATGGTGGAGGGACTACTTTCATCGTCCTTCTCAGGGATGGTACCAATCCTTCCACGAACCACCGCTTCTTGAGGCCATCTGTCGGCTGGTTCTCCATTTTGTTAAGCAGTTCCCTCAGCCTTCTGTTATATGCTCACACACTTCTGTTTTTTCCTTGTTTGGTGTTGTAACTTTCCGCCACAATCTCGTTGTCATCCTGTAGGAGTTTGAATTCTTCCTCGAAGGCCTTCTTCAGATTGCTCCAGGATGTTTTATGCTGAGCATCAAGGTCTGTGTACTAGTCAATAGATATTCCTCGCAGAGTGGCCGGAAATGCCTTCACCCAATAGTCCCGATCGTCTTGGCCATTTGCTTCCCAGATGGTGACGCATGTCTTGCAATGCCGTACAGGGTCCTCTGACCCATCGCCCATGAATTTTGGAAGTTTTTGTTTCTCCGGGGTGTGTGCCATCATTCTTTTCTTTGCGGTTTTATGCAATGCCTGGAAATGGCTATATGCCGGGAAGGTACTATGTGTCCGGAGGGTACTGCATGCTCCTGGTCTAGTTGGGCCCCTGCTAACCGGGCTTTGGTCACCTTCACTTCTATAGTCCCTCCTTTTCGGGGTTTCCGGATCCGATCTTCCTATTTTGATGCCCTTTGACAAGGACAAGTTTTTAATGCCGGACAACGTTGCTTTGAAAATAGTGGCGATTTCCTCGTGCAGGTCTCGTACCGCCTCCTATCCTTAAAATTCCGATTGGGTGCTTTGTGATTCGGTTCTGGATTCTTCTTCACTTGACATTGAGTGTGGGGCCTGGTTGGCGAGATCTTCCTCCACTACGTCTGGAAGTGGTAGGTTCCTGGCGACCTCGGCCAACTCCTTCCACGTACACGGTTTTTGCCTCTCTCGACTATGACTCCGACTCTCACTCCAACTTCTGCTATGTTTATCCAGACTCCTCGAGTCGGCAACCTCTCTTAGTCGCTGTCTCCTGTCAGCCTGTTCTTTTATGCGGAAAGATCTCCGTACAGTTCCTTCGTTTACCTCTTCAGTAGCAGCGGTATGTCTGTCTTTGTTCGGCCGTAGGGGCATCAAGTTCCAGAGGTACAACGCCGACTGGCCTCCCTCTCCCCTTCCTCCCTATGACTCCGTTCCTCCTATCATCGGAGAACTTGTTGCCGCCGAAGTTCCTTTGCCGTTTCCTCCCTTTGGTCTTGGTGTGCAATCAAATTTCTGGCGAGTAACTTTGGAATACTCTCAAGTAGGTCAAAGATGAGGGTGCTGACAGTGAGTTCACCACGTACTGTGCCTTCCGAGACAACTCTCTCCTGAGCCTATCGCTACACATACTGCGTGACCGACACATCCCACAACTCCAACAAGTCTGCCGTCAACTGAGCCTCTCGTTCCTCTTCCGTGGTACTCTCTTCGTGCATGTCGCTGTCCACGACAATTAATTGCTAGTTAAATGGTCGGCCCATTAATTGCTTTTGCTTGCCGCCATAGTTATCTCCAGGTTTGTTCAGGCAACGATGCCAAAATGTTTAGTCCTAAATGTATAGTTGGTGAATAATCAGATAACACAGTAGTTCCTGCACGTACCAAGCATTCATGGAACATAACAATTGTACATCATAACATAAATGACAAATGATAATAATTAGACCAGAAAGTTATATCTTTATTCCAATGTCCAGAATTGTCCATACATCCTCTCCCCCTGCTGAGGTTCCAACCAAACAATATATAGACCCGACGGTTGGCCAAGCTGCCAACCGTCACCAACTCCCAACTACCCAACAGGAACCTCTCGGCAACAGCAAAACATAACCACACATAACACACATAATTATTATTCATACTAACATACGCTTTTACCCCTAACAATAGGCAACAAGGGACAAAAAGTTGAAGAGGAGAATTTAATTGGCTAATGGTCTTAACCCTTCTACCCTAAAATTTCAAAGAAAGAAGCTCTTCTATCACCACTCCATTGAGCAGACACGAGGAGTCTATCTAGATTTTCAGAAATTGAGTTTGATCCATATTTTTTGTTAATCCATGTGAAATTACCATTCCTTGGAACCACATCAACCAAGTCAAGAAAATAAATATTCTCTCTTAGTAGGGAAGATGAAGGTCCAAGACAATCAATACCTTCTTTTTCTCATTCAAGATGGCTATAGCATGAAAGTTTCTAGCTAAAATCCAAGGAAAGGATGGAACAAGAGATCTAACAAATCTAACACGAGTCTAAAGTAAAGACTTACTGACAAGCTGAAAGTATGCATAAACTTTTGAGACTAAAATTGTTTCCCTAAGTCAAAAGAGGAACCTGTTGTGACCTTTTTCACACATTGCCCCATTGCAAATGGGGACCCTCTCCTTTCCTGTTTTCTAGGATTTTTGTTAGTGTCCCGTGGCCTTCTGCTTCAATTTTGCCAAGCCTTGCTTAGTTTTGAACAGTGTGATTCCTAAGGATTGAAAGTCAGTTTTTTGCGAGCCAAGTAATAATAGAGTCCGGATACTGTCAAAGTGCCTAGAAAGGCCAAAGGACGAAGATTGCAATTGATTTGGATGAATTTGAACAAAGTTTTCTTTTTTGCTTTTTCCTATTTTTTAGGAAGTTCTGTTTTTGGCATTTTTAGCCCAATTCCCGATATGGCTATTTTTAGAAAGTTTTCCCTATTTTTTAGGGATGCTTGCTTTTTGCTTTTTTGGAGTGGGGACTTAGGGTTTGCACTGATACCACTAACCTGCTTCGATTGCGATTGAAAATTTTCAAGTTTTGACCTAAAAAGCTAAGTTCCTACATTTTAGGTGTCATGATGCTTCAGATGGTTTGCTTGAGTATGGATTTCAAATTTCAAGTTAATCTGGTTAAAATTGGAGAAGTTGTGGAATTTGGAAAATTTTCCAAATATTTTTGTAAGTCTAGCTAATGAGTGATGTTGAGTGTTATGGCAGGTGATAAAAACTCCGCCCAAGGTGCTAATGATGGAGGTGATTTCAAACTTTGCCAACCTTGGTGAAGGCACAAAAACTCCACCCTATGCTTCAAGATGATAGCTCAAAAGTCCGCCATGCTTGATAATGCTTCAAAAGTCCGCCTTGGGAAGCCTTTCAAAGTCCGCCCTCCAACCAAGGTCAAGTCATGAAAGTTCGCCCTTGCAACAAGCCTCCAAAGGTCCGCCCATGGTGAAGTGAAGAAAGTCCGCCTTCTTGAGGTTTTCCAAAAGTCCGCCATACTCAAACATGAAAGAGGTAGCCTAAAACTCTGCCCAAGCATGCTGATTGGAGAGGCTCAAAAGTCCGCCTAGCCAAGGTATGATGGTGCCATGCTTCCAAACTCCACCTTGAGGGAAATGAATAAAGTCCACCCTACTTGGCACCCAAGTTAAAGAAAAGTCCGCCCTCCATGGAGATGCTTCAAAAGTCCGCCTTGGTGAAGTCCTCAACCTTTGCTCTCTTGGTGAAGTCTCAAAAGTCTGCCCAAGGTCACTAGAAAAGTCCGCCTTGATGACCTCTCAAAGCTTTGCCTCAGAAGACATGCAAAGTGAAGAAACTCCGCCATACTTGGACATGCAAGATGATTTATAAGTAAAGAAAGTCCACCCATGATGCCAAGTCTACAAAGTCTGCCTTGGTAGTGCTTTCAAAGCAACACTTAAACTTTGCCCTTGGTGGTACTTCAAAAGTCCGCCTTGAAAAGTATGATGATGGAAGTTCGTCCAACATTGCAACAAGTTAGATCCATGATCTAGAAAGCCTGCCCTACACTTGGAGGTCAAGCCATGTCAACAGCAAGTTCGAATATTCCTTGGTGATGTCATCCAAATCTTCATGAAATTCGAACCAAGTTCCAAACTAGAAAGTTTTAGAAAGAGATATTTGAAGATCAAGTTCGAATATGAGCTGGAAAATCAAAATAGAAACTTGAGTTTGTGAGAGATTCGAACCATGAATCAAAATTAGAAAGAGGATACTACAGATTGAGGAAATTTTGTCTTCAATCCTACTATTCAAATTTTCAATTTCCCCCCTTTTACCCAAAATTCAAATTGTAAAATTAAGTGGTTAGGTCATAAAACCTTAATTTTTCAGATTTAATTCGATTTTGTGCAAATTTCAAATCAATTTCATTTTCAATTTAGATTTCTAAACATTGTCTAAGGTGTCCCTATCCATTAGGTTTGACCTTTTTCAAAATTGCAATTCAATTCCTCTTTTTTTTCAAAACCCAAATAGGGTCCTATTTTTACATTTGCGCCCTCATTTCGCCCATCTAGAGGTCGTAAAATTCATCATTTTTTTGGGGGTTAGCTTTAAAATCATCGTAATATCCATCCTTGAAAATTTTGAAAAAAGTTGGTTGGACCATGTGCGTTCCCACCACGGTCCCTGACTCTTTTCCCCAAAATTTTGGGAGACTGTTATGACTGTATTTAATAGCCTAAATCTAGAAGATTGGCTGATTTTGTCGATTTTTGATCCCTCTAGAATTAGAAATACCTTCAAAATTCAACATTTCAAATTTCAAGAATTTTTTTAAAATTAGGAGGTTAATTATAGTTTGCCCTGATTTTAAAATTAAGTGGTATTCACTTGGCCCTAATTTGAAAATTTCAATTTCCTTTCATTTGTGGAAATTGTGTCATCCTCTTCCCCCAACAAAGTTCAAAATTGTGTAATCATTATTTCCTTAAATTTTGCATTAATCAATTTTGTAAGGTTTGTTCCAAAATTCAAAATTCAAATTTTTACTCTAGTGCATGAGTTTTATCACTATTAGTCCTACTTATCCTATCCCCATTAGACGAAGCATTAGAATTAAGGCTTCCAAGGTTTAATTACCGATGAGATGGAGCCTAATTTGGGTGACTTCTTTAATGAGGATCATGCTAATTCTTCCCATCCTAATCATGTCCCTATTCACCCCATTGATGAATCCCATGATGAAGAAGAAGCTTTAACTAGGGTTTCTTTAGATCAACTTTCCACATTGGACAATCAATTTGATAACTATCAACAATGGATGTCCCAAGAATACCCTAATAATGAAGCTCTCCCATTAATTGAAGGCCTTAAGCGAATTATTCAAAGTGATAAGAATGGAATTGATATATTGCGTGGCATTGCACATATTGTTGATTTTAATATCATGCCTATCAAGAGTTGTGCCAAAACCCTAGGTTATTCACAACCTTCGACACAAGTCAATCCTTCTATTCCTGCGACTACTCTTATGACTAGTATTCCTACCTTCACCTCCAACATCATGGCTACTTCAACTCAAAATGTTATTCCTACAAACATTGGACATGGGGGCAATCTCTCTTCTTCATTTAATCCTCCATCTTTACCTATGTCTTCCATGAGTGTTGCTATTATTTCTCAACGAATCAGTGTGACACAAGGGGACAATTCCTTCAACAACTTTGTTCCTCCTTTAAGTGTCCCTTTTCCTACCCAATCATCACCCATGGCTACTTATCATAATGTCCCACCACCTTATTCTCAGTCCATGCCTTCTTTCAATAACATCACACCACCTTCTCAATCAACTGTCTAACATTAATTCTTCTACCGAAATGACAATTAATAATCTTGCTCAAACCGTGTCTTCCTTACAACAACAAATTGCTTCTATGAGGCAATCCAAGTTTAGTGTGCCCACCTTTGATGTCGTGAGCCCACTTTCTCTTGATGTTGTTAAAGCCGTGCCACCTAAACATGTTGAGATCCCTCAATTAGAACTCTATAATAGAAAAAGTGATCCTCTTACGCATGTCAAAACATTTCAAACCTTGTGTATTGATTTTGCTTATGATCAAAGATTGCTTGCAAAATTGTTTACAAGAACCCATAGAGAAAAGGATTTACAATGGTATTGCTCTTTTCCTTCTTATTCTATCACTTCTTTTCAACAATTGGCAAATGCTTTCATCCAACACTTTCAAAACAACATTCATCCAAAAATCACTTTGACTGATTTAGTGCATTGTAAACAAGGTGTTAAAAAAAAGTGACTGATTTCATTGGTAGATATAAGCATTTGTATGCTCAAATTTCTTTTCATGTACCTAATAATGATATTCAAAGAATTTTTCATTTCTAATTTACAAAAAGATATCAGGGAAAAGCTCCTTTTGTCTGAGTTTACTTCCTCTCCGCATTTGTGCGACACTCCACAATTATCAACTGGCTGTGAGTCAAATGGAGCAATCCACTCTTATGGCTCCGAGTGATAAGGGGGAGAGTGTTCAACAACCGTTTACGAAGTTCAAACCAACAAAAAGCTTCATCAAGTACAATGATACAATCAACAACCACAATGTGAATGCTACAACAGGTGTGCCTCCTATTTCTAAATTTTTTTCTAAAGAGAAAGATAGTTTACTTCTTTGAATGAATCTTTACATAGTATTATGTCTCAGTTGTTGCATAGAATTGTTATCAAACTTCCTCCTATAAAACAAATTGATCCTTCTAAACTTGCATCCCCTTATTTTGATAACAATTCTTTTTTGCCAATTTCATCGTCAGCCTAGTCAGGATACTGAGAAATGTTTCGCATTGAAGAATAAGATTCAATATTTGATTGATAATAATACTATATCTGTGGCAGGTTTGAATGATAAAGGGGATAAATCAATAGCTTCTCCTAATCAAAATCTTAAGATTTTCACTGATCCCTTACTTTCTCATACCTCTAATGTTATTGAGATTGTGCCTAATTCTTTCTCTTCTGAAGAATTCACCTCTATGGCTCCAAAATTGGTTAATATGGTAGAAACACAAGATACGCCCAAGGATCCTTCTATTACATTTGACCCTAGAGAGACCATTAGAGCACCCGATGGCCCTTTATACATAGTTGCGAAGGTTAAGGATATTCTTTGCCGTGGTGCTCTTATTGATCCCTCTTGCATGGTTAATGTCATAACAGAAGAGTATCTTTTCACTTTATGATTGCATAAACCAATATTTGATGTTTCTAATGTGGTTGTGAAGTTATTTGATGGCTTCTCTTGTCCTACCATTGACTCTATCACCCTTCCTGTTGAAGTTCATGCTAAATCCATGGATGTTGACTTTGTTATCATACCATCTTTTGAGCAATTCCGTGTGAAGTTGGGCTATCCTTGGCTATCTTCCATGAAGGCTATTGCTTCTCCAATCCACAAGTATCTTGAATTTCCTCACAATGGAAAAATCATAACCGTGAAGCATAGCTTATTTCGTCCATCCGAAAGAAGCCCTGGTGTTCCTATTGATCTCTTTTGGGCTAACCAATTTTAATCTCTCTTCCATCAAGGAGCGATGCTCTTTTTCAATCTTATAAAAAATGGAAGAATGATATGATTTTATCCTTAAGTCAACCTAGATCCCCAACACTTGACATTCCTATTATTCTTCAAGATAAGGTTCTTCCCCTCACAAACAAAACTAATCTCCCTCCTAAGGAAGATCGTCAACCTATAGCTTCTCTTAAGGAGAACAACAATATTCTTCCTAAGGTAAGACCTATACCTCCTCCTCATGAGGGACCCGGTCTCCTTCCTACACCTAATATTCCTCCTTTCTATGGCTTCTCCTATTGTTCAACCAAAAAGATCTCAACCTAAACCTTCCACTACCAAGGAGAAAAACATTCCTACTTTTTCAAGTATTCCTCCTCCTTCTCAACCTTCTACTAAGACTGGACGGAATCATTGTGCGAGAGAACGCCAACGAAGACGTCGTGTTCGAGCTCATGAAGCTATCCCTCAAATTACTCAATCTCCTCAGACTTCGACAATTGACATGATTCCCTTTTCTCCTAAGCAAGATGTTCAACCTACATCTCCAAATCATAAGTTGCACAAAACATGTGATGGTTTTACTTCTATTTGTGTTCTTGCTCCTCTTTCTCTAAACTTTGATGAAGAAATGGGTGAAAATGTTATTCATGATGGCAATACAACTTCTAATGCTTCTGATAGTGAGTATGAGTATGTTGATGTGGACAAGCATTTATCAGATGAATTTTCACAAACCCTAATCCTAGCTCTTAGAATCAAACAAAGTGACTTACCACATGAGCATAGTCCTTGTTTGGATCATGTGATAGCTCCATCTGCTGTTCTCGATGTCGCTTGTTTGCCATGTTGCTCACCTTCCCGAAATAGTGATCAGCAAGATTGGGAGGCGGATGTCGTGCTAGATTAGCAATATTAGCACTGCAGATCTTTCCCCCTCTCCTTTCTTTCTCTTTTGTAACTATTCTTCTATGTGTCTCCCTGTTCTTCTATTATTCCCTTAATGTCTACTTGGGGACGATGCAAAGCATTGAGATATTTTCTTGGTCTCTTTTATGTTGACTCAAAAGACATCATCTCTTCCCTTTCTTCTAAGGTAGTGTCCTTCTTTGGGGAATGAATATTATTATATGTACATACATATATGATATACATGAGTTATCATACAACATACTGACCTCGAGGAAAGCGACACTGCCTCGTGTTTTGTGTTTATTATCCTTGGGTTTATTCCTCGATTGGGGGCTAAATTATTGTGATAACGTGCTCCCTCCTCTCTCTTTTGGGTGTATCCTACCTTAAAGCAATCACTCTCGATAAGGCGCGCGCGATCGCTAGCGATTGCTTTAACGTGGGGGCATACACTTCGCTCATATTTTTCTTCTTGGATACTTAGAATTACTTAGTGAACCTTGTTTTGCTTTGTAATCTTTGGTATCCTTTCTTTCATGACTCATAGTGAAGGGAACTTTGCTACTTGCAGTCATGATTCTCCCCTTCTCAATCTTCCATTTTACTTTGTCAATCGAAGTTGTAAGATCCTAAGTCCACTGGGGGCTTGGCGCATCTTGCCTCCTTGACATGCTAAAAGTCTTTCAATCTTATTTCCTTGTACTTTAGCGCCAGTATTGGCGTACGCTTATACTCCTGCTAAAGTGGGGGCTAAATGTAGTGTCATAAAATTGCAATCCTAGCAATTTTCCACTGCATTAGGGTCCTCCCGCACGCGAGATCGAATCCTCTAGCCTTATCGGAGACCGGAGATTGCTCAGCCCTTAGGACAACTTCTTTCTTGGCCTCTACATCACCCCGTCCACACTCTACCCTAGAGAAAGGGGTAGGACAGGGGCGTGGCGCCACTGTCCCCCCTTAGACAGGGGTGTGGCACCCTTGTCCTCCTAGGACAGGGGCGTGCCCTATTTTTGGGCAAGGCCCATCCTAGGGTTGCATTGTTGGTTGTGCATCGGGCGGGAAACTCCCCCGATGTCGGCCCGTGACGAAAATCAAATCCACTAACATGTATTTAAGGGGCATCCGTCCTCTCATTTGCATAAGTTGGAAAAGTTGAAGTGGGACGAGTGGGAAGTTTACATGAGATCAAGCATTCAAGAGCATTCAAGCATTCCTTTCCAGCATTGAGCATTCTCAAGTCTCCCTTCAAGGCTAGGTGTTGCATTCAAGTCAAGGATTCAACCATTGAAGAGGAGATTGATTCCAACATTCAATTCCACACAAGCATTTCTATCAACATTGCTATCACAACCTCCCTTGAGGTGATTTATAATTCAGTCTTTCATTTATAGCTACTTGCAAGTACTTTCTTTCATTACTTGGTTAACTCCAAAATTGGTGTTTGACCTAAAGGCAAACCCCCAATCCTAACCCATTTGCCTCTCTTTTTTGTGTGTAGGTTGCAGGTGCGTAACTGTACTTTTGGATTCGGGCTCCGTTTGCAGAGGCGGAAAAACCCTTTTCGTTTCGCGGATTTTTCGGAGGACCGTGTACGTTCCTACTAGGGTCCGGATAACTTTTCCTCAAATTCGCAGGGCAACTTTGTCTCGACATATTACTACCAGATCCAGGCGCACAATTTCATCCCATATTCCGATCTCAAGTTATAATCAGTTCTTTGTCACTTTTTGCACTACATAATTCAATCAATTCCTTTACATTTCAAATAAGGAAGAGGGGATCAATTTATCATTCCCATTTCATTCAAAATTCAATCTTCTTCTTGTTGAGAGGTTGAATCTAGTGAATTCTCCTCTCCTCTTCCAAATGTAATTTGGTGAAAAGTGTTTGAAGGGTAATCAATAGTGAAACTCTCATCTCTCTTTGAAGGAAAGGGTAGTTTTCCTCTTGATCTCATCATTCACCATTTTCCCACATCACAATATATATATATATATATATATATATATATATATATATATATATATATATATATATATATATCAAAGAACAAGTTTACGATTTAAATTAAATCAAATATTAAATAAAGAGTTAATCTATGGCTAAAGAATAAATAGATAATAAGATAAACAAATAAATTGATAATTTCTGAAACATAAATAAGAATGACTTTAAACCGTCTAAATCATAATGAGTTCTGTATTTTCTATTCCCCAAGGGAGATGGGTACTGTGCTAGGGAAGGGTGGAGTAAAACCATCCAATAGAAGGCCCCAAGGGTGAAAGATTCCTCCTGAAATCTGGGCTGTAGGCCCTGTTGTGACCATTTCACACATCGCCCCATTAAAATGGGGACCCCCTCTTTTTGCTTTCGTTTTGCCTGCTTCTCTCTCTGTTTTTAGGGTTTTGAGTAAGTGAGTGAGTCGCCTGGACTAGGGTTTAAGCCTTAGGGTTTTCCTTTTGATATTTTCAAGCCGAAGTCCAGTCAAATTTTGGAAGATTATTAAGCCTCCTCCCGAAGGTTGCAATTTTGAAATAAGATGAGCTTGCTAGGAAGTCAAAGTGTGTCTCAGGATAGGTCTAGTCAAGATCTTGGGGTAAATTCAAAGTTTTGTCTAAGTGCTAGTATTTCAAAGGGCAAATTCAAGTTGGGTCTAAGTGTTAGCATTTTAATGATTAAATTGTGCAATTTTGTCTGAGTAATTTTGACCAAATTTTGGAAGCAAGGTAATCGATTCTTGGACTTGGAGACGACCTAACTTTGCATGAGGAAGTGATCTGAAGACCTAAATTTTTGATATTTTGGCTTCTAAGGGCAAAATCGCTCCTATCCCTCTCTCAGGGACCAGGGCGAAAATGATATTTAATGCATCTTGGTTATTGACTTGTTTCAATTGTCTTGTGCAGGGTCGCCAAGGGATGCAATTGGACATAATTTGAAGGTTTTGAAGATTTTGGAAACTCAAAATGACAAGTTTTTTAAAGTTTAAAGCCAAATCGCTCTTGTCCCTCTCTGAAGGACCAGGGCGAAATGGCCTACTTAGGACGTTTTGGGCCTCATTTGATCAAACTGAAGCATCAAAGACACAATGAAAGGTGAAATGAGCACAATCAAGTATCCAGACTTGGTCGTTGGCGATGAATTTTTGAAATTTTGGCCTAGCAGGACAAGTTCACTCCTGTCCCTCTCCCAGGGACCAGGGCGATTTTCTTCAATCACACCTTCTTGGACATTTTTTGGATTTGGGCTTTTTGTTCATAGCTTGCGAAATGATGGTATCTTCCCCAGCAAAAGAAATTTGAGATGAAAATTGTAAAGATCTGACCCTGAGGACCAAAATCACTCCCGTCCCTCACTCAAGGACCGGAGCTTGATCTTCAAATTTGCATTGTCCTTGCAGGATCAGGATGATTTTATGGTTTGAGAAGACCAAGGAAAGCATGACTTATCCATCGAATATAATTTGGAAAGTTGACAAAGGATGGATAGGCTTGGATTTACAAAATCGCTCCTGTCCCTCACTGAAGGATCGGAGCTTGAATTCCAAATTTGCATTGTCTTCACAAGATTTAAATGATTTCGCGATTTGAGAAGAACAAGGAAAGTGTGTTTTATCTGTTGAATATAACTTGAATGGACCAAAATGAAGAAAATCGATCCAAATTGGCTAAGGCGCTCCTGTCCCTCTCTCAGGGACCAAGGCGATTTTAAAGGAAGCTCCTGTCCCTCTCCCATGGACCAGAGCGATTTTTTTCATAAGGCAAATTTCTTGCAGAGATAAGGCGAGTTTTACGTTTGGGATGAGTAAAGGAAGGCATAATAGTTCCATTGAAGATAATTTCGAAAGTTTGCAAAACATAAGTGGAGCCTATTTTGGCCAAGGCGCTCCTGTCCCTCTCCAAGGGACTAGAGCGAAACATTCAACTATGCCTAATTTTAAAATGCCAATTTCGTTTCCAACATTCGAGATGGAGTAAGCAATGACGTTTTTCACCTTGAAGGCAATTGGAAGTTGACACGATCAAGGGTTTGTACCAAGGACTAAATGGCGCTCTTGTCCTTCAGTCAAGGACCAAGGCAATATTCATTAAAGAGGTCATTTCCTTTTAAAACCATGTCTAGGCAAGAATTGTGCAAAGTGAGGAATGCCTTTCGAAGATGATAAACAAAGAATTGACCCCAAGACTCGACGAATTTTTGCTAAAATGGTAAAGTCGCTCCTGTCCTTCATTGAAGGACCAGGGCAAAAATCCCTAGAATATCGAGTTTGCCTTGCAAAGGACAAGTTAAGCATGTATGGAATGGATGGATGAAATCATCACTTGCCCTGTAACATGATTTAGCGATTGAAAAAACAAGGATCAAGGATAAAAGACAAGTTCGCTCTTGTCCCTCACCAAGGGACCAGGGCAAAAATGGTTCTAAGGGGCATTCATTCCAAAAATTGAATAGATCAAACTCCAAGTTATGAATGAAAATCCCATTTTGGACGTAAAGGAAGAGACTTTGAACGTAAAAAATGAGAAATACAAGGCTAAAATGCATAAGGCGCTCCTGTCCCTCTCCCAGGGACCAGAGCGATGTGGTTAGATGTCCCCTATATCTCCTATGCCTAGGCGCCAATAATTTTTTTTGTTACATTAAATGCCAAATTTGCTAAATCGTGAGATATTTAATTAAATGGGCATTTAATAAGTTCGCATAAGGCATTTAATAATTAATTTAGCCTTTTAAAAATTTGAAACTTTAATTGCAAAGGCATTCCAATTAATTAAATGAAGGGAGTGCGCTTGGGGTTCTATTTTAATGTTTTTACAAAGGTCGGCCTCCTCTTTTTATTTAAATTTTGTTTATTATTGGCCTTATTTCCAAAAGTCGGCCTATGGGAGAGTATAATGGTGAGCGCCTATATAAGAGAGGTATTTTGAAGCATTTTAAATCATCATTTAATCATTCATCCATATGCGATTTGGAGAAGAACAACAAGGAGCGAAATCTCATCCAAGGAGAAGTGCGAATTTTGTTGGAAGTGGAGCGAATTCTCCCTCAAAGCGTTGAAGACCCCAAGGGTGGTGAAGTTAATAAAGAAGACGCATTTTTCTAGGGGAAGCTCACGTTGAAGACTTCGATCTTTATTTTGTCTAGCGAATTTCCTAATTTTGCATCCTTTTCTTTGAGTTAGTTCTCAAGTGAGGTATGGCGAGATCTCCCTTGTCCAAATTTTGAAATTTTGAAATTTTGAATTTCCAATAGCTCAATCGTATTTAGGCAATGATAATTCAAAGACTCATCATGAAGTTTCCTAAATTTTAAAACTTAAATCCTCTTTCTAATCTATATTTCTACATTGCAAAATCTATTACTCATAATGAAATGTTGTGTAGGTGTCACAATGGCGACCCCAAAGGCGGGAGCATCCACCAGTCGTCCAGCCCTCATGAAGGAAGATCAGAAGAACGAAGAATTGGAGACCAAGATCGTGTCAAAATGGAGCAACATTGGAGATACTAACTTGGGAAACTTCAGTGTGAAGAAGTTTCGAGAGGTCCCTTATATTGGAAAGCCATCACCTGTCGCAAGGAGAATAATTGAAAGTGGCATTATCAAGGCAGCCGGCTTCCCTCTAGCAATCCAGTGCCATGAGTTGATGATCGAGTGTGCCCGCCATTATGATCCATAGTCAAGATCGATCGTGTCCAAGGAGGGAAACACTTTGGCCTATCTTTCAAAGGAGGCTATAAGTGAGGTTCTCCATCTTCCGGAGCACAGAGATATGATTTACAAAAGCCTAGAAGGAGCAAGGTCCATGTACGAAGATGATCCAGACACTTGCCTAAGCATCATCAATAAGAATTGGTTACTCAAGAGTCGTCCTCGCCTGAGCAAGATTCCAAACACACCACATAGGATTGACTTCCAGGAGGAGTACAGAGATTTGATAACATTACTCAACCGAGTTATAGGAGCTCCTTAAGCCTTCTATTTTGAGAAGTGGATGTTCTACTTCATCCAAGTGATAGTTCAGGGAAAAGGAACAATTCATTGGGCTAGAATGATTAGCCATTGCTTGGACGTGCAGTTAAGAAGATTGAAGGCTACCAAGTCTTTCCACATGAGTTCATACATCATATATGCCTTGATCAGGAGCTTTGAATATGCAGGACTACTTGTTGACGTGTATTTTGTACACAATCATACACAGAATAAAATACCCATAGGCATCTTATCCTCTCTTGAATAAAGTCGCTAACTGCTGAAGATTTCGCAAGAAGGATCAGTTAGGATGACTCCAATGTTCTTTTTAGTAGGGTCTCTACGTGTGGATTAGCACCAGTGGTCGTTGTGATTGCTGTGTCATCAAGGGGCCTTACGTTGCCGAAGATTTTGCTAAACTAAACAAGCTTTTTCAAAAAATAACAAAAGGATAGGGTTTGCAAGAGATCTAATCTAGTCTAACCTGAAGAATGACTCAATGTGGACAAGGTTTGGTGAGATTCTACCAACGTCAATATTGCCATAAACTAACAACTCAATTGAAATTGATGCGATCTTCTAAGGTAACAAATGATTTTCAATACATCAAAGATCAAAGACACTACCACGAAGGTACATATCCAAGATACAACAACGATTGAAAGTTAAGTGATTTAAGTATTCTCCAGTCGACCACGCAAGGCGTTCCTACAATCAGCAAGAAGCTAGTGGTTTGGAAAGCGAATCCTACCAAAGATCAAGTCCAACACTTTGTCCTTCGAATTAACACACTACTTTGATTGAGAATGATTCAAGTAAAATTGAACAACCATGAAGATAACCAAGAGAATTGCAACAAAACACCATAACTTCAATATTTCATTGTTCTCAAAGTCATCATGTACAACAATTGTTTGAATTCTTTCCTCAAAACTCAATCTTGCTACAAAAGTAAATTGCTTCTAAACTCTAATCTCTCTAATACATCAAACTCTCTCTCTTTCTTCTAATTTCTAATAAAATGAAATGAGGGTATAAATAGCATCCTCAATTACAATGAATGGTCCAGATCAAAAGCAGATCAACAGTCAAGATCATGACACCTAAACCCTAATTAGGGTTTGTTACAAATAGCCTCCTTTTTACTGATCATAATGACGAGCACACTCGATCATCAACTCATGGCACTATACTGCTAGAGGGAAGCCGGCCGCCTTAATGATGCCACTTTCGATTATCCTCCGGGCGACAGGTGATGGCTTGCCAATGTAAGGGACCTCTCGAAACTTCTTCGTGCTGAAGTTGCCCAAGTTGGTATCTCCAATGTTGCTCCACTTAGACACGATCTTGGTCTCCAGTTCTTTGGTCTTTTGATCTTCCTTCATGAGAGCTGGACGACCGGTGGATGCTCCCGCCTTCGGGGTCGCCATTGTAACACCTACACAACATTTCATAATAAGTGACTAGATTTTACCATGTATAACAATAGATTAGAGATTAAATTTAAGACACTTCATGATAAGTCCTTGAGTTATCATTTCCTAAATAACGATTGAGCTATTGCAATTCAAAATTTCAAAATTCAAACTTTAAGGCTATGATGATCAAAATCGAAAATTAAAACAAGGGATCATCGCCATACCTCACTTGAGAGCTAACTCTAAAATGCAAAATAAAGAGAATCGCCTAGGCAAAAATCGATGCTTGAAGCTTTTCCACGTGATCCTTTTCAAACGAACGTCCACCTTAGCAATTTTGCCACCCTTGGGGTCTTTGAAGTAGTCTTTGGCAAGTTCGCTCAACTTGAAACTAACACGCACTCTCCTTTTGATGATGCTCGCACCACTTCCTTTGCTAAATTCGCACTTCTTCTTTGAATACAATTCACACACCTCTAAATCGCATGTGAATGAAGTTTGAATGATGATGTGAAAATGAAAATTTTCACCTTCCTTTATAGGCGCTTACCTCTCATTTACCTCTAGGCCGACTTTGTAATTTAAAACAAATTTTAAATAAATTTAAAGGCCGACTTTTAACAAATAAACCCCAAGCGCCCCATTTTTTATTAATAATTAATTAATTTAATGCCTTTATAATTAATTTTTTTGATTTTTTAATAGGCAAAATTAATTAATAAATGTCCATGCGCTATTTTTAAATGCTATTAGTTGAATATTCAAATTTATCGATTTTTAGCATTTAATAAAATTCAAAAAATGTGTTAGCGCCAAAATTTGGAGAGGTAAGGGTACAAACCATATCGCTCTGGTCCCTGGGAGAGGGACAGGAGCGAATTGTCATTTTAGCCTGGATTCTCGCCTTCGACGTTCAAAATCACCATCTCCACGTTGAAACTGGCATTTTTGCTAGGAACCTCAAGCTTGATCGACTTGATTTTGTGGATTAGTGCCTCCCAAGGTTAATATCGCCCTGGTCCCTTGGTGAGGGACAGGAGCGAACTTTGTGTTTTCTCCTTGACCTTGCTTCTTTGATTGCCAATCTTCATCATTAGGCAAGTAACAACGTTACCCTTTCACTTCATGCATATTCTACTTGTCGTTAACAAGGCATATTCGATGTTTAAATGGTTTTCGCCCTGGTCCCTTGGTGAGGGACAGGAGCGAACTTTGTATTCTAGCTCAAATTTGCTATCTTTCAACCTTTGCTTCTTGTTTATTGCCTTCCAAATGATATCTTCGACCTTGTGTACCCTGGCTTGATGTGATCTTGTGGAACGAAAGATAGATTTAGTGAAAATCGCTCTGGTCCTTGCCTGAAGGACAGGAGCGATTTTGTCTCCTTGTTCAAATTGATCACCATTTGACGTTTGGTTTCTTTGCACATCATCTTCTTAAGATCACTTTAACCCTTTGCAACCTTGCACGACCTTGGTTTGACGTAGTTTTCGAAAGAAATGGCCAATATAATGAATATCGCCCTGGTCCTTGCCTGAAGGACAGGAGCGATTTTTGGTATCCTGGGCTCATCTTTGTTTTTATCAATTTGCAATCGCCTTCACAATGTAGAATGAGGTCTTTTGATCCTTACTGAACACTTGAAACGTGATCAACATTCAAAACTTAAGCATGTTTAGAAATTTCGCTCTGGTCCCTGACTGAGGGACAGGAGCGAATTTGGGCATTTAGTGCAAATCGTTCATCATATTAACTTGTAATTGTCTTCAAAGTGCAAAACAATGTTCTTTACTCCCTTTCAAACATTTAAAAATGTGAATGGCAACTTAAATTTGGCCTTATTTGAACATTTCGCTCTGGTCCCTGACTGAGGGACAGGAGCGAACTTGAGCATATAGTGCAATTCCTTCATCTTTGGCGGTCTTTGTAACTTCGTTCTTCATTGAGACACCCCAAAACATCATTGCCACCTTACACCTTGACTTGGAGTGACTTGAATTTGGTGGAAGGCAAGATAACAAATACTTCGCCCTGGTCCCTAGCTGAGGGACAGGAGCGAACTTGATGTTCTAGGCTCAATCACACTTTGCTAACTTCCAAAATTATCTTCAATGGACTCGTTGTGTCCCCTTTCATTCATCCTTGGCCTGGAGTTCGTTCTAACTTGGTGAGAATTTGGCCTAAGGCAAAAATCGCTCTGGTCCCTGACTGAGGGACAGGAGCGCCTAGGCCAATATGGAGTTCATTAGGCGTCTTGCAATCTTCAATTTGTCTTCAACAGGTTCATTACACTTTCTTTGTTTGCCTCAAACTCAAAACTTGCTTGCTTTTTGTCCAAATTTTGCCCTATGAGGAAATTCACTCTGGTCCCTGGGAGAGGGACGAGAGCTATCATTAAGTTCGCCCTGGTCCCTGGCTAAGGGACAGGAGCGATTTAGCTTCTAAGTCATGTTTTCCTCATATTTGCACTTTCAAATTATATTCAACTGATAAAACATATCTCCTTTGATCTCCTCAAATCATCAAATTGTTCAAATCCTGCAAGGACAAGGCAATGTTTGATTTTGAGCTCCGGTCCTCCACTGAGGGACAGGAGCGATTTTTACTCCTGGCACATTTCTGTCTTTGCGAAATTCTTCAAATTATATTCAATGGAAAGATCATGCCTCCCTTTATCACTTCCAATTCAAAATTTGTCTTGATCCTGCAGAGACAGTAAAATTTTGAAAAACAGGCTCCGGTCCTTCATTGAGGGACAGGAGCGATTTTGCTCCCACAGGCCAAAATATCAAGATTTTACGAGTTTAGTCACTTCACAAGGCAAAAACAAGTCATTTCCAATGCCCGGGATCAATCATCAAAATTCTCAAAATTTGGTCAAAATCACTCAATCGGACAAAAATCAAAAATCTCATCATCAACACTTAGACAAATTTGGACTTTCATTCAAAATTCCGACTGAAACTAGAACAACTCACTTAGCCTCTGGCGAATTCACTTTATTCAAAAATTGCATCCTACGAGAGGAAGCTCAAAAAGCTCTCAAGATTGACTGGACTCTGGCCTGAAAACATCAAAATGGAAATCCTAAGGCTTGACCCTAATCCAGACAACTGGCACACTAAACCAAAACCCTAAAAAGGCGGAGAGAAAGGCGAGCAAGACAAGCAAAAAGAGGGGGTCCCCATTTTAATGGGGCGATGTGTGAAATGGTCACAACACTACCTCACAGAGGAGTGATTGGAAGAGGGCCTGGGGAGGTCAGAGTTTGTGATTCCTATGTTCATTTGCATCATCCACCAGGAAGTGACTACAAGTTAGTTAATGATACCTTCACGATGAACATCACCAGGACATTGCAAGGCGGGATTCACAATTGGCTATCTCAAGATGCACAAGAGCTTATAAAGAGGTATGGTGCTTGGTTCATCCAATTTCAGAAATTTACATATATTAGAGTTCATGGATGTCCTTCACCTTCATACATGTTGCCGAGATATCCGACAGACAAAATAGTGTTACTTGAGGTAACTAGGCAATTGGCAGCTTATGCGAAGGCATTCAGACATCGGCATGGAAATGGAATTCCTGTACCTATCATACTAGGAAATTCAGTTGAGGTATGCCCTAATGCTCTAGCCATGGATGACGCAGAGAAGGAGTTGGCCTTATATTCATTTTCATTCTTTGCCTCGAGAGAAAATTTTGATCTTTATGGGTATATGGAGGAGACACTTGGTAAAAAGTACAAGCATGAATTTTAGATGGAAGACTTTTTGATGAATCTCTCAGATGATTTTGAAGTAAAAAGAAAGATGCATTCCAGGTTGCCTTTGGATTTCATCAGGAAATGCAAAATTTATAGAGTGGCCGATCAAGCTCAGGCTAGTGGCAGACATTTCCAATCATCCTATGCCGAAGAAAGCAAAGCAGTGAGGATAGATTGGAATGAACCTGAGATTTTGGATCTAGATGCTTTGATGGCTCCAATTTTGTCTTGTACTCGCAGATGGGTTGATGTGCAACATCAGAAGTTGAGAGAGCAGAAAATATCTATGACTTTTACTTTGGAGGAAAGATCGACAGAAGGAGGAACAAGTATAAGTGAAGGTAATCCTCATCCTAGAAGCACAAGCGAAGGCAACCTTCGAAGCACAAGTGAAGGTAATCCTCATCCTAGAGGCTCAAAGAGAAAAGAAAGACCTGAGAAAAGGGAATCCTCCAAGAAGAAGCAAGAGGCTAATCGAGATCGCTCATCCGACACATCTTCTCGACAAGAGAAAAGAACACTTGAGATGGAGGAATCTATGGAATCAATGGTACAGAACGATAAACATGAAGAAGGACAGGTACCTCAACGTTCATCAAGTCAATCTCTCCCAGTCAATGAGCTACATGAAGACAAGAATGGTGATGAAGTGATATCTCCTCTCCGAGAAGAAGAGACATTGCCTAAAGAGATAGAAGTTAGAGAGACAAGGTCTGCCATTCCAGATTGGTTGAAGGAGAGACTAACAAGGGTGATTGTGATTGAGGACGAAGATAATGTGATTGATTTAGAGAGCCTTGTTGGAAATTCTTAGGAAATGACAGAAAGGAGGAAGGCCACTAAGATGTCCAAGATGATCAGAGATGAGACAGGATCCAGGAAATTGCAGATAGCTACACCGGCTGTAGACAAGTACGAAGGTGAGATCCTCGCAGAGGAATATGATATAGAAACATTTGAACTTGGTCCACCCACTGCTGAGCAAACATTAGATGAGGCAACCGATTCATTTGAGGCACTAAAAGACAAGCTTAGGGAAGAAATGGAAAAAAATAGAAAGCTTGAGAGAGAGGTCGGTGCATGGAGAGGCTACTTTAGCCATCTCAATCAGCCTTTGGGACGTCAGGATCCAGCGGTATCTCCTGTGCAGGCACTTCCCATTGAATTAGTTGGTGAGGCAGAGAGAGTTAAGAGTTTGGTCCAACTTATGAGCTCTTGGATTGACAAATCCCATACAGTTGCAATTGAATTTGCAACAAGAATGATGCAGACCATCCACCGAGCTATCTAGGTTCTTGAGATCATCCACAACTTAATGATAACTGTAGCCGCCTTTGCCCATACTAAGGATGTTATCATTCCTGTCCTGCAAGTAATCAGACAAACATCAAGGAAGATCCTAGCACAAGAAAAAATAATGGATGGAGGACCTCATAGTTTACTCCAATGGTCAACTTTACTCCAGATGAAGGAAGTTCTTTTCAAGGACATCAGTACCAAATGCAATCATGTTGAAGAGGTCGTCCACCTGATCTAGGATAGAGTGTTTGAAGTGTTATGTACTATCCTTGGCAGGAGGATCGAAGTTGAGACAGATGTGGATTTGCAAGAATTAGAAGAAAGAGTCAAGGTCATCTTTTGCAAAGATGAAAATGTTATCACAGATGAGCAACAGGACCAAATGTTTGTTACCATGCTCCTGATTGAGAAGATCAAAGAACTTGAACCTGAATGGGACACTGCTCTTCTCAAGGCTTTCGATCAGGTCATCCACTTGGAGGAACGAATGAGGAATCTTCCCGAGATTCCAATTGCTAAGATTGAAGGAATCGTGTCCAGATTCATTTCATATGCTAAGAAAGAGCATTGGAAAGGGAACAAGATTCTAGAAGATAGGTTGTTATAGATGACTTGGCACCTTAATTATCATTGGTCTATGTTTCCTAGATTTTTGTGCCAAATTAAATATTTGGCTATGGATTTAATATTGTTCAATAAAAGGGGGACTATTTGTAATAAACCCTAATTAGGGTTTAGGTGTCAGAATCTCAGTCGTTGATATTCTTTTGATTTGGGCCATTCATTGTAATTGAGGATTCTATTTATACCCTCACTCATTTTCATTTTGTCATTAAAAATAAGTTAGCAATAAGAATAGTTAGAAGTTTAGAGCTTTTGGAGAAGCAAGTTATTTTGTAGCAAGATTGAGCTTTGAAGAAAGAATTTCAAGCAATTGTTGTTTATGATGGCTTTGAGATCAATAAAATGTTGAAGTTATGGTGTTTTATTGCAATTCTTGTGGCTATCTTCATGGTTGTTTACTTTCTTGAATCGTTCTCAGTTGAAGTAGTGTTTAAATTTGAAGGACTAAGTGTTGGGCTTGATCTTTGGTGAGATTCACGTTCCAAACCACTAGTTTCTTACTGATTATAGGAACGCCTTGCGTGGTCAACTGGAGAAACTTGAATTACTTAAACCTTCAATCGTCATTGAGCTTTGGATATGTGCCTTTGTGGTAGTGTCCATGGTCCTTGATGAATTGAAAGATCATTTGTTACCTTAGAAGATTGCATCAATTTCAGTTGAGTTGTTATTTCATGGCACTATTGAAGTTGGTAGGATCTTACCAAATCCAGCCTACATTGAGTCATTCTTAGGATTAGATTAGAATTTATCCCTTGCAAACTCTACCTTTTGATCTTTTTTGAGAACTTGTTAGTTTAGAGAAATCTTGTTCCTACAGCTTGGAAGACGTAAGGCCCCTTGATGAAACAGCAATCACAACGACCACTGGTGCTTATCCACACATAGAGACCCTACATAAAAGAACATTGGAGTCACCCTGATTGATCCTTTTTTGTGACATCTTCAGCAATCAGAGACTTTATTCAAGAGAGGATAAGGTACCCTTGGGTATTTTATTATGATTGTGTATAAAATACACGTCAACAGGCCCCAAGGGTGAATGGATTGAGTTTGGTAATTTGGGCTACCTTAAAGAGGTGGTGTCAAGTGCCCTAGGCAGCCATACCCACTTCTGGGAATGGGGTCAGATTGGTTTGAATTTAGGCATGGTTTTAATGGCATCATAAATTATATTATAGAGAATATGTTAGCTATGCTTAAGTAATCATGATAGAAGGTAGTAACATAGATGTTGCTCTTGGGAATTGACAGCCTACAAATAGGGGACATTACAGCAAGCCTCCTTATAAAGATCTCCAGGAACTTTCTAGAAGATAAGGCCGACTTAAATAATGGAAACTTTATTCAATAAAGTGACAGTATAATATTTTATTATTTAATTAAATTAATTAATATTAAGTCATCAATGAATATTTTATTTATGTTTTGATGACTTAATAAGAATCAATTTAACTAAACGTCACCTTAAAAATTGGGGACATTAGAAACTATTAAAAGTATAGCTTTATGGTTATCTATGATTTTAGCCAAAAAGTGGCCATCCTAGTTGAGTTGGGATTTTGGTCATCATGGTGAAAATTTAGATAGAGTTGGCTTGCCATAGTGAAGTGTTGCTTTGTCATCAAGGTGGTTCTTGTTTGCTAGCCTTGGGTCCATTAGAGTGGTTTTTTTCTACCTAGACAATGTCTTGAATGTAATTATGATTTGAATTTTTGAGACGTTTATGTGTGCATGTGTGCTAGTTATCTAGTGAGATTGAGGCTTGAATTGTTCAAGTGGTGGAATGCCATGCATGTTGGGTTAGGCCGATAGTAAGAGAGTTCGACAATGGTGGGTTTAATTAGAAATTCCGTATTATCAAGTTTGATGTAGAGATTGTTACTTCTTATGCACTGCATTGACACTTGAGCAAAGCTGATTTACATGTCGTGAGAGTGGTTGGGTGGAAAAGCAAGTTGAATACTTGATTGGACTTAAAGCAACAAAATCCACATTCAGAGAGAGTTTGGTGAAGTCTAACACACTGCTCAATTTGTTTAATTCGAGATTGGAGGAATGATTTTTACATTGTATGCATTAGTCATGAGCCTATTTTATTTGGTGTTGGTATGAGAGGAAGTTGACTATTTAAAATTGATATTCAAAGGTTCCAAGGAATGCCATAAGGTTATCCAGTTTAGGAGGGATGATGTATGATCTTCAAATTCTTGTTAAAAATGTGAAACTAGCCTAAGGGTCGGGAGCATTAAATCTTTTAGTTAGATATTGTTGAACATAAAATTTCAGCTAAAGCTTTTAGCACTTGCATGTATCTTACGCTAGTGTTATCTTTTAGAAGAATCTACTATTTTAATATTTAATTCATGACATTAGAACATTTTTTACTTGTGTATGTCATAATTGGTTTAAGGCCGTATCTAAATCTCATTGGAAGACTTGGCAAGTTAGTCTTTAAACTAAGACAAGATCTTAATGTGCTAATTTAATTGGTAAATCTAAGCTTAACCCTAAGTTCCTTTATGTATGCAAATGAAAATGTGGAAGCCAATTTAAATCTAAGTTCTTGATGTTTTTTGTGAAGTAGCACTACATGCTTTCCTTTGGTTTATTCGTAAACTCTTAGCTAGGTGACATGAACTTTTGATAATAAACCATGATAATCTCTTAATCCATGCTAATGTTATGCCTAACGAAAGGGCTTAGGTTTGATATCCTTGGCCAAACTCTTAGAAGTTTATTGGAAAATGGTAGAGATTTCAAGGATCGGAAATGTTGCTGATAACTTTTTCAACCCAAATCCAATTTTCATTGTCACCAACTGCATGGTGACTTAGCTTTCTTCTTGATCAAAGGTGCAATTCCTTGCCAACACCCTTACAAATTCCTTCTCGAGAGTGCTAAATTCATTGAATGAGTGATGATTATATGGCTTGTGCAAGCCTTAAGAGTTCAATAGTCTCTTAACAACATTAGGGATTACGGGAAACAAATAAGGCTCATTAGATCCAACAATAGCACAATCGCAAGGGCTTATAAGTTTTGACATCTTCTAGGAGAGCATGGGTTTGACATGTCTCTTGGTAGATATTGTAATATTTATAGAGCTCATTACAAAATAATCAAGATGGGTGGTGTGGCAAAGAAGATATCGACTCCCTTGACAAGAGTGCAACAATAGTCTAACTACTACAAGTAAACCTTTAGTAGATGCATGAGTTATTATTGATTTTGATCAGATGACTAGTACAAATTCATGAGTTGAAGGCTCTAACAGCTCCTTGTGAGTGTAGGGGCTTTCCACATGGCATCCCAATGATATCGTACAATGATGAGGAGTTTACCTTGAGAATCATTTGGGAATTAATCTTAGCATTGGATAAGTTGTTGGATGTTGAGTCCCTTAGAGGTCCCATGTGTCGCCAATTGGAATTGTGCTAATTCATGTTGCCTAATGATTGGGTCTCATTTGTTGCAGCCATGCACCCTCATTAGATTATGTCTAGTTGTCAATATTGCACTATGACCATGTGGAACTCATCGAGGACCTTGTGTCTTGGCTACCAATGTGCATTTGTTGGTGAATTATATTGAACTCACTCTCGTGTCTGTTAGAACATCACTTTGTCATGCAAAGGTTTTTTTGGACTTGCCTTTCTCATTATAATTTAGTTGAGTAGTGAGATCAAGTTTGCAGCAAATTTGATGTTTGTGTACTTGTTTGGGCCGCAGTCCCTCTTGTTGTGCATGGGACTCAGAGTTTGTGTGCAGCTACTAAAAAATGATTTTTTTGGTCCCTTGGACTAATCCACATTAAAATAGTGGCGTTTGATGTAGCGATTGTGATAATAGATAATTTGCCAAATTTTCTCTTTCTTGAAGTTGTAGGGGTTTGACTAATCTTGTCGAAGTTAGCCATGTTATAAAAAAATACTTGACGCCATTGTTATAATTTGTGCTTGGTTCCGCCCTATGCTGGAACTTCACCCTCCAAGTATGGTGCTTCATGATGTGGGCAATTCTTATGGCTTGCAGTCTAGAGCATCAAATTTGACCTTCAGTGATTTGTTGTGGGACTGTCAATAGTGTCTGATTTCAGTTTGGTCAAATTTAAGCTAGCCTTGATTAGTGTGCCGCAATTGTGAGTGTATTTTGCCAAGAAAGGATAGGATTTTCATCCTAAACATGAGGCTGCTACCAAGAGTTTTTGTCCATCAAGTTTTGAGATGTTGAACTCAAGTAGGAAATTACTAGAATAGGAAAATCAGTGTAGCCGAAAGAACAAAAAGCTACTAAATATACCTTCCATGAAGGGTCACATGGGCCCAATCTTAGCACCAAAATTTAAAATTACTCCCTTTTTTAAGTTATATATTAAAATAATGATATTAATTGTGGTTGGGAAAAGGGCATTTGGCATGGCCATATAGGTACTTGAGCATTGGACACACATAAAAACTTGTAAAATCCTTTTTTATTGATGCTTGTGATTACAACATCCTACCTAATCCTAGGCCTTCATCACCTAGCATAGATTTTATAAACTCTGGTGTTGTTGCATTCTGAAAAGAAAAATGTCCTCTACATGCTTGTTTCAAACTACCCGTGTACTTGGGATTCCTCATAGGTGTGCAAGCCTTTTTTGTCTGATGTGAACAATGCAATTTATATAGATAAGAATCCCACCAGTCCATTCCCACAAAAAATGCCTTTCTGCCAAGTAACGTTGCAACCACAATGCCATACCAGAATTCTCAACTGTCAATAAAATGCTCTCAGCCAATTCTTGCCAGACATAACTAATAGCTCACCATAAATCTTCGCACATCTAGCTCATATGAGACACTTATTTCTCACGCCTGATGCAACCTCCTCATATCACATCTAATAGCTTTCCACTACATCTTGTTACCTTTATGCCTCCAATTATTATAAATTTAAAAATTTTAAATGTTCATACAATCCTTCCCACGTATTAACTAGGTGACTGTAAGTTGCCTTTAAAAGAGATTGATCAACACGAGATTGATTACCTTATTCTCCCTTCTACGATGCTGGAATCTCATCTGGTGAAAACTTTGTCCCAATTCCTTTACTTCATCTACATATGGTTTTTATTTCCAATTCTTAGCAACACTTCTCTATAGATTATTTCTTAACCCCATAGATTTGCCTTTGACTATTATCTTTTTTATGTTTTGAGAGGCTGCAGTAGCCAATTCTGCCTCATTGTTAGTCGTAAACCCTAAGAATAGAGATACTGTAATGTCCCCTATTTATTAAGTGCTTTAATTGTGGTTCTTTCCCAGTTCTTAAGTTAAAGGTCTAGAGAAGTACCTTAGCGTCTGCTGTAGATAACCTCCAAAACAGGGTCAGATAGATACATACAAATTACATAAAGAAATAACCATGTCAATGCTATATGCAGAAATGGCTAAGTAAAGCATAAAAGAGATTTATGTAACAGAATCAGTGGTAATTTATGATTGAGATAACCTCAACACTGTATGCTATCATATAGGGCTGATAGGATGTCTTGTTTAACTGTTCAAGCACACTCATGCAGGGTGTCTTGTACAACATTTCCCCTACTCATTATGATCATGTAGGGCGTCTTTCATAATAGTTCCCCTACTCACATGATCATGTAGGGTGTCTTTCATAACAGTTTCCCTACTCATATGATCATGTAGGGTGCCCTTGTACAGCAGTTCCCCCTATCACAATTCCAATCAATGGTAAAACGTACAAATTATGATAGTAATTGATATTTGCCAAGCCCATTCCTCAGATTGATATTCACAGTGTCATTAAGAACATTATATTGTGTTGTATTGTTAGTCACTATTTTATGTTATTTATATTTTATTATATGTCATTTCAATATTGTATTGCATTGATACTATTTAACCATATTGTATCAGATTCTATTATCATTATCTTGTATCACATTAATAATATTAACAGTGTATCATATCAACCGTATCATATTATCACATTGTAATATACTAACTGTATTATTGTATTAATCATATTAATTTTGTATTAGTAGTATTAATTGCATTAACCAAAATCAAGTTGTATTAATAATGTGAAACACCAACATATGAATTCACCCTTATACCCATACCGTAATGTTTCCTGGGCAGTATGACTAGAGACTACCTTTTTCTCTGCCCGTCTTTCAATCACCTTCTCTCCCATATTCCTCTTATTTCTTTCCATGTGTTCCATGTCCCCTACGTAGGAGAGGGGGTCATTGGCATTTATGACCATTGACTGGCTGCGTCTACTCCCAAAGGGACCCGATCCTATTAGATGCCTCACTAAGATTTATGGGTCATGTCTATTCCTTCTAAATACAGATCGGTGCAAGAAAATTAATTAGAGCATTAATAACAAACATGGACATTGGTAACAAATAAACAAGGATATTAATTAATAAATTGTGGATAAATTTGTAAGTAATATAATATCAATAATAAACTTTGTAAATTTATAATATATATTTAGTTAATGATAAATTGTGGATAATTCCTTAACATTAAGTTGAGAATAATAATCATCTTTTCAATAATAATAATGTATGGAAATGATTAAAGTAGTTCATAAAATGAACAAATATATATATATATATATATAAATATATAAATGAACAAAATATACGAGACATTACAGTCCTTCCCACTCAAGATTGCGTGTCCTCAAGCAATGATTGAATGATCATAGAGACCTATTCGTAATCCTCCTTCTGCTGTGCTACTTAAGACAAGTTCTCCTTCATGAGAGATATCTCTTACATTAAGGCAAGAACTCATGCATGAGAATTAGAAACATGGCACACATCCATGACCTCAAATGCAATGTTCTCTAAATAAATTCATATCCTTTTTTATTTCTTCTTGTTATTCACATATTCTATATGAACTTAAAAACATAGAGCCAAACACAAAGCATACACATGAATATATGCAAACACAGAGAATACACTTGAAAACATGGAGTATACACTTGAATTTATGAGGGTACGGAGCATACATGTGTATACACAGAATACACATTCTTAGATTCTTTCTTATTGACTAGGATGATTCTTTGTTTCATTTTTATTTTTATTTCTTGTTTGAAAATATAGCAACTATGCTCTCACACCCTTTTTCCTCTCCATTAGTTTCAATAGTTCCTATGTTAAGAGTATGAGACTCATTTTACAAAGGGGGATCTTGGTTATTATACCACCCTGTTTAGAGTATAGTCCTTGAACATTGATAAGTATTCATTAAGCATACTAAGCATATTCAAGGAAGGCACACCCACACATGATATAATCACGTCGAAACATGTAAGAAGCATCCATACAAGACCCAAAAATTACTTATGCTAAAAAATACCGGAAGCAATCTCATAAGATACAAAGCATATCCATGGGTACACAATAAACACATGGAAGGCATGGAAAACAAAAAGATGTAGGACATGAAGCATCCAAGTAGGGTATGAAGTAATACACATAATTGCACATTAAGTCATTCACTCAAGGCTTGTAGTATACATGCACAAAACAATACCTATAAATACACATAAGGTATGAAACATACACATCACATAGGGGCACAAATCATACAAATGAAACACTATATGCATAAATTCAATACATTAAATACATGTAAAGCATGAAGCCTTCACACGAATACACATAATGCATGAAGTATGAAGTATGCCCATGAACTTACTTAAGGTATGTGAATACACATTGCATAAGGTATACATATGAGGCATGAAGTAACACATAAATTCCATAAGACATGGAGTGTATATGTAAAACATGAAATAATGCACATAAGGCATGAAGCAACTATGTAAAGAATAATTCATACATATACATAAGGTATAAAGCATGAAGTAAACATATAAGTACACTTAAGACAAACACTCGTACAAAGCATGATTCATACACCCAAATACATGGTAGAGCATGAATACATGTATGAAGCACATACATTAAGCGTGTAGTATGCACACATAAGGCATGAATTATTTTCACGAATACAGCAAGAATGCACACAAGGTATAAATTGCTCACTTGAATACACACAAGGCATGAATAACAGATTTGAATATATGTAAGATATGAATACATAATCATACACACGTGATGCACAAAGCATAGAGTATACATCTGAATATACTTATGGCTTGTAATGAATTGACTTAAGTCATGAAGCGTACACATAGAACATAGAACATGAAGTACACCCATGAGTTCATTTAAGTTATGGAGCATAGAGTATGAACTATACTTATAACGCATATAAGGGAATACATTTGAAGTATGAAGCATACAAATGAATACACTTGAGGAATGAGGTATACAATTAATACACTTGAAGCATGGAGCATGCCAGTGAATGCACTTGAAGGATTAAGTGTACAGTTAATACACTTGAAGCATGAAGTATACACATGAACATACATAAAGAATGAATCATACACATGAATACATCTAAGACATGAATTAAACACATTAATACACATAAGGCATGAATCACGGACTTGGAAGACATGTAAAGCATAAAGCATACATTTGAAAGGTACTCAGGAGTAAACATGCTGAAGACACATCAATTGCAAGGCGAACACATAAATACATGTAAGTCACAAGGCATACATATAAAACACATATATGAAAACATTTCAGATCTGAAGCAACACAAATCATACATGGCAAAAGAATTCATATAAAATACACATGGAGTAAGCATACTCAACACATATTACACATATAGGAATGCATTGTTGCTCTTAAGAGAATGATTGTCAAAATAGATTTGCCCTGTAAGCTGGCAGAATCATGCTCTGATACCACTTGTGGTTTTTCCCCAGTTCTTAAGTTAAGGGTTTAGAGAAGTACCTTAGCCTCTGCTGTTGATAACCTGCAAAACAGGGTCAGATAGATACATACAAATTACATAAAGAAATAACCATGTCAATGCTATATGCAGAAATGGCTAAGTAAAGCATAAAAGAGATTTATGTAACAGAATCAGTGGTAATTTATGATTGAGACAACCTCAACACTGTATGCTATCATACAGGGATGATAGGATGTCTCGTTTAATTGTTCAAGCATAACCATTCATGGTGTCTTGTACAACAGTTCCTCTACTCACTATGATCATGTAGGGTGTCTTTCATAACAGTTCCCCTACACATATGATCATGTAGGATGTCTTTCATAACAGTTTTCCTACTCACATGATCATGTAGGGTGTCTTTCATAACAATTCCCCTACTCATATGATCACGTAGGGTGTCTTTCATAGCAGTTCTGTTGATGTATATTTTACGCACATACGAACACAGAATAAAATACCAAAGTATTTTACCCTCTTGAGCAAAATCACCTCAGCTGCTAAAGGATTGATCAACTAAAATGATTCCAAGGTTTCTACGGTCAGTTCTTGACATGTGGGTAACTCAATGGCTTGATGTGATAATGTTGTTTTCACTCGGGGACTTACATAATTGTTCAATATGGAATCTTCTCATGAATTGGATTTGGAATAGGTATGCCAATGACTTAGGATTTTGCAATTCAGCCCTTGGTCTAATCTAACAAGGATTTAAAAAAAAAAAAAGAGGGCAAAAGGAATAGGGTTTAGGAATTCTATTCTAAAGCCTAGAATGCAAGAAAAGGGTGAATGATTCCTTGGAATCCTACTAGGCAAGGTCTCACCATCAAATCGAACAATTTGGCATAAGCTTAGTGCAATCATTAAGGTGTATGTCATAGATTCTCAAATCATTACCATCAAACATTGATACCATTGAAGTTAATGCATAACAATGGACGTATAACAATTGAACTTAAGTTCATGAAATTCCAGTTGACCACGCAAGGCACACTTACCTCTTGCAAGAAAAAAAAAATTAATCTAACTTGGAGGGAATGAGAAACTCAAATGCACACAACACTTGAAACAAAAATCACCATCAAGTCGAACAATGATTTGTATTTAAATTTGCAGTATATACTAACAGTTGTCAAAAATCACTCTCTTACAAATGAGACGCAATGGGGTTTATATAGAGCCTCAAAAGAAATGAATGGCTCAGATTGATTCAAAATCAAGGGCCAAGATTATTCCAACAATGCCCTAAAGTTGCCATGGCTCAATGAAATAATGCCTAATCATCAAGTAAGGAATCTTCTAGAAGATTCTGACCTGCATCTCTTTCATCCTGCTGCACATCAATCATCCAACGCATCGGAACAAGCATCTAAAGTGTTCTCCCAATCTGGCATAAGCTTCTATGAATTGTGGACATGAATCAACAAGGAAACCAAATAATCCATTTGATTCTTCTTCAAAGAAACTCAATTGACTGAAGTACATGAACTTCATTTTATCTCTCAACTCTGCTAAGTGTAAACCGCTCGCATCACTGACATCTATCCCCAATAACTCTTCAATTGATGTAAGGATCTTTGATTGTATCTCTTGGATTGATCCTTCCATCTCTGCACAATCCTTGCACGCGTGGTCATAAGTGGATTTTTTCATGGCCAATGAACAATACCATCCATGGAACTCGTATCTGTCTCCATCATACACAACTCCTTCCCTGATCAATGTGGACATGAATCCTCTTTGAAACTCTGAGGCGGGGAATAGTCTTCTCCTGGATAGGCTGGAATTCATCCCAAACTCCTTCCAAATATTGTATCCTGAATATAATCACCGTTGTCCTATCAAATGCCTGGACAAACTGAGTAAGGAAATCATCTGCCCATCTCTTCACATCTTCAATCCATTTTACCAGTTCCGAGAGTGTAGCCCTCGTTGCCTCATAATCAGTATGAAGTCCACAATCAACTGTAATAGGGGAAACAAAGGCGCGATTCTCACGCCTTATCCTTGCAATATACTTCCTAAGTTTGATATTCTCTTCTTTATACTTTTCTTTCTCTTCAATATCCCTATCCACTCTTGCATTGATCACCTGAGCTGTATCATTGAGTTCCTAGAAATCTTGCTCTTTTGTAGTTTGTCCAAGAGGAATTGAAGTGATCTGAAAATCCATAGGTGTAGCCGCATCCATAATCACATCACCAATAGGGACGACCACCTATGCAATCTGCAATCTAGTTTCATCATCAATATCATCAATAGGTTGCACCTCTATCATCTTCTTACTTTTCTCCATGCTCTTCATTAGCCAATCGGGAATGGCAGTCATCTCCATCTCGTCATCAAGATAACATCATCATCATCATAACTTATAAGTTCCTTCAATGCCGAGATAACATTATCATCATCATCATTGTCCTTAGTCAAATCATACACGTTCTTTCGCAAGCTAACCTCCAAAAGGATAGTTGGAGACCTTGACTGATTATCATCCTCATAAGGTGGTGTGGATGTGGCTGTGGCATGCAACTCCAGAGTATTATCTGGTATAATCACCATGTTGGAACATTGTTCAAATGCTTCAGTCTATTCGGGCATATCAATTTCTTTGATTAATGAGAAATTGATGGGAGATAAAGGATCGCTTGGCTTTTGCTTCTTCTTCTTTACTTCTTCAATCTTCTTCCCCTTAGCCTTAGTTTCTCCTAGTCTATTCTCGCTTCATCTGCATGAATCCTTATATCACTAACTATCCTTTGATCATCTTCGGAAGAAGAATTCTCCTGTCTCATCTTCTCTTATGTGAAGATGACACCCACATCTACTAATTTGTTCATCTGCTTGTCTACCCATCTTGGAAAAACTTATGACTGCTCTCATCAATTCATTCAAAACTGTCACCTGTTGCTCCGACCAACTAGGCAATAGGATAGACCTCTTCATTTCATTTTCATATTATGGATGAGTATGATCCTTATCATCCAATAGTTGATTAGGAATGAGAAAGGGTTCACACTTTCTCATGAAACCCTTTCTCATGAAATCCACAGACATCCTTGACCACATTCTTCTCTTCATCACTTACTCGTCCATCAGGTTTGCCCAATAATCTTCAATGTATTGCTTGTGTATGAATCTATCTCCCTTGATCTTTCCAACCTTCTTGTGCGGATCAAATCTTTCTCTTTTCTTGTATGTTCCAAGGTGATAGAATGTAATCTCTTCAATCATCGTACTAGCTACAACAGCGGATTGGCACACTTCCAATGTTTTCCCTATGGAAATAGGTGAAGTCATCTCAGTTTAATGCTTCTCCTTCTGGATGAAATCATATTCCAGAAGATGTCTCACCACTTCCAATAGGATCATTCTGTTTGTAGGATACCTAGGAAGCTTGTAAGGTTCGAATTGTAATCCTTGAATCCTTAGGTATGTGAAAGTGGGAAACTGTATGTACCATGATCCATATTGTTCAATTAATTTTGTTGCCTCCTTGGAAAAACTTTTGTGGATTCCGCCTTGCAACATCCTCGTAATATACATGGTGAATGCATCATTCACCCTCTTGCAATCTTCAATTCTATACATGCTCAACTGTGGACAACATTCATAGCTTCTGTATTGTCCTTGTCCATTCCCGACTTCACCTTTGCATATTAATCCTTTGTATGTGACAAATCATGCAAGTATATACACAAGGTAAGAAGTCATGGTAAATGACTTGGATCTCTCCACATTTCTCAGTAGGAAATCCATTTTGTTACTGATGATTTTTGACCAATTGATCATCGTTCCTCTTAGACAATCTTGGATAAAATAGAACATCCATCCGCATCCCCATCACTTGGTTCAATAGGAATACCAAATTGCTATATTCCTCCTTCAAATCTGTGCACATGAGTGTCTTGGGTGCCTTGGAATGATAAGGTCTCGGCTCAATCATCCACTCTTTGTTTACAATGGTCTTGCATGCATCGGCCTTCAATTTATACTTTGCCTCATACTCATCCTTTGTCTTATCCTTCATTTCTGCATTGCGTGGGATTCCAAACACTTCGACAATGGCATCCTCAACAAGGTAGGCAATGGTTACCCCTTTGGGAGTCTTGATCATTTTGGAGAGAGGATCGTAATGCCTTGTGCATACCAGGATCAACTCATTGCACTGTAGGGATTGTGGAAATCTAGCAGCATGATAGATACCACTCCTCATGATATTCACATAGGTAGGAGAGGGAATCTAGTTCCTTGTTCCGTACATCCTTTGCCGCATCCGCTCCATATTCAGGAAGTGCATGTTCGTTTCTGTCATCCCCTTCCATCTAGATGACAAGTTGGATTCTAGATAGAATCCCTCTTGGACAATCTTCAATTGCTCCTTCCGAACTCCAATTCCGGATTTCTACATTGTACCTATATGAAGCTAGAAGTCAGTAACTTAGGAAAATCTTCCTGATTGCTATTTTCAGAATTAGATAAGTTCCGATTTCTAATTATTTAGACATTTTGTAGGAATCGAAATCATGAATTTCATCTACATTTCTAACGAATTCTAAAAATGGAACATAAATTGATAAGAATAGGGTCAAAACCCTCATAAAATCTCAAGAAATCATCATTTTCAGACATAACTAAGTCTCTAAACATTAGTATACTCAGAAAATTTATCAAAATTAAGGTTCAAAGGAGTATACCAAATGTTGAAATGTCTTAGGAAAGGTGTGAAAAGTCTGATTTTTACTTAAAAAATGTTTGAAGACACCTTTCCAAGCTCACTAAGGGCTGCCAATAAGTCTGAAGACAGTCTGCAACACCTAAAATCGATCACTTAAACAATGTTGCAGCCAAATGCAAATGTATGATGAAAACTATCTTCCCAAGGTCAAAACAATCACATCTGGGCAAGAATGTAGGGCTGATAAAAGAAATCAGTCTGAAGACAAGTCTGAAAAATGAGATTTTAGACTTACCAGAACCTCAAACAATGATGATAAACCCAGAAAATGACCATAAAATGTCTTCCCAATGAAATCACCCAAATAAGAAGGTGGCTGGAAATGAACTCCAAGTCTGAGGACAGCCTGTAACAATGGTGTATCAGACCTTCAACATCAATGGTGAGGTCCGAAAATGCACTTAAAACTCCTCAAGACAAGTCTGAAAAATGAGATTTTAGACTTACCAGCACCTCAAACAACGATGATAAACCTAGAAAATGACCATAAAATGTCATAAAAATGTCTTCCCAATGAAATCGCCCAAATAAGGAGGTGGCTGGAAATGAACTCCAAGTCTGAGGACAGCCTGTAACAATGGTGTATCAGACCTTCAACATCAATGGTGAGCTCTGAAAATGCACTTAAAACTCCTCAAAATAGTATTCATCCAAAATCGTGTGGAATAAGTTTGAAAATTGTGTCACCAGCCAGCAATGGAGGTTCAATCAGCTTCAACAATGGTGGAAAATGCAGGTCTGAAACAAATCATAGCCAACTCCTAGCAATGGTGCCTCCCAAATGCAAATGTTTCACTCCAAAATGGAGGGAATTCACTAAAACAAAAATTGCCCAGCTATCGGAGTGGCGCCACCCAAGGAAAAATCGCCCAAGTATGAAAATTGCCCTCTAAACTTGCTCTAATGGGCTTCAAAAAATATCGCCCTGGTCTGATTGGGCAGAAAATGATCTTCAATTTGCAAACTTCAGCTCCAATGGTGTGTCATAATGACGCTTCACAAAAAAAATCGCCTAACTAGAAATGTTGCCCAAATCAGCCACTTAGACATAACACTCGACAAATATAATAATATTTTAATGCTGGCCACCCTCTTTTAAACTTGTTTTCTCCTTGAGTTTTTACCACACAAGCAATGTGGGATAAAATTTGTGCTTTTTAATTAATTATTATTGCAAGTCATTTAATAATTGTTTTTGATTTTTTAAATAATCTTTAATCATTGCAAAAACAATTAAATTTGGGGCCCATTTATTTAAAATTTTCAAAATTTAATCAACTTTTGACACTGGGTGAAAATTGCCCCACTCTTGGATTAAAAAATCCAAATGAAACTTATTAAAAATGTTAAATTTGCTCTCTAGGGGAAAATCGCCCCACTTTGGGATGAAAATCCCAATCAAAATTCTACACATCTGCACAAAAAATTCTCCAAGGGAAAATTGCCATCCATCTGGAATCAATTCGATTCATTTTCATTACTTAAGTCTCAAAAATCATCTTGGGGGAAAATGGAACCCCTATTTGGGAAAATGGAACCCCTATTTGGATAGTCATCCAGATCAAAATCTCATTAAAACTGCTTTGGGGAAATTTGCCTTACATTAGGAATAGTTATCCACATAAAAATCCTCAAAATTTATCATTAACTACCTTGGTGGAAAATCGATCTGTATCAAGAACATGAATTTTGAAGTCATCTGCACTGCAAGGGAAAAATGTGGGTCGTTAGGAGGATTTCCCGACACGAAGTCAAATTTTACCCTCCCTGGTGGAAAATCATCCTGCATCAGGAATCAGAATGAGGGAAAAATGGGGTCCATCGGAAATCTAGTGGAAATTCATATCCCATCGGAATTTTGAGTGGGGGAAAATCATGGGTCATCGGAAATATGGGGGGAAAGCACCTCCCATCAGGAATTTTGATGTTTAGACCCTAAAAACATGGATTTTAATCAAGAATTTAATGATTTAACCACTCAAAACCATCTGGACACTTCAAATTTTCAATAAAACACATCGGGACTTAAGCAAATTCACCGAAATTTGAGCAAGACAAAAGGAATTTTATTGAGATAGAGTGCAAACTTAACTTGAATAACCTCCTAGGAGCGGGAAAACAGCCCCTAAAGGACCTTGAAACTCTCAAAGACCAAAATATTACCAACTTAAACATTTAAAACTCGTCTACACTCAAAGGGAGTCTATACTTAGACAAAATTTAAGATCTCTACAACATCTAACATTTCTACGCACTTGATCCTATACAAAATTTCAAAACCCTAATAGCAATTAGGCATGATCGCATTTCAAAACTTGAGTCTCGGGCACTGAAAGCTCAAAATTGCCAGCCAAGCTGCCATATGTTGATTTTCTTACAATACTAGGATCACAAGAAGATGACCATGCACAGTAATCATAGGGTGTGCTCGATTAACCACGGGCAATGATTCAGATCATGGTTTCCCTCTCAACCATAGACGATATACTGCTATCATCTCCCTTGAGCACGCAATATGTAATCGATCTCTACACAATGAGATGTGACCGATCTGCTCCTTTAGACGAATTAAATACCAATCCACAAACTAAAAATGATGATGCTCGAACAACTAATGATAAACACAATATTCGAACTGCAGATGGAGGCGAATTGATTTCACACGAACTGAGAATGTACGAGTTGGAGATGAAGCCAATTTTCTTGCACAAGATAATGCACGAACTGTAGATGCCAATGCAAGGTATGGAAGACACCATACAAACTGCTGGATCTTCTAATAAGATCATCAATCAGTATATGTTCACGGATTGCAGTATATCAATTTCCCACGATCTATATATTCACAGATACTTGTGTGTTATTCGTTTGTCGCCAAGTGAGGGAGAGACGTATAATTATATATTGAATTCGAATGGCATCTTTCTAGAGATCGTGACCCTTCATAACATAAGACATCTTTCTATAATCATGATTGGCTATACAAACCGATCCATACAAATCCGATAATAATGATTAATACTGATCACCAACACAAACCCGATAATGATAATAATCTATTAGAATAATATCTTTCTCTCTGTGTTATTAATGGTCATTTAAGTTGTTTCTAATTTCCCCTCTAGTTAACAATTTTTTCTTTTAGAAACATCGTCTTTGTAATTCTATTTAAAGGAGCTTTGTCTCCTTGATTAATTGAACAACATCGATTCTTTGAAATCCATATGCTTTTGCATCTGTATTATGGTATCAGAGCAAAGAATTAAAATTTTTTGAAATTTTTTTGTAATTCCAAAAATTTTCGTAAGGAATTTTTTAGAAAAAATTTCAAAAGTTTTTCGAAGTGGTTTGCTTCCAGTCCATGGATTTTTTTGCTGCAAATCGTGTCGCGTGTCTTTGCCCTTGATCCGTGTCTATTCTCCGCATGTTTTTGCTCGATCTGGTTCATTCATGGCCGCTTAGGGTTTCTGCAATTTTCGACCAAGGTTTTGACCTTTTAGTTCAAGTCGAAATTTTATTTTGGTTGCAGATTCTTGGTGGGTTTTTCGAGACCTCAACTAGGTCATTGTCAGATTTTCTGGGTGCATCGTTTTCCATGCCTCAGTTTTTGAGCCATCAAATCTGCATTCTGATTGCAAATTCTTGGTGGGTTTTTTGAGAGCTTTTTTGCGTTGGTCTCAAATTTTTTTGGGTGCCTCATTTTCTGTGCCTCAAATTTACCTTGAAATTTGTGCTTTTACTTGTCTCAGTGCATTGAACTTTGTACCTCGGGTTTTGTGCATTCAACATCTTCTCAGTATCTCATTTTTGTGCCTCGAAAAGTGTGTAGATGGCTTATGGGCATTGCTGTTTGTTTCGGTTTTTAATATATTTTTACCTAAAAAATTTTGATGGGTTTTAATATTTTTTTCCCTTAAAAAAATCTATGGGTTTTAATAATTTTGTCCTCAAAAATTATCTGTAGGTTTTTAAATATTTTTTGAACTCGAAAAAAATCGTGGGAGGGTTTATGATTTTTTTCTCAAAAATTGTACTTTGTTGCAGTCTGTTTTTAGTCACACCTGGAGTTGTGCAAACATTTGCACTAGTCTCTTGTTTGCAGTCTATTTTCGGGCATCTTGCTCATTTGTAATAGTTTGGAGGGTTTGCCGATTTTTTCCTCAAAATTGCGACAACTGTTCTTGGTGTGTCTCTAGTTATAGGGAGGGATAGTTCTCCAACATCAGGTTGGACGGTTGGTGTTGTTTTGGGTATCTCTAGAAGTTCTGCAGTTTCTAGGAGGGTTGGTGGCAGACTCATCTCAAGTGGCAGAGTCAGTGGCAGGCTCTTGTCTTCTATTGCAGCATGTTCTAAGAAGAAGGGGGCAACCTTCTCTGTTATTTCTCTTGGTAGTTAGAACAATGACCATTAAGGGAGGGTATTAGAATAATATCTTTCTCTTTTTGTTATTAATGGTCTTTTAAGTTGTTTCTAATTTCGCCTCTAGTTAACAATTGTTTCTTTAAGAAACATCGTCTTTGTAACTCTATTTAAAGGAGCTTTGTTTCCTTGATTAATTTTACAACATTGATTCTTTGAAATCCATATGCTTTTGCATCTGTATTATAATCAACCCGATAAATAACATACCCAATAATTGTAAGTTTCGGTTAAGGCAAATTTAATCATAGAAACCCCAATAATATATAATCGGATTTAATAATAATATCAAGGGTGAATGTAGATTGATTGATATAATCAAATGTTTAAGGCCGATAGGCCACTTACACATTTGATCTGCATAGTTGGTCTTATTGGATTCTGACTGAAGCTATATAATCAACACCAAAACCCTAAACTAATAGGACGCGGAAAGCAGGTTGAGGGGGTCCCTGTTTGCAATGGAGCGATGTGTGAAAAGGTCACAACAAGTTCCCCTACTCATATGATCATGTAGGGTGCCCCTGTACAACAGTTCCCCCTGTCATGTAGGGTGCCCTCGTACAACAGTTCCCCCTAGCACAATTCCAATCAATGATAAAACGTACAAATTATGATAGTAATTGATATTTGCCAATCCCATTCCTCAGATTGATTTTCAGTGTCATTAAGAACATTGTATTGTGTTGTATTGTTAGTCACTATTTTATGTTATTTATATTTTATCATATGTCATTTCAATATTGTATTGCATTGATACGATTTAACCATATTGTATCAGATTCTATTATCGTTATCTTGTATCACATTAATAATATTAACTGTGTATCATATTATATTAGCAGCACCTTATTATATTAACATATGTAATATACTAACTGTATTATTGTATCAACCATATCAATTTTGTATTAGTAGTATTAATTGCATTAACCAAAATCAAGTTGTATTAATAATGTGAAACACCAACGTATGAATTCACCCTTATACCCATACCGTAATGTTTCCTGGGCAGTATGACTGCAGACTACCTTTTTCTCTGCCCATCTTCCAATCACCTTCTCTCCCGTATTCCTCTTATTTTATTTCCATTTGTTCCATCTCCCCTATGTAGGAGAGGGGGTCATTGGTATTTATTACCATTGACTGGCTGCGTCTACTCCCAAAGGGATCCGATCCTATTACGTGCCTCACTAAGATTTATGGGTCATGTCTATTCCTTCTAAATATAGATTGGTGCAAGAATATTAATTAGAACATTAATAACAAACATGGACATTGGTAACAACTAAACAAGGATGTTAGTTAATAAATTGTGGATAAATTTGTAAGTAATATAAAATTAATAATAAACTTTGTAAATTTATAATATATATTTAGTTAATAATAAATTGTGGATAATTCCTTAACATTAATTTCAGAATAATAATAATAATCTTTTCAATAATAATAATAATGTATTGAAATGATTAAAGTAATTCATAACATGAACAAATATATATATAAAATATATAAATGAACAAAATATACGGGACATTACAGATACTCCATAGACTGATGTATTGTCTGCATCTCAAAGACTAAATCCCCACTTGTATCATCTCGGTTTCCTTGAGAAGCATTGTCAAAATTCAGTTTTATGAAAATCTCTTAATGGGGAACACAGATTGCTTTGGGTATCACCAGCATACTGTCTTGCTTTTTACCCTAACACTTGAATGAGGTGACGAGGGTTTTATTCTATTGTCAATGACATTTAAATTTATTTGAGACTTCTCAGATTTTATTCATTCTATATTTTTGATGAACGATTCTTTTTTATATTGCACAATGTCTTTCAATAAATCAATAAAATGATTTGGTTTTTTTGTAATTTTGGACAATAGATAGAAGAATTACTGAGAACATTTACATTTTGATGGTCTCAGCCCTTTTGGTAAGCCTTCCTATTCTTCTTTTTCAAAAGGCTTTCTTTGTTATTTATATTTTCATAGTTGTTGATAGCAAGTGGTGGGTGCAGAAGAGGTTAAAAATCCAAGCAGGTGATTTTCTATTCTTAAAACGGTTTTTCTTTCTATTCTATACTTTTTTCATAAAATATTTCATTACACTTGCAATATTGTTTTCACTTATCTGGTGAATACAGTTTTTTTGAAGAAAACGCATGTTATTCTGACCCAATCAGTAGGATTTTCTTGTGGCGTAGAAGTCTAAAAATGAGTTCCTGCATGTTGACTCAAGCTGGAAAATATTTATTCAGTTTGAATTAGCACACATCCAAGAGACCCACTGCATGTCTTGACAATGCAGGTACTAGTTAAATAGGCCCTGGTAAGCCCTTCTCGAAGCAGTCAACTACGATGAGAGCTAAAAATTGTGAACATATAAACTGAATCTGTTGTCTCTTGAATAATATAATGAGTCTATAATCTGTTCTTTTTTCCTTGGAATGATATTAAACCATTATTTTTAATATTCACAAGGTGATGTAATGCTTGCTAGCTTGAGCTTAAAAACAAAACCTTGGCAAACAAAAGAATCCAATCTTGTAAGCACCTTGATGGATTAACACAAATTGAAATGGGTTATATGGTCAAGGAAACCATGATGAAGGATTATTGATTTTAATTGCCAATTAGTTTAGTGTAATGAAAAATGGTTTCTTGTGAATAGCATTAGATTGGTTAGTTAATTATTGTAGATGCAAATAAAGAACTATTATTATATCTGTTCTTTTGGAGCCTGGGTATGGAATGTGTATAAAAGACTGTCACCAATTGGTGTTTCATGACATAATGTTTAATCAGTAAGGTTGTGAACTTTTTACCTTCATGTGCAGGTGAGCTGATAGAACGTGTTGTACACATTGCAGGCTGTGGAAGACATTAAAGCCCGTGCTGCAAAATCTAAAACTGTCAATAATTCAAAGTCCACAAAAATTGATGCTTCCAATATTGAGACTCAGCTGTTGTCCTCTGTTCCTGCACAGACTCGGCCAGCATCATCTCTTCCTACCAGCTTTTTTGATGAACCTGATGCCAAACGTCAAAATCGAAGTGAGCAACTTGCTTTCATAGCTTTTTATGAATTTCTATGTTTTCAGTGCTTACTATTTAATACCGAGAGGCATTCTACAATGGCAGCAAGGGTTGGAGTATAATGGCATGAGCGTGTTAATGTTAACTTCTACCTTTGAGCTTAAATTAGACAACCATTCACATGTCAAAATATTAATAATAATTATAAACTTAATATTTTTTAAATAGACACCATATAAAACAAAATATACCCTCATTAAAATTATAAGTTTTAGATAGATATCTAAATATAAAATAAAAATAAAGATATTTAAAAAAAAAACTACCATTTCATAATTACAATATTTAAAAAAAAAAAAAATATTTTATAAATTTTATTTTTAATAATTGTTTTAATAATGACAAGCAATTTAAAATTTAAATATAAACTAAAATAAAATAATTCTAAGATAAATAAAATAGTTTCAATTGATATCTCTTGAAATTTCTTTAGATAGATGCATAAAATATCTGTACTTGTTTTAACAACTTGTTGCACTGTATGACTGATGACATATGCAGCGGTTTTTACACGACACGATATAGTTTTCAAGCATAGGTTAGAATCATAACTGATTGTATCAGTCTGTCTATAACCATAATCATAACTTGTTTGTTTACAGAACTATAACCTATAATGCTTTACTGTACTCTGATTCATTGAGTACTATAACATATATTACTTCTATGTTTGGTAGCTGTCTTTTTCTTCCGGCATTTTTGTTATCTTCAGTCTTGGTTGGTTTCTGAACTTCAGAAGAGATAATATTCAGTAGAATATGTTACACTTCTCTTGGCTTGTCATTCTTTTAGATTTTACTTTGTAGAACTGAGAATTTTTAAAATCTTTTGCTTAAAGTATATTCTAGCCATAGTACTTTCCTCAAAATGAATGAACATTTGCAAGTATTTTCATATTATCCTATTGCTCTTTTGAGAATTATTCTTACTTTAGAAACAGTATTTATAAATTCATATTTTAATATCCTGTATTGGGCTTTGATAGTTTGAAAGTCTGCCAGGTTCTACATATACCGGAGATATTAAGACTGACAACAGGATTTTGGCAACTGCAGTATCACAGGAAGAGGCTAGGAATTCTACTACCTTGGCAAAGAATTTGAAGGAAACGACATCAGAAACAGTTCCATCTAAGACAACAATTGTCTCAACCAAGGAGAAGAAACATCCTTCAGATGTGTCAGATATGAAGGAAAAAGAAATTGAAAATTTTCCATCTGTTCATCCGGTGCATGCTTCCAATCTAACAGAAGAATCAGCAGCGAATCAAGTGAAAGGGTCTCTTCCAGAAGGATTTTTTGACAACAAGGATGCAGATCTGCGTGCAAGAGGATTGGAGCCTGTTAAATATGATATCAAGTAAGGTCTTTTTGCTTTCTTCAACTTCTTGAATTCAGTATATAATCTCATTTCTTGTAAAAAACATAATTTTTGTTATGCTTGTAACTTTTTTAATTTAAAAAAAAAATATGGAGTACAAATTAGCAAGTCCCATAAAAATTAGTGCAATGTGCCAATAAAGGCAAAATCTGCACATTGTACATTGCTCATCACATATTTTTGGAATTTTGCGGGAAAATCTTTTATTGAGTACTAGTGTTAAAGAATATTGAGTACAAATTAGCAAGCCCCATAAAAAATAGTGCGATGTTTCAATAAAGGCAAAATCTGCACATTGCACATCTGTGCGGAATTACTCTTCTTTAGTATTGACCTATTAAAGAATGTTTGACATAGCAATCATACACATGTTTCTGTTAACATTTTTAAATGTACTGTCTTTTCTACATACCTTCAATTTTGCCCGCATGGGGTATCTTTTTTGTTTGATTGGTTAATGGGGAATTTAATTGGGGGCCTCATCCTTGAGGAAGGATAACAATGATGGACATTGCTCTGATTGTCCTCGGTTCAGCCAAACAAACAAATAAAAGAAAATTATCTAACACTTCAGCTAATCAGCCCTACCTTCTTATGAGATCTGTGAACCATCTTAGACAAAGCAGACTTCTTTGAAGAAGATTTCCTGTACTCCATTGTACTCATCCGAGGGCCAACAATGGGCTTTGAATTCACAATTTTTTCTCCATCCGAAGAAAGTGAAGGCCACCTCTCGTTCTGAGAGGCAAGTAACCAAGGGTATGCAGGTGCACCAGCTGAAGAAGGTACACAAGCTGGTGGGGAGACAAATGCAGGACGCTTCTCTAGGGAAGCCAAAGAGGCTGCATGAGAAGGCTCACATGGGGCCACTACAAACCACTTGATGGCGAGATTTGCCATTTTTCCACTAGGAAGCCTAACTCAGAGTCTAATGCTTGAATTCAATATAAGGATCTTCCATATGATTGAATCCAAAACAATTTTGGCATCTACAGGCTATCTTCTTGTAGTTCAACTGTTATTTCCAAATGAGGTTTTTTGTCATAACCCTTTTTTAGAATTAAAATAATTGGGAGACCCGTACAGTATATTCTATTTCCTATAGGCCAAGGGATAAAGTTAGGTAAATAGTTTAATAATAATAGTTTAAGTTGTCCTAGTAACTATATTTTTTATAACATTGTAAAAGGAAGATTTATGTATTATTACTATTTTGATAAAGTGGGCCTAATGTAATATTTTATTAAGAAGTGTTTTTGAACACTTTGAAGGGGATTTTAGGAGGGAAAATGAACTTAAATTAATAGGTGGTTATAAAAAGAAGAGCTTGGCACTAAAGAAGATAATTCATTGTCATTGTTATTGAGCCTATTGCTCAGAGCTTGAGCACTTGTGTTCATCTTCACATCCAAGGATGAACACTTTTGGTGTAATGAGTTTGGAGGATGAAAAATCTTGGTTTTCATTGTTAGATTGGAGGACGGAAATTCTCATATCCATTTGAGTTGATTCCATCCAGGGATTACCATTTCGCTCAAAGGGTTGAAGGTTTTTTCCTGTTTTAGGAGCATTTTGAAGATTTCAGCTGTGCTAAAGAATTATGTGAAAGATTTCAATTCTTATTTCTATTTGTTGCTGTGCGACAAATCACATTTGTTATTGGAGGATTATTACTTGGCTGTATCATCTGCAGGGCTGTATTTTGTTGGGGACTGCCATTCATATTTGATTATTGCAGGGTTTTCGTTTTAGGTTGCTGCACTCCATAATTTGGTGATGTATCATTTCCAAATCAGCTGTACTACTTTGGTGCCCATCTCACCACATCCATAGTCAGCCGTACTTATGTACTTCCTTTGTGGGGGTTTATTGTGGCCATACAATCGTCAGTTTGGTATATTACCACCTGGAAAGTTTATTTAGCTTAGTCGCTGGAAACTGTGAGTGCCTTCATGATTCTGGATATGTCAGTTGGTCTTTGCATAAGTTTCTGCTATATGTGTTTATTATTCTGGTATTGGCCATAAAATTTCTTTCTATATCAGCATTTATTAATTTCCCAGATTTGCTGCAATATTAATATTATCAGTGTGGAGTTAAGAAGTTTTCAATAGTTTAATTTTGCTGTGATTTTCCATAATGTTCAAGTTTTCACTTTGAGCTAGATCTCTGCTGGGAGACCCTTGAAAAAATCCATTTCAATCTGAAGCCAAACAAAGATGTGATGGAAATGTGCAGCCATTCTCAGAGAGAGATAGACTTTCCAAGAGTATTTCCAATAGCCTCCAATAGGCTGTGATTGTCCCATTATGGGTTAGTTATTCTTTTGCTCTTCCTCTTTTTTGAGATTGTCATTTCCTTTGGGTGGATCTGTTCTATTTTGGTTCCCCTCACAATTGGCAATTTTTGTTGCCTTTTGGGAGTTCATCAGATTCAAATTTTTTCAAAGTGGACCAATTTTAAGTGGCATTATTTGATGCTTTTTCAGATCAACGACCTTCACAATCCATTGGAGTTTGTCAGAATGGTAGGGTAGAGGGTTGTGCCATTGGTAGAAGTTGCCAACTCATGTGTTTGGCAGGTCTTGCCCTGTGGGAAGGTAGCGAGTAACCAAAGCTTAGCTGTGCCTTTGATTCAATATTAGAAAGCCACATGGCAACATCTTGTGGCATGTGATTGTTGTTAGTTTGACAATTTTACATTGTCGCACTATTGGGTAGAAAAATATAGCTTGGCATTCGTGGTGGGCACTTGTAGCTTTTGAAAAAGGGTTCAATGAAATAAGGCAGTGATGTCACAAAAGCTACATGGTGTTACCATGCAAGGTTTCAAGGTTGTTAGTTTGGTAGGTCCGTATGTTGCACTATTGCTCACAATGAGCCCAATTGTTAAGAGTGGGTCTCTCTTCCCTGAATGTTTCTAATAATTATAGGATCAAATGGAATCATCGATCATTTCTTGGATCAATGGTTTGCATGGCATGAGAATTGATAGGCTAACAATTTTATTTCAACTTGCCATTGGTTGAAAGGCTAGCTAAGCTCTTCATGTCGGGCCGTCATAGAAATGAAGCGTTTATGCCTTTGGGTGGCACATGGCGACATTGCACTCTTCATATAATGTGCTAGTTTGGTAGCTATTTCTGAGTGCACTTGGTCAATTATTCACACATCAGCAATGTTGGGGACCACACCCAGAACATGATGCTTGGGGGAACTTTTAGCAAAACATTTCTCCAATGGGAAGGATCCATAACTAGAGTAGTTGAGGTAATAATCCTTGGCAGCTACCAAAGACAAATTTTGAGGAGCTCATTCCCTTTTCAATATGACTTCAGATTTCAACTACCATTAGTATTTCACACTGCACCAAGCACCAAAATGCATGGATTTAGCATGATGGCTCCATGCCCTGCATGCCACTTTGCCAACGCTAATCATCACAACTGACATTTGCTAAATTGCTTCTGTTGAAGGGATTGCTCAGGGCAATCTGATTTGGGGGCGATGGTCCTTCTCTATATAAGGCAATGCCCTTTCTCATAGTAAATAAAGGGACCACAGGAAATAGAAAGGCAGAATTGCCCACTAGTTTTTGTATTCATGCCTTAGAAGTACTAGACTCTTCCTTTCAGATTCAGTTCATTGAACTCTCTCTCTCTCTCTCTCTATATATATATATATTGATATATTGGCTTGTGCCTATTCGTGTGTGCTATGATATTACTGCTAATTGTCCACTCAATTTGTCATTAAGTGCTTTAACTTGTTCCTTGAACTTCTATGTTTTCTGATAATGATGCTGTGCATGATCATGCCCTTTTTTATTCAAATTGTTGTCTTTTAAGATGAACAAGCTTTGTGCGAAGTTCGATGTTCATAACTCTTTCGGTGAATCACTCAAGTAGTTTTGTTTTGTTTTCAAGTAATTGTTTCACTTTTCCCCTTTACAGATTAATAAGCTGTGATATCCCCCCGTATAGCCAAATAATAATTTATATCTCAAATTTCAATTATTTAATTATGAGTATGGATTTGAATAAACCAGTCATGCCTAAATGCAACAGTTGATTTATTCATAAATTGCTAATTAATAATATTTAATTTGAATATGAAATAAATATAACAATAAATAATAATTATCTAATTATATTTATTAATAAATATTTATATTATTATCAATTAATTAATATTTATTAAATATTTATTATGCTAATAGAAGTGTTGGAGTGGGCCCGATCCCTTTCCTCAAAAGGGGTCACTTCCATTCACATGGGGTTACTCACCCCTATTAGTATCGAATGTCATACACGATGTTAGGGGAGATAACAAGTAATAAATAAGATAATATGTGACATGAATGGAGGGACATGATTTCTGTCCAGGCGGCAATATTTAGAGCCTTAGGAATAGTATCTAAACCATATTAGTGAAGAGCCGTGTTTTAAGATAAACAAGGTCAGTGATCATATACATAACTAAAGACAGCAGATGTTACTTAGAGTAATTTATATATTTAACGGAGGATTGATTTATAAAGGTGCATCGATTAAATATGGATCAAACATTAAACTAAATAGAAAATAAGAATCAAATAAAATAATATGTTTAGGGATTAGTATTACTGCCACGTTAATTATTTCTATTTTGGAAAGAGACCGTTCACCAAGGGATATGGTGAAAAGATGTGAAACTCATAACCGATGACCATTTCATGAACCGATGCCTCCAAACCAAAGAACACGATTCACGACGAATATGCAACAGCTATTCCTAATGAATAGGTATATTGAGGAATATTTGTTTGTTGAATAAAGATTAGTAATTGAAAAGGTATATCCCTCTTAAAAGAGATATCTATTCTAAAAGCTACGTCTCTTTGAGACAAGAAATACATAATGGGATTTGATTATTTTGACTGAAGGGAAGGAAGGGTAGAAAGGTAAGGGTTATTTTTTTTTGAGTTTGGAGCAGACTTTGGGGAATAAGACAAGGGAGGACAGCAAGGATAAAGTGCTGACAGAATCAGAAATGTGGGATGCACTTAATTGTTATGTTTAATTTAAAAAGCTTGATAATGTTCTTATGCAGAATTTAATAAATAAAATATTAATAAATTATAATAAACAAATAAATAAATACTGATAATAATATAATAATTATAATAAATAAATAAATACTGATAATAGTATAATACTTAATAGTTATTATTAATATAATATTGACTGAGAAATGTTTTGTTTTGTTTTGTATTGTCGAGTTGGTAGGTGGTTTGAGTCAGTCGAATATACTATGTAATCTTTTTTTTGATTAATATAGGGCGCTATCCCCACCTTGATAGCACTTGCTTAAAACAAAAATAAAAATAAATAAATATATAAAACAATGTTTGATTAGGCAAATAAATATTAGAATATAAATCAGAAGAATTCTTAAGTTAATATTAGGAAGAAGGATATGTTTTTCTGTTACAACTGTCTGTGTTTAAGAAGTTGGGAAAGGAGATGTTCCTAATAGGGGACATTACAATTGGTTTGATACTTACATTAAGAGCAATGGATGTTTGAGAGATGAACAATTTATTTATTAATATTTATTTGATTGAACTATGGACTATAACTGATTTGATGCATGTTAAGGTGGAATTGTCTCCTTATATATTTAGTTTGAGTCATAAGTCTATTGAAATTGATTAATTATGGCTAAAGCGTGCCTAGACCCATGAGCGGACATTACATAAGCCTATTGAAAATCACATGAAGAGCTGGCCTTTAAGATCTTGGAGGTCATCTTGCAAGTCATGTCCTGCATTTGCAAGATTTCCCATGTTGATACAGGGGTATATGAAAATACAAACTTGAATATCAACAAAATGTTCTCTCTTTCAATGTGGTTTTGTGCTTTTTCAATGTTAGCTTTTTCATTTTGTAGTGTGCACAATTTGGTGCCCTTGCGAAACTAGGATTAGCAGCACTTAACAACAACAAAAAACAGATTACAGCCCTTAGCCAATTGAGATTATTAGGCCGACCAAGGATAAATATATCGGCAATTCATTATAGAGGCTGACTTAGATTAATTATTAGGCTGACTAATATTAATAATAGTGATTTGCTTATAGAGGCCGACTAGATGGCATGTCTTATCGTTGACTTTTAGCAATCAGACTGAAAGTAAATAACTGAAACTGAAAGTGCAACACATAACAACCCAAAACAACACAAGAACAACACAACAGTACCCTGGGAAAACCTCCCTCTTGGATGTGAAAAACCCAGCAACAATTCTCAGATCTTGATTAGTCAAATTGAATTTACAATTAGCTTCACACTTGAAGCTGTCAGCAATTATGCACAGAACCTTAGGGTAAATAGCACTAACAAACTTATCTGCAATACAAGGAGAATGGCAGATTGAGGTCACTATCTACAAGATCGATCTACTGTCACAAAGATGATGTTCGTTGACCCTAAGACGATGTTCAGTGCCCCCTTAGACCAGTTCGCAGTCCTTCAAGAGAGTTCGCTGTGCCTTGATGAGGTTTGCTGACTGCAAAAGGTGTTTACTGTGCATCTGCTGATGTTCACTGGCTTCTAATACTGATTCACTGTCTTCTGATTATGTTCGCAATGCTCTTAATGATATTCGCTGATTGCTGAAGGTGATTCGCTGATTACTGAAGACAATTCACTTCTCGAGGACAGATAGAAGGTATTCGTTGGATATGTGTTTGAGCAATGAGATAGGCTTCACATATATAGGAGACTCTATCCTTCACTTCACCTTAGGTCAGCTAGGTTTAATTCCCGCCAAAATATAAACAAATAATTTGATTTTACAAGTTACAAGTATAGGTCGTGACCTATTTACAAGTTACATAATTTTGGTGCCAAGCCATATTATACATAATGTTTAAACATTATACATGCAAGTCACAACACGTTACATATGTATTTAACATAAATCGCCCAAATAGGGCCCAGTCAACACGATGACAAATTGCTAAGGCTAAAATGCCAATTTAGAGAGCTAGGCTGGCCCAAGCTAGGAATCTGACCTAGCTATAAATCAACACTCCCTCTTAGCTAGGGAGGATTCCTTGAATAATCAAGTTACATTGTGATCATGCTTCATGGACTCTTTCCATGATATTCATCATGCATTCCCATAGAGGATGGTTCCAAGATACATCATGGATTCCTTGCATGATATTCACCATGCATCCCCGCAGAGGGTGAATTCAATATACATCATGGACTCCTTCCATGATACCCATCATTCATACCCGCAGAGGATGGATCCACCTTGCATTGCCCGCAGAGGGTGGAAGAGGGCTTTCACCTCAACTTCTCCTAGAGAAGAATACAACACCACCTTGCATTGCCAGCAGAGGGTGGAGAGAGTTCTTTCACCTCAACTTCTCCTAGAGAAGAATAGAATGTCACCTTGCATTGTCCGCAGAGGGTGGAAGATGCAACTTAGTGCATCACTGGGACTGAGACTCCTCAGCCAAAGTTGTGTTCTTAAAACTCCAAGTCTCTCTCTGAAATATTCAAACTTCACACCAGTTAGAGGCTTTGGTGAGAACATCTGCACTCTGTTCATTAGTGCTGACAAATTTAAGCTGAATGGCACCTCTTTGTACCATATCACAAATGTAGTGATTATGAGTTTCCACATGTTTTGACCTTTCATGAACATGAGATTAGTAGACATCTTAATACAACTCTGATTATCACAATAAATGACAGTGGGTTCCCAAGGTTGTCCGAACAACCTAGGAAGAAGCTTGTGAAGCCACATTGCTTCTCTTGACGCCACACTTGACGCAATGTACTCAGCTTTTGCAGTACTTAATGCAACTGAGGACTTTTTCCTATTGGCCCAGGAGATAACAGTAGAACCCAAACTGAAACAAATTCCTGAAGTGTTCTTCCTATCGGATACACTTCTTGCCCAATCAGAATTAGAGTAGACTTCCAAGGTGATGACAGTGTTGATTGGATACTTCAACCCGTAGCCAACTGTGCCTCGCAAATATCTTAGAATATGCTTGGCTGCAACAAGATGAACATGCTTCGGTTTGTTCATGAACTGGCTAAGGGCACTCGCTGCATAACAAATGTTTGGTCTATGTTAACTAGATATATCAAGGATCCAATCAGCTGTCTGTACTCCGATGGATTTGCAAAATCAGAGTTAACTGTAGAACACTGCAATCCATTATTCAAGATATCAATTCATTTGATCCTTGGCATACTTCTAATTCTAGGGAGTAATGCATTAGGCCTAGTTTTATTGCAAATTCTGAAACTAACTCTTTCTAGTTAGAAATCATATGTAAATCAGATTTAGCATTTCAACATTAAACCGATAGGATCAGCATCATGCTTACAAAATAAGTTTATAGAATATTGTCAATTCTTTCATCAAAGTATTTTACTGAGGATTGTAGGGAACATAGAACTCCCTCTTAATCCTTAATATAAACTGCGACGACCAAATCTTATGAAGATTACATAATATAAGAATCCAATAAGAAAAACAACCATCATAAGTTTTCATAAATCAGAATGAGAAATGCTAATTTCCTTTTCCCTTACTTTCACTATCCACGAAGCACAATCATTATGAACATGGCACACCTTCAGCCATCTTCTCAAGTGAAGGAATGAGCTGAAAGCTTTTATAGTCTCTCATGTCTATTCCCAAGCTCCCTTTGAAGCTTGAAGCATAATAGTTCAAGACTATCTCAAAGAGAAACATCAATGTTAGAATCAAACATGATTCAACATTCCAATAGAATGAATTAATAATAACATGAAAATTCATGAGCATGATTCAAATATAAAAGAACTTATTTCTTTATTGGCTAGACTCCCACACAATCCACCAACGTTCTTAAGTTGTTTCATTTTCAAGCCCATGGATCTCTGATGGCTGCATGGCCTTCGGCCCTTGCCATCACATATTATCTACTTCAGCTCAACGACGACATATTGAAGTTACACGCAAGGGTCGCTTGGAACTTCACCCTTCAACCCTGTGAATTGCCTTAATTCAAATTTGGTGGCCCTCTAGTCATCAATCGCTCTTCCTAAATGAGGTTGCTGGATTCTAAGATGGTCAATTCAAATACCTTCAATCATAGTATAAAACTACACAACATTTTGGAAATTGTTGAACAAATAACAATAAGATAACCATGTTTGTGCAAGAACTGAAAAATGTCATATGTTGATCACATATGATCATATTATTATTGTATTGCAAAAATAATGATTGATCAAAAGAACTAAAACAATTTTATGTCTTCAGAAAAACAATGTACATAAGCTAAGTTGTCTTTCCAGCCAATGCGTAAAACTAATAAGAAGTAATACAGGATAATCATGTAAGCACCAACCACTCAATTGAAGAGACACATTGTATAGTATGAGCACACACATATGATTGATAAATACCAAAAAGAACTGAGGCCACAAAATCTCCATGGTGGGAGCGCCCATATCATTCTAACTGAATAATGTCGGTTCAATAGGTTAGATACTTTTATTCTGCATTGTTCTTAGGTTTCATCATCAAGAAATTGAACAAAGTCTTAAGCATTACTATAAAATGTTTACTTCAAAATGTAATAGGGAGTGTTCCCATACAAACTAAATACCAAGCATATGAGCCACAATGAGTGAAGAAGAATAGACCACTATATATTATATATTTCCAACTTTATGATATATTTAGATCACCGCATCAAAGCATCATCAGTATTGAGATCAATAACATCATTGATATTTGGATCATTGCATATTCCTCATAGCAATCATGAATTTGGGTTAAGAATAATGTTGAGGTATGCATACTCAGAATAGAGAATAACTGAATACCAACTTCCATAACTCGAACTCGGGTTGGAACAAATTTTGTTTGGTTTACAAGCTGTCAGATTATTTCCTTGATTTATGTATTTGGTTAATGGAACTTTTATTCTCCAAACTGTTTGATGCATTTGAAATTTTAGATGACTAGTTTTCTTGTTGATAAGTTTGTATTTCTCTGGCCAGCCATTCTCTTTATTGTTATATATGAGTTATCAGATGTATTGCACTAATGGGATGAAGCTTTGTTTACAGTTTGATGCTGCTGAGGTGAGAGAGGAGATGGAACTTATAGAGCAGAGGTTTGCTACTTAACATTCTGTCTCATCTTCCTCAACTTATTTGTTCTTCTTTCATGCTTTCTATGATGTTTGTAACTTGAAGGTGTTATTCTTCTGCTCTGCCTTAAAAGGAGGAATTTTGAATATTGATTTTGCAGGGCATATGTGGAGCGTGTAGAAATGTTGAAAAAGAAGCAGCAGGAACTATCCATGTCGAAAGTTTCCACACAAGTGAAATCTCCCTCATACATAGGGGCAGAAAGTAGTGATGTTTCTTCGAGTGATGATGATGGTGAAAATGAAGATAACTACTTGATTGATTGGAGAGCTAAGCTCTTCTAGAACATAGATTAAAGTGAACAGTTTAAGTTTGTTGGGGGTAGATGTTTGTAACTTGATGCATAGATAGAATTACACGACTAATTTTATTTTGTAATTCTTTTTACTTTTTTTGTTTAAATAATTTGTCCATGCTTTCCTTTGTTAGATTCAATTGTTCAATTTTATAAAGGATTAATTAATGTAGTTGTTTGTCCTGTTGTCGTCATTGTTCTTGTTCTCATTTGCATTGCTGTCATCCTTCTTGTTATTTGCTGTTGTGTATTGAGGACAATTCTCTACCTACAGTGGTGAAGACATCTCCGCAATTTAAATTAACTAGGACCACTAAAAACCAGTTTATGGAATCTCTACTTAAGCACATGAGTATTTTTGTATTCCATTTTCGTCCGGTGCCAGCTAATCAAGTATTATTCAAATATGAAATGAATTTCGAATTGCTTGAGCTATTGTTAACCTAGAATAAGTCTCTTTTTGAGTGAGATGAAGCAAAAGAAACCAGGATAGAAAATATTCCAAAGAAGCCGATATTCCATGTTTACATCTTTGCTCATCTGAATAAAACACATCTGGTTTCTGCCAGAGTTCAATCGTGTATTCTCATACCCTTTTTGGCCTAAGAAATAGAAGAGGTCGGTAAAATCCCGACAAAACCATTTTGTACAGATTTTGCTCAAAGGATGTTTTTAGACTTCAGCTTTTTAACTTCATCGAAATTGAAAAATCCAAGCCAATTTGGATATTTCAATTTTATTCTCATACAAAATAGTCTGGTCATGGGAATGATGCTATACATTGCGTTGTTTGGAAGTAGAGGATCTACAGGAATGAAAATATTTTAATATTGATAACCGACCGTGTTTTTGTATTTTGCTAAGTGGAGAGGGCACTTGCACAAGATCTTATGCACCTCAGAACAAGTATATGAACTAGTGTATATACCATTAACCTATAGGACAGCTAGTGTTAGATTAAAAAATGACTAATCTCTCTAGAAACAAAGTAACATTACGATAACATAAATTAAAAAGCAAAGAAAAGAGAGGAATTTGACAGAATTCTGATATTTATATTTGTACTCAAAAAGTTGCAATGAAAGAATTGACTTCACATATATAGGTTCTGACATGCATGAGCTAAGATGATATGTGCTCGTATTTTCAATTTTACATTAAATAAATAAATAGAAATTACTTTAAGTAAATTAAATAAATATAAATTACTTAAGTAAATTTAAATACAAGGTGCAATAAATAATTAATTACATCAATGCCTCAAGTGTAGTTAAGGAAAATGAAAAAATGTCTTTGACAAAATAAGCTGGATGATATGCTCATGCAATTTGATAGAACCCCAAGGTGTACTGCACTCTTCACCTCTTCTTCCTAAAAGAAGACAAGGAGAAAACATGAAGTAATATTAGCGCAAGGAGTGGAAGAGGGAGTACTAAATAGCCCTCTAGAAGTGAGCCACTTGCACCACGAGAAGAGTTTGAAGGTGAACACGTGGTTTTTGTTAAGGGTTTGGTGAACATGTTTACAATTTGCTTTGTTGTAGGACAATGTTGAAGATCAATGATTTTCTCTTAGCTAAGATTTTTGATGGTAGTTCATAATGATCATAATATGTTTAGTCGGTGATAAACTAGATTCTTGGAGATTGCAAAAGAACTTTGGTTATTGTTGGTAAACAAATTTGCCTTTTGTTATCCAAGCCTTGTGCTCTTTTTACTTTTCGGGTTTTTGTGTGCCCCCGCATCGCGAATCTTATTGTTTGCTTGATAATATAAGTCTCTTATCATGTCTTTTACGTGTTTTAAAACCTAGTCGCTTGTCCCTTGTATTTCATAATTGTCGCGGGGTTGTGAGTTTCTATAAGTTCCCAGCACACTGACTTGTTTCCTTGGGCTCTTTGTTTTGATCGTTTGGGCTAAAGTTTATGAAAAACTCGAAGTCCTAGTCATTGGTTGTAGAGTTCTAATTTCTCACGACTATGCAATTTAAAGATCTTGCCTCGATTCTTGGGCGCCACCACCTTGTAAAGCGACCCGCATGGACTAACCTTATTTGCTTTCTCTTCTGCACAGTTTTATGGTATATGATATTGAATTTATGAACTTATATTTTGATATGGAAGGAATTATGAAGATGTTTTTGAATCTTTGAATTTTGAAACTTTTTCGTTAAATTGTAATGAACTGTGTTTTTTTGCAATTGCTTTCAATCCTGCTATAACAGACTGCGTATATATTTAATTCTGAAACTTTGATTTTAGATTAAATCATTTGTTAAAGGGTTCTGCTATTCTTTCTTTCCCTAGATATCATTTTATAGTTTTCTCTTATGCATAGTTTTATGGTATATGATATTGAATCTATGAACTCATATTTTGATATGGAAGGAATTATGAAGATGTTTTTGAATCTTTGAATTTTCAAACTTTTTCGTTAAATTGTAACGAACTGTGTTTCTTTGCAATTGCTTTTAGTGTCACTGTGTACACATTTAATTTTGAAACCTTGAGTTTAGATTAAATCATTTGTTAAAGGGTTCTGCCACTCTTTCTTTCCTTGGATATCATTTTTTGGTGTGGAATAAGTAAACTTCGTGTCATTTATCTACATTCACTTCATTATAAAATTAATCTTCACGTCTACTTTCATGGTTGTGGGTAGGTGTTGGTTTGCCTTTTCTGCTTTCTGGTGAAAAACATACCCTTTGTATATCATCCGAAGGTAGTTGTGCCTTGTAAAACAAACAGAGAGAACTTGTAAATACCATTGCAAGCGACTCAACTGTTGGTCAGATTGTCATTGACATGGGAAAAAGAGTATAAAATAGAAGTGGTAAATCTGTTTTTGATAAAAAAGCAGTGTTAACAAGGGCGCTGACCCAATACAAAGAGACCTCAATCCTTCAATGATTAGCGTAAACAATGCTAATTGTTTTTGAAACAAAGCAAAGTTAAGAAGGGTGCTGACCCAACACAAAGCCAAAGGCTATCAAAATTAAAGACCAAGCAGGGGTGCAAACCCCAAAAGGACAAAGTCGGACCGGTTAAACCAACCAGTTAAACAATCAACACCCAAACCAAATCAAGAGGGGGGAGATAACCCCGACTCTTGAGAAAGGAGGGCTTGGGAAAGGTGGTTAGAATTTCCTTTCCGCCTACGACAAACCACCGTCCAGGCAACACTATCAGTAGGAACTTTCGCAGCAGAAACAGGCGAAGAGAACCCTGCACAGTCACTACCAGACTATTGTTGCAGAGCGGCAACAGGCTGTTGCAGAGCAGCAACAGATTGTTGCAGCGGAGCAACAACAAGATAAGGAACGCCAAGAGCAAAGTGAAAGTGAGAAGCAGGAGCAACAGGAGGAGGATCCAAGGGGCGGAAGGGGCCGCAACAACAGTAACATCAACCAGGGCTTCATCAGTTGTAAGGGGCATCTCATCTGAAATAGAATCTGAAGCATTAATCGTCAAGTGGTCCTCCGTAGCATCTTTCCACCAAGTAGCAACACCTTTGCGGTGAGAGAGAGAACAGTCATAAGCAAGGTGACCCGTTGAGAAACACCTTCGACAGCGAAACGGGAGGCAAATGCCACCAATAGTTGGAGAGATCATCATTGTATTGGCAATTTTTCTTTGTGTTTAAGGCTTATAATTTGGGTTTTAGGTGTATGCTTTCGACTAGGAAGGAGGAAAGGCAAAGCTAACATTTGTGCATAGCCATGACACAAATGTGATTGTAAACTTATAATAAAAGGATTAAAGACAAACAACATACAAATCTTTCACTCTGTACCCACTAATGATAATCAAGAGAATGAAGAATAATTCCTTTCTAATAAATGAATAAATCAGAACTCACATAATATGATATTATAGAGAAGGCATCAAAGAATAATTGTAAAAACACAGGAAAATCTGCAATCAAAATGAAATATAAATAAACACACAAATTTAATGAAATATTCTTACTCGAAATTTTCAAGGAACAAATGTTTGGTTGATTTGGTTTTAATGATTTATAGCAAACACGACATATGTAATACCCATAAATTCTTATTATGACAAGAACAAATTCATAGATTTAGTTTTTCTAAGATTGCAACTATTATTATTTCTAGACACCATTACCATCCTTCTTCTGGTTAACATTATTCTAAACTAACCACAAAATGTTAACTACTAGGGATGCTACCTCCATCTAATGTTGATTTACATATTGCCTTGATTGTATTTGGCGCCCAATCCTTCATACATGACACAATAATTATGAAGGGGCAAAACTACGATTTTGAAGACAAAAATCAAATTGGTAATTCATTGCTACAATATGGCAGAATAATCGTTCAATGCTCCCAAAACCCCACGCATGTTGTCTGTAGACTTAGAATGAAGTTCTGAATCACGTGGTAGAAATCCTTCTCACAACAATAGGAATGTTGTTGACCAATGAAACCTGGGGTCATGTCCTGGGTGCAGATGACAAGGTTTTCGTCCTGTGTATATGCTGCTTGTAGAGCTCATAATTCAATAAGAGAAGACAAAACATAATAATCCTCTCAATCATCGACCTCCCTTTAAATAATAGCTTCAACAAAAAGTATCGATCCATCTAGAAACCTCCTTAAGAAACTTGGGCACAATTTCCAGTGATGTGTAAATTATTAAATTGATCCCCATAATGATTCGCATAGGAGAAATACCGTTGTAACTTAAATATTGCCCCAACTTAAATCATAACGATGAGTTCATTTAATCTCCAATCATTAGCTTTTTGGGCTAGAAATAAAATTATTCACTTATTCCCTTGTTAAATTTATTAATCCTAGCTTGGGGAATACTGCAGGCTAGAATTTGATTCCTTGTAGCATGCCATTGAAGAGGGGACATGATAGTCCTCCCTTCTTGAGATTGATGGCCCTCCATCAATTGCAAATTGGGGTGTTTTAGGATCTCTTCTCCTTCTCAGACATCATCTTCAATTGGTAAGTCTTTCCATTTTATCAGATATTCACGAACCACCTTATTCCTCAACCTCCTTTCCCTCCAATCAACAATGCCTTCAGGAACTAGTACTAAATTAACTTCTTCATCCAAAGGTGGCAACTCTGGTGACGACACAATATGCTAGCCCAATGCTCTTTTCAAATAGGAGACATGAAATACATTGTGAATCTTACTACCTTCAGGAAGTTCTAGCTCATATGCAACTTCACCTATCCTCCTAAGAATCCTATAGGGGCTGAAGAATCACAGTTTCAATTTTTTTGCTCTGGTCTTCTTTAAAGATGTTTGTCTGTAAGGTTGAAGGCGTAAGAAAATTAGATCTCCAACCTCGAAAGTTCTTTCAACACGATGTCTATTTGTGAACATCTTCTACTGATTCTGTGTGTGTTGAATGTTGTACTTCAATGCTTGGAGAATATCCTGGTAAGTTTGAACTGTCTCCTTAGCTTGGGGTACTTTGCTATCTTCAAATGCCAAATCTATGAATGCAAGTGCATCATATCCGTATAGTGCTTTGAAAGGTGGCATGCTTATAGACATGTGATAGGTAGTATTGTAGCAATACTCACCTAGATAGAGCCATCTCACCCATGCACACTATTGTCCCGTTATAGAATTGCGTAGGTACACTTCTAACCACTTGTTCACTACTTTTGTTCAGCCATCCGTTTGAGGATGGTAGCTGGTACTGGGTGTCAATTCAGTTCCCACTAACTTGAACAAATCCTGCCAAAACATGCTCATGAATCTACTGTCTTTGTCGCTGACAATGGTTTTGGGGAGTCTGCGCAATCTAAAGACTTCTCTAAAGAATAGTTATGCAATCTGTAGGAACTGCAAAGAAGTGGGCATATTTTGTGTTTATCGACTACCACAAATATGCAATCCTTTCACTAGACATGAGGAAGTCCGGTAATGAAATCCATCGAGAATCCTGTCCACTTTTGCTCAGGAATAGGAAGTGGCAAAGAAGGCTTGCTGGAAACGTGTGCTCAGACTTGTTCTGTTGACAAGTCAAACACTCTCGAACATGCCGCAAGACATCACCTTTTAACCCTTTCCATGTAAATCTCTCATGTACCTAGCGATAGGTCTTGAAGAAGCCTTGATGACCTACCATGGGTGCATCATGTAGTGCTTTCAAAATTTTGGCCTTCAATTTAGAGCCAGATACAAGGAAAATTTTGTTCTTGTAGTAGATGACATTGTCTATCATTGAATATCTGTCATCTTGTACCTTTCCATCCAACAAATCTGAAGCAAAAGAATTCTTCACATATTCTGTAATTAACTGGGATTTCCAATCAGAGGAAATCTCTGTGAGAGAGCACAATGTCGGTTTCCTGGATAATGCATCAACAACTATATCATTTTTTCTCTTAACATATTCAACATCAAAATCATAAGCTTGTACTTTACTCACCCATTTTTGTTGCCGTTCAGTCAAGTCTTTCTGCTCCAGGAAATATTTGAGGCTGTTATGATCAGTGTGTACCACAAATTTCGCCCCCACTAGGTACTGTTTAAATTTTGCTAGCGCGTGCATGATGGCCAACATTTTCTTATCATAAGTTGAATGAAGCCTCTCAACATCATTAAGCTTCCTGGTCTCATAAGTAATCGGGTGTCAGTTTTGCATAAACACAACTCCTATACCCTATCTCGAAACATCATATTTCAGGACGAATGACTATGTGAAGTCTGGTAAAGCTAGAATTGGACAAGTGGTCATAGCATCCTTAAGCTGATCAAAAAGCTTTCTGTGCTTCTTCTAACCACAAGAAGGCCCCCTTCTTGGTCAAGTCCGTCAAAGGAGATGCTAGCTATGAAAATCCTTTAACAAAACGCCTGTAATATGAACATAAGCCAAGAAAGCCACACAACTCCATTATGATTGTTGGTGGTAGCCAGTCCAAGATCGCTTGAATTTTATCCTGGTGCACTTTGACTCCTTCAACACTGATGACATGTCCTAGATACAAAATTTTTGTCATTCCAAATTCGCATTTGGAAGCCTTTGCATACAATGATTGTGTTTTTTATGATGCCCAAGACAACATCAAGATGATGTAGATGATCACCCCATGTCCTGCTATAAATCAAGATATCATCGAAGAAAACTAGAACAAATCTCCTCAACTATTCTCAAAACACATGATTCATACAAGACTGAAATGTTGCCGACGCATTTGTGAGTCCAAAGGGCATGACCAGGAACTCAAAATTCCCATAATGGCAACATAAAATGGTCTTGTGAATGTCCTCCTCTTTAACCCGTATCTGATGATATCTAGAGCGAAGATCGATTTTGGAAAAGTACACGACCTCATGTAACTCATTGATCTTGGGTATGTGATATCTGTTTTTAATAGTCTTCTTCTCCAACGCCCTATAGTCTATGCACATGCGCATAGTCCCATCTTTTTTCTTTACCAGAACTACCAATGAGGCAAATGGGATCGAACTAGGCCGTATATGACCCATGCTGAGAAGCTCCTTAATTGTCTTCTCAATTTTCTCCTTGAAGTGCTGATGACAATAGGGTGTGGTAATTATTGATTTCGTGCCTTGGTTTACTATTGGAGGTAGGCTTGATGGTTACAAAACACTGGGCTGCCCAATCAACATCACCAAATATAGCCTGCATCCTCTTGGCTGATACAACTCGTGGACCACCATCGGACATTGCCTTAAGCACCATCTTCTTACTATCCACCATAAATTCTAGTTGCATCTGTTTGAAATCTTGAACATAATGTTCAAATGGCTCAAACCACTCCAATCCCAAAACAACATCTATGTTATCAAGCCTAAGAACATAAAAATCACTTGTCAATGTGTAGTCACCAATCTGTATACTTATCTGAGGTACTACCCTGGTGCAAGTCAATGGGAAGCCATTTGCAACTATAACATTAAATTTGGGAAACTCCTCAGCTAGAAGTCCATGTTTCAGTACTAGTCCCTCATCTATGAAGTTGTGTGTGGCTCCATTGTCCACTAAACACACCATTCATTGCCCTTTAAGTACACCTTTCAATCGGAAAGACCGACTGCGAGGAACTCCTGAAAGAGCTGCAATGCATGGGGTTTCTTTTGTTGGAGTGTCTTCCAGTTCTATTTGTGGCTGATCCTCCTGTGCAGTATCCTCATCAATACTAATCTCTTGCTCATCCTGCTCTTCATCTTCAAATATTACCTCAATCAGCTGCACTTTGCCTTTACCAAGGCAACGATGGCCGAGCTCCCATGGTCCCTTACAATTAAAACATAACTTTTTCCTGCGCAATTCATTTCTAGATTCCTATTTTGATTTTGGTGGAATCTTCCTTTGCTGTTTGAAACCTTTTTGTTTTGTTTGAAATCCACCAAAGGTCTTCTTTTGTGGCTGGAAGAGATGTGTGGTCTCTAAGTCAAGTGCTAGGCCAATGGCATCATGAAGTGTGCTAGGCTTACAAGCCTTCACCAAACCCCACAATCTATCACTCAGACCCTCAACAAATAGCATGGTAACACACTTCTTGGACATGTTGGGAACCATAATTGTTATTTTTTGAAATTCGTTGATATACGATTCAACATGACCAACCTGCTTCAACTATGCCAACTCCCTATAATAAACCTCAACATCCTTCTTATCAAACCGTACAATTAATTTATTAACAAATTCCTCATATGAATGAATTAATGCATGATCCTACGTAACTAGTCCATTGTGCCACTAGTCATACGCAACACCATCCAAATGCATCGTGGCAAATTGTATGGCATTGTCTTCTTCCATCGGTTTGAGTGACATGAATGTGTCAAGTTTGTGGACCCAAGATCTGACACTCAACTATCCATTGCCATCAAAAGTTGGTAAGGGTATTTTATTCAATGCATCTTTATATTCCACCAGTTGAGCACCTTGTCTAACCTATCCCCTAGGCCTCCCATCTTGCTTGTTTAAGCGGTACCTATCCTTATCCTTCAGTTGGTCCATAAATTGATTTAAATTCATTAATCCCCCAACCTACTCTGGAAGTTCCATGTAGTCATCATATGCAGCCATCACATCATCCGTGATATGAGTTTCTTCAGGTACTTCCTCAGGTATCGCTTCCTCTTCAGTTTGTCTAGGTAGAAAAGTAGGGCGAAGAGGTCTGTCAGGCCGTCTGATTGCTGTCCTAACAACATTAGAATTTGTCTTGTCTTGATTTTCATGTCCAACATTGACTCTACTAGGAACACTACTTGATCTTCTTGACCTAGACCGGTCCATTCTCATTTGTCCCATAGAAGTGATCAAACGATCCTGAAGCTGCTGCATCATTTGCTGCTACTATTGCTGCTGAGCAAATGCTGTCAGAAAGTCATTAATTTGATTGTTTAATTGCGTTGGTGGACTTTCAGCTCTTCTATCACCGATTACTGTTTCTGCTGGTCTGATTTCCGCTCCTTCTTGGTAACCTGACTTACTTCTTGTGTTATATCTGTGTGTTACATACTCTCTAGAATGCATATAACCACTTTACACCAACTGCATTGGTTCAGGAGCAAAATGCACACACAATTTTTGACACGCAACCACACAAATCACTCTTAGACTGACATGCACAAAAAATTTCCACACAGGTCGACATAAACAGTGGCTCTGATACCACTGAAATATTCTTGAAATTTTCAAAGAATAGATGCTTGCTTGATTTGGTTTTAATAATTTATAACAAACAACACATATGTAATACCCAAAAATTCTTATTATGATAAGAACAAATTCACAGAATGAGTTTTTCTGAGATTGTAGCTATCATTATTTCCCAACACCATTACCATCCTTCTTCTGGTTAACATTATTCTAAACTAACCACAACATGTTAACTAATAGGGATGTTACCTCCATCTGATGCTGATTTACATATTGCCTTGACTGTGTTTGGCTCCCAATCCTTCATGCATGGCACAATAATTATTAAGGGGAAAAACTGCAATTCTGAAGACAAAAATCAGATTGGTAATTCGCTGCTACAGTATGGCAGAATAATCGTTCAATGCTCCCAAAACCCCACACATGCTGTCTATAGGCCGAGGATAAAGTTCTGAATCACATGGTAGAAATCCTTCTGTCACAACAATAGGAATGCTGTTGACCAATTAGACCTGGGGTTACGTCTAGGGTGCAGATGACAGGGTTTTCGTCATGTGTGTATGCTTCTTGTAGAGCTCATAATTCAATAAGAGAAGACAAAACATAATAATCCTCTCGAGCATCGACCTCCCTTTAAATAATAGCTTCAACAAAAAACATCGATCTATCTAGAAACATCCTTAAGAAACATAGGCACAATTTCCAATGATGTGTAAATTATTAAATTGACCCCCATAATGGTTCTCCTAGGAAAAATTACGTTGTAACTTAAATATGGCCCCAAATTAAGTCATAATGATTAGTTATAACATTTAATCTCCAATCATTAGCTTTTTGGGCTACAAATAAAGTTATTCTTATTCCGTTGTTAAAAAATATTAATCCTAGCTTGGGGAATACTCTAGGCCCAAATTTGACTCACTGTAGCTTGTCATTGAAGAGGGGATATGACATTCAAAATATCTCCTCCATTTCTTTGATAAAAACAAAGAAATCACAGGCTCATATGTCCCTGTACAAAAGAAAAAAACTCATAAGAAAATAAAACATATGGTCTTCAACTTATCTCGTGGGCATTATACCATTCAACTCTACGTAATAAAGAAGCTTGATAATGAAATTGCCAACTTAGAGAGTAATTTGCTTCTGATATAGAGCTTGGACTTTTAAGTCTATCTACATCCATTCAGGGATCAACATTTTTCATCTTTCTTTTGGATATTCTACCACTGCTTATCTCCACATGATCACCGAAATCAATCTTAATATTCTTTTTATTATCTCCTTTAATTCTAGCAAAATTTTAGCTTTTGTTAAGACTTTGGCTCTTCCATAGAGATCATGACTGAACAATTCTGGGCCAGATTCCACATCATTTTTTATTCTTGCAATGCCAAAATTTGCGAGTATTAAACCTCCTTATCTTGCATGTCATGGTCATCAATATTGTGGCTGTAAATTGATTATTTTTCCACATCAACAAAATACATGGTATCTGTCTTTTGATTAAGAAAAATGGATAGTGCCTCAGAAGCATTAGGAAATAAGTCCACCCTTGCACTATTATCGACCAAAATATGTAAGAGTTTCTTATTTGAGTTTGACATTGGCAGAGGAAGTACTTGAGATATGGAATAAGGTAGCCTATATGACTTCCGTTTAGTGCATCTTTCATCATGATCATGTACAACCATAGCAAACATTTATTACCATATAAAGAGGATCAACAAATGAAGATACTGTACTGTGTTGGGCTAACAGATTAGTGGGTAAGTGTGCCAAGATGGTGAACAAAAAAGGGGGTACAAGTGGCCCTTTTTTTTTTCTTCTAAAAATAGGTAAACTTAAACTTCAAAGAGATATTTGAAAGTCATGCACTCAAAACTAGGAGTTGAGAAAAGAATAAGAATTGTATTATTCTGAATCTAGTTTCTAAATTACTAAAGTTTTTTAAAATTGGATAAGATTAAGAGGGTCAAACCTCTCGCGTATGAAAAACTGTTTCTGAAATTTTCAGAAAAACATAACATAGTTGTTTTTGTGCGTTGCACAAAATATATAGCTTGATTTAGTATTTTGCAAAACCCTTTGGTAGGATGATAGGTAAGAGTGAGATCTAGAAGTTGTGTATTTTTTGTAATTTTTCGTTGAGTATTTTTTTAATGATTTTTTTAAGTGACTGCAACCTGAAAATTTGGTACCTGTTCGTGTGTCGAGCATAACTTGCATCAAAATATTCGAAAATGCAAACTTCTTTTTTAAAAGTGTATAGAATCTAGTGTAGAACAATAATACGTAATTTATTTTGAATTTGGTCAAGTATATCAAAGTTGTTAAAAAAAATGGTAGACATATGTTTGTGAGGACTGTCAAGGCATTGGTAAAGAAAATTAAAGTTTACTATGCTAATGTTGTCCAAAAATAGAAAAAATTATATGGTCATAAAATTGAGAAGATGTGTGAGATTATGGTGGTAATTTTGGAGATACCCACTTGATCATTAGTAAACCTGATGACGACGAAATTGATAAATCATGTTGGAAGATGAAAAAACATGTAAAGGGACAAAAATGGAGGGAAAATGGGTTTGCAAGGCTTATGGTCGTTTTCCAACCCTCTTACCAAGTCAAAACACACACGGGTTTTGATGTGCAAGATAACCCGCTTGGGTTTTGAAAAACAAAAAGTACCATTCATAGTTCTACATAACCCATACTGGTTATGTAAAAGTAAAACCATCATTTTGAGTTTCACAAAACCCGTATGGATTATGAAGACATCAAAATGTATGCTTGTAAAATTAGTATTTACTACACATATGTATAGACATACATATATAATATGTGTTTATGTATGTATATATGCATATCTATAGTTATATATACATATATTTATATAGATATATGTATATATGTTTGTATACATGCATGTCTCTCTTCTTTTCCTCTCTCTCGTCTTGCTTCCCCCATCATCGCCTCTATCTATTCTGAGTCCTAATTATCCTCCTTTAGTTCTATTTGTTGGTGTAAATAATTATTCATCTTGGATATTATTACACCTTACTTAAATTTACTTAGGAAATGCATTTCATAGTAGTTTGGGTATGAGACACTTGGATGTTTGTGCCACATTGGGACAATGTGTGTAGGAGAATTTCCACCTTTTATGGTGTGATCTTGTTACTACTCTATCATATCCACTTATTGTGGAGTGATAATTCCAACTTCGGTGGGTGATCCACCTCATGTGAAATATTTTATTGTTTCTCCTACCTACCACACCTATTTTCTACCTACCCTTGTTTCTTATTGAACCACATGTCATGTTTGTGTACTCACATATCCCTATAGCCTTGCCTATATAAGCAGGCTCATATTCATTGTATGTAGCGATTGATTGATGATCCAGTTGATCAGTATTTTCTTGATTGAATACAGTTTATTCCTATCATCTATTTTGTTCTCTCTTATTTATGTTTTCCATTGCCTCTAGATCTTGGAAAAATCTCACATGGTATCAGCGACATTAGAGTGTCATTGGTTTGCCAATTGAGAGAAATTTGATGCTATTTGGGGTTGTGTATTTTGGAGCTTTCTATTGTAGGTTATTATTAAAGCTTGATGGGTCAAATCTGAGGTTACCAGTGGATTGAGGAGGTCCAAGAAAGTTAGTTTTTCCTTTTGTTTCATCCAAATCGGACTTCAGAGGCCAAATCTAGAGGCATTTGAAGTTTGAAGCTACGATGGAAATTTTTCAGAAATTATAATTTTGCAAAAAATTTTCAAATAGTTGTATCTCACTCATCCGTACTCTTTTTTTCGAGAATTTGTTTTTGTTTTGGGGTGCAATTTCGTGATTTGTATAATGGTGCATGAGTTTTCTGATTTTCGGATACAAGTTTTTCTGAAATTGTGAAATCCTGATTTTTACAATTTTGGAGGCTTCGTTTGGGCTCATATGGGCTCCTTTTCAGGTGCCATTTTTTTTGAAAGTGCATAATTTTTTGTCTACTTTCATAATCTACCATTTATTTGTAGTGATCTTGAGTAGAAATTGTAATTTCAGTATTTGGTCATTTTTTGGCATATTTGGTACTTGTATTTTGCTGGGAACTCAGTTTAGATCACTAGCAGTATTTGTTGAAGTCTCTTATATCTCATTTTGATAAATTGTAAAATTTAAATCAGAAGTCCACTTTGCCTTATTTCGCAAGGTGCCCATTGTATATGTACTAAGTGTAAAGTGCCAAATCATGATCTTAAGGGGGGGGGGGTTTCTTGATTGAGTAATTTGGGGGGGTGTCTTGTGTGATTGTGCCTCTCTCTATCTTGTGTTTTTTCCTTTTTGCTGATATGGGTTCTCTTAAGTTTCCTCTCTTAACTCCTCATAATTATTCTACTTGAAAAATTGATGCATGGAGTAAACTTATGAAAAAAAGGACTAACTCATTATATTGATGGAACTATTGTTGCTCCCGCTGATCCTAAGGCTGATCCTGTTGGTCACTTGAATTGGATCACTAAAAATATCATGACAATTGGTACCTTAAGAAAGTATGTATCAAAGGATCTCATTTTTCATATTGAGAAATGTACTCTAATCAAGGATGCTTGGTAGAAGTTTCAAGACTTGTATGGTCAAGTTGATGAGATTAGGGGATATCAAATTGATAGTGATCTCACCATGTTAGATCCCAAGAACTTTGATACTATACAAGATTATGTCACTAAGGCAAAAGAGTTGTGGGCACAACTCAAGGATTGTGGCATTGATAAGAAGGATACTCAATTGATCTTCAACTTGATGGGAAAGCTTCCATAAGAATATGCATCATTTGTTTCTAGTTTCCAAACCCATAGGATGACAATGGGTTCAAACTACACAATGCTTACATTTGATGCTTTCGCCGAAATGTTGATGATGGAACAAACTAAGTTGATAAGCATGGGCATTCTTAAGACTTCTAAGTCTCAAACATTAGTGGTAAATCAAGGGAACAAAGGAAATCAAGGAAAGGACAACTCCAACAAGAAGAAATGGCAACCAAAGCCTAAGGACAAAGCACCATCTTCTCCACAACAAGGAGATTCATCCTCTTCCAAGAGGGACAATTCACCAAAGAGAGAGAGACCTACTTGTGCCTATTGTAAAAATTTTGGTCATGAGGAGCGCCATTCTAAGAAGATTGATGAGCTCACACACATCCTCAAAAAGCATAACATTGATTTGTCTAATGTCTACAAGAAGGATGATTCATCAACTTCTACTTCCTCACAATCAAAAGGGAAAGGGCAAGCATTCATGGCTTCTACAAGTGGGAAGATTCACTCTTTTGGGACAAGAAAAGGAAAAGCTCTTTGTGTTACTACAAGTCATGATTCAGGGGCTTCTCATCATATGGCATCTTCGTAGTCTATATTTTTTACATTTGAGCCTTGCACCATGCCGCAGATTTTGATGGGCAATTATACATACATGGATGTGATTGGGAAAGGATCTATTGCCATTGGGGATAACTCCTTCAATGACGTGTTGTGTGTACCCCACTTGACAAACAATCTCCTTTCCATCTATCAAATCACACATGGTGCAACAAAGAGAATTGTGGAGTTCACACCCGAGTCAGTTTTCATTAGAGACTTGGAGACTAGAGGTATCATTGCATCTAGGGTGGTTGATCATGCATCTCGGTTATACTCCTTTTCATATTTTGTTTGATGATAATGATTTCACATATGATGATTCTTCACATGATGATCACACTTCTTGTGATGGTTCACATTTTGAGGAGAACTTTGGGTACTTGAACTTAGGTGTTCTCACATGTGGCCCCGTTCTTAAGCCTTGTGCTTCATCTCCTCGTATTGATATCACATCACCTATTGCACCTGATGATGTAGATAGTGCGACAGTTTTTCATTCATGTGATTCAGTGCTGCAGGATATATCTTGTCTTGCAGCTTCAACTTATTGGGATGATTACTTGACAGACATTGTAGGTTTGTTTGTGGAATCCTACATTACAGATTTGGGAGACATCATTGATGATATTCATCTTCTCTTTGATGAAGATGACCCTTCTTCAATTTTTGCGAGGGAACACTCTGACCCTCTTGCTCATTCTCTACATGATCATTCTTTCGAGGTTGATATGATTGTGGATACTTATGTACAACAGTTGGAGAAGGTCTCTTTATGTTTAGAGGAGACATGTGAGTCTTTGAGAGTTTTCTACTTTCATCTCCACTAGATCTTGGAGTGCCTTTTTCAGCAGTGTGGGGCAGTATACCACCTTTGGAGGGGGCATCTTTCATCATTGATATGGGGACACTTGAGCAGGTTTCAGAGATTCCATTCATCATAATTTTCTTTCATACATCTTCCCTTCATGATTGGGGAGACTTCATGGATACACATTTGGTTTTGTTTCTTCCTAAGGGGAGGAATGTTGTTCAACATTCATGAAGCAGTTTCTTCATTCATCATTGAGCTTCTACCATTGGTGCAGATTCTATATTGAGGGGGGGCTTCCTAGCTTCTCTTCTCTTGTATGGGGGGGGACTTTTTCCTCACATGGGGTTTTGTTCCTTATATAATTCTATGAGAGTTTTCTTTTATAGCTTTCATCTCTCTTTTGGGGGAGGGTTTTTTCTCATTGGGTTTTTCTCTCTTTCCCCGCTTTGTGAGAGATTTCATTGCATTGGTTTGCATGCATTTGTATTTGTACATGGGTACCTAACATGGCCTTGTAGCCGGGACCCATCTTGAATTGGTTAGTTGCATTTTAGACTAAGTGCATTCCCCTAAGTTATACTTAAGGGGGGGTGTTGGTGTAAATAATTATTCATCTTGGATATTATTACACCTTACTTAAGTTTACTTAGGAAATGCATTTCATAGTAGTTTGGGTATGAGACACTTGGATGTTTGTTCCACATTGGGATAGTGTGTGTAGGAGAATTTTCACCTTTTATGGTGTGAGCTTGTTACTACTCTATCATATCCACTTATTGTGGAGTGATAATTCCACCTTCGGTGGGTGATCCACCTCATGTGAAATACTTTATTGTTTCTCCTACCTACCACACCTATTTCCTTCTTAGCTTTGTTTCTTATTGAGCCACATGTCATGTTTGTGTGCTCACATATCCATATAGCCTTGCCTATATAAGAAGACTCATTTTCATTGTATGTAGCGATTGATTGATGATCCAGTTGATTAGTATTTTCTTGATAGAATACAGTTTATTCCTATCATCTATTTTGTTCTCTCTTATTTATGCTTTCCATTGCCTCTAGATTTTGGCCAAATATCACACTATTTCATCTCTCTCCCCCTCACACTTCTCTCTACTGAGTCTCTCACCCTCTTCTCCTTCTTTTTCTCTCTCTATCTCACATCTCTCACCCTCTCCTCCTCCTGCTCTCTCTCCCTATCCTATTCTCTCTCTCTCTCTCTCTCTCTCGCGTTATCCTATCCTATTCTCACCCTCTCCCCCTTATCTCTCTTTCTCTCCCCCTCCCTCTCCCTCTCCCCCCTCTCCCCCCCTCTTGTTATTTTATCCTATTCTCTCTCTCCCTCCCCCCCTCTCTCTCTCTCTTTATCTTATTCTCCCTATCTCTGCCGCCCCTCTCTGTCTCTCTCTCTCTTACTCTCCCTCTCCCTCTCTCCCAATATCCTCTCTCCCTCCCCCCTCATCCTATTCTCTCCCTCTCTTCCTATCCCCTATTCTCTCTCTTACCCTCTCTCCTCCCTACTCTCTCTCTCTAACACTCTCTCTCTCTCTCTCTCTCTCTCTCTCTCTCTCTCTCTCTCTCTCCTTTTCCCAATCTCCCTCTCCCTCACTCCTCCTCTCCTTATCCTATTCTCTCTCTCTCTCTCTCTCTCCCCCCCCCTCTCCTTTTCCCAATCTCCCTTTCTCTCCCTGTCCCCCTCTCCTTTTCCCAATCTCTCTCTCCCTCCCTCCTCTCCTTATCCTACTCTCTCTTTCTCTCTCTCTTAATCCTATTCTCACCCTCTCTCCTTTCTCTTTCTTTCCCTATCCATCTCCCTCTCTTCGTATCCCCTTCTCTCTCTGTCTCTAATTCTCTCTCCCTCCCCAACTCTTTATCCTATTCTATCCCTCTATTCCTACCCCCTACTCTCTCTCTCTCTCTCTCTCTCTCTCTCTCTCTCTCTCTCTCTCTCTCTCTCTCTCTCTCTCTCTCTCTCTCTCCTTTTCCCAATCTACCTCTCTCTCCCTCTCCCCTCTCCTTTTCCCAATCTCCCTCTCTCTCCCTCCATCCCCCTCTCCTTATCCTATTCTCTCTCTCTCTCTCTCTTAATCCTATTCTCACCCTCTTTCCCTTCTCTTTCTTTTCCTATCTCTCTCCCTCTCTTCTTATCCCCTTCTCTCTCCGTCTCTAACTCTCTCCCCCCCTCTCCTTATCCTATTCCATCCCTCTCTCTCTCTCTCTCTCTCTCTCTCTCTCTCTCCACTTCCTCTTTGGTTCCTAGTTCTGCATAACTCATAGGGTTATGCAGAACTAAGGCCAAAACTTCTAGTTTTGCGTAACCCATATGGGTTATGAGAAATTGGGAAAATCTTCATATTTTATTCCCAACGGCCTAAAAACAAGTATTGAAATTTGTTTGAAGGTCCCACTGCTGTTGCACGTGATTTTCTGCGACAGTAACAGTCAGGTTTTCATTTTTTTTTGTCAATTTTGTTTTGAAATGATTGATTTGTCTTGTATTTTGGATTGTTTTTGAAGTTAATTTATCATTGTTACTTTAGATTATAAAAAAATGATGATCATTTTTTTTTTTTTCTATTTGATTGTGGATTGTCATCATGATGTTATGTGTAGGACAAACAATATCAACAATGGGAAAGAACAAGAGAGGAACAAATGAACAAAGGGAGCGTATGAGGAGATTACGTGAAAGTATGTCATCTAATGCACCTAATGAAAGTGATGAACATTCAATAGTTAAAATTGATATGATGAAATTGGATCGAATATCAAGTTAAATATATATCAAAATGAACAATAATCGTGTACATATCAAAAAATGGCATGGATGCCAAATCAATAATAGTGATGAAAATGTGGCATGTGCCATGTCTGTCAAAGTCGATATATACATATACAAATGTCGAATATATACAAACATTGGTTCTTCAATGACCATAACTAGAACTATATGTCTCTATTGGTATCTATGACTGTGGCGGATCATCAAAATCGAGCCTCTTCGAAGTAGTACGTGGCTCTTTAGGTGGCTGCACAAGGACAATTCAAATGTCGAATCAGATATATTTTCTCAATATAACATCAAAATAACTAAATACTAAACTGAATTGTTTGAAGTTGAAATGTTGATTAAATCATCTCTTTCTTCTGCAATTGGGTGAGGCTGAGGATCCATGGGAAGTCCTGAAGGGGGCTATAACTGGTAAAACAACATTAATACAAGTTAATGTCGAAAAAACCAAAAATCTAAAAATGAATAGACTAAAAACAAAAAGCATATCAGAGCTTCAGATGGATGTCCTATGGTCGTAGGAGGCAAAGTCACAAATGAATCAGTTATGATCATTTCCTATATCCATGGTAAGTGATCCAAAAGGAGTTAACAAGAGGGTTTCAACTCTGTTGTGCACTTAGTGAAAATGAGTTGATCTAAGACAAACATACCTCTTCCATCTTTGTTGGACCCCATCTTTGACGTGTAGGACTTCTAATGTAATGGAATGGTAGAGAATCAATAGGAAGTTTGGAAGGAGGCTGTAATAGGTTAAAGATAATTAATACAAGTTAATAACCCAAAGTTGTTGACAAACTAGATAAAAAACTAAAAATGAGTGTACTTATTTCTAAACAGACATGTTTAACATATGTAGAACAAATGCACACCGAAGCCTCAGATAGTTCTCCTATAACCTTAGGATGCATAGTCGAATCTAATGCAACTATTACCATTTCTTGTATGAAAAATGATAACATATATATACACATAAAAGGATTTAGATATTTCAAACAAGCAAGAATGCAATCCAAAGTGAATATGAAGATATTACCTTTGAATGTCGTGTTGGACCCCATGTTTGACGTGTAGGACTTCTAACAAAATGGAATGGTAGAGCATCAGTAGGAAGTTTGGAAGGGGGTTGTAATAGGTTAAAGATAATTAATACAAGTTAATAACCCAAAGTTGCTGACAAACTAGATAAAAAACTAAAAAATGAGTGTACTTATTTCTAAACAGATATGTTTAACATATGTAGAACAAATGCACACCAAATCCTCAGATAGTTCTCCTGTAACCTTAGGAGGCATAGTCGAATTTGATGCAGCTATTACCATTTCCTGTATGAAAAATGATAACATATGATATAGACATAAAATGATTTAGATATTTCAAACAAGTAAGAATGCAATCCAAAGTGAATATGAAGATATTACCTCTTCCCTCTGCTGAATCTCATTGATATCAGGTGCATTCATTAATTCTGTAAACCCCATTTGTTTCTGTATATAGAAAAAATAAGTTAAGTGCATTTATCAATATCTACATATACATGTTTAATCATAATACATTTCAACAAATAATTTAAATTGTACCAAATTACCTTCTGTCGTTTGGGTGTCCGGGAGGATATCTTTTTCTGTCTCGGAGTGCTAGAGGATGGCTTTCTCACACAAGATGTCCTCGAGGCAAGTGGGGTAAACTAACTAAAAACAATTAACATAAGGGAAAAGAGCATATATTTAATATATCACCTAACTAAAAAATATCTAAATCTAAATGGTATTGCAAAGCTATCTAGGCCAAAGTCAATGGACGAAAGCGTGATCATCAAGTTGGGATATCTCAGCCCTTGATAAGCTCTTTAAAACACCAAGTAATGATACAAATAAATTAACAAAAGATATTTTGAAACCAATGTATTATTATATTTTCAACAAATTTATAAGTCTTTACCTCCAGTGGCGAAACTACTCGTTACCATAAGTCGATTGAAAAGTACGTTGTGTACTCCCACCACCTGCTGCACCTTGCAATGCATTTTATTTATATGTCACTTTAAATTGTTCTAAAAATAAATAAAAAAAATCTTTTTATAATATTTAGTCACTTAATTGATAACATGTCATAAATAAAATTAAACTCACCTGTGTCTTATCGTGAGAGAACAACATACTCAACATGTCATCGGTGAGGGTCATATCCTTTGTAGTGGAAGCATGACATCTACTCCCACAACATGTACACAAATGAGATGTCAAACCATCCTCATTCGCGTCAATGTCTACATCAGAACATACACCTTGGCAGGTGGCGCACATATGCTGAATGGGTTGGCCCATGCCAAATGATGCATGAGGTGAAGCTGATGAAGGAGGTGCCACGGGTGCTAGTACGTCCTCTACTTTGACTAATTGTGTGCCATGCTGAACAATGACATCAATAAATGATGCGACTGCCTGAAGAGTCTATAACTCCATAGACTCCTTCAAGGATATAGGGATAGTGACATGAACCATGGGTTTAGGAGCTGTATGCCTCCTATGCTGTGGCTGTGCCACCCTATGGGCCTGTTGACGTGTATTTTGTACACAATCATACACAGAATAAAATACCGACAGGCATCTTATCCTCTCTTGAGAAAATAGTCTCTAACTGCTGAAGATCTGCAAAAAGGATCAGTTAGGTGGACTCCAAGGTTCTTTTAGTGGGGTCTCCACGTGTGGACAAGCTTTTAGTGGTATGATGTGATTTGCTGTTTCCTTCAAGGCTTCTTACGGATTCAAAAGTTCGAAGGTTTTACTAATCTAAAAGGAACTTTCAAAAAAAAATGGGAAAAAGGACAGGGTTTAAGGAAGTCTAATCTAGCCCTATGAACGACTTAGCATGAATGAGATTTGGCAAGACTCAACCAATTTCAATTTTGCCATAAGATAACAACTCAATTGAAATTAGTGCGATCTTCTAAGGTAATAATGGTATTCAATGCATCAAAGACCAAGGACACTACCACGAAGGTACATATCCTAGATGCGAAAATGCTTGAAGGTTAAGAACTCAAAGTGTTTTCCAGTCGACCACGCAAGGCGTTCCTACAATCAGCAAGAAGCTAGTGGTTTGGATTGCGAATCCTACCAAATATCAAATCTCACACTTAGCCTTTCAAATTAACAAACTACTTTGATTGAGCGAGATTCAAGTACATCCAACAACCATGAAGACAACTTAAGAAATTTGCAACAAAACACCATAACTTCAATATTTTATTGATTTCCAAGTCATCATATACAACAATTGCTTGAACTTCTCTCTTCAAGACTCAATCTTGCTATAAAATAAAAATTGCTTACAACTCTTAAACTCTCAACTCTATTCTCTATTTTCTATTGACTATTCTATTATAAATGAAATGAAAAATGGGGGTATAAATAGCATCCCCAATTACAATGAAAGGTCCAGATTGAAAGTAAATCAATGGACAAGATCATGACACCTAAACCCTAATTAGGGTTTGTTACAAATGACCTCCTTTTTACTGAACAACATTAAATACATAACCAAATATTAAATTTGGCACAAAAATCTAGGAGGTATTAGCCAATGAGAAATAAGATGTCATGTCATCTGTAACAACCTTTCATCTAGAATCTTATTCCCTTTCCAATTCTCTTTCTTAGCATATGCAATGAATTTTGTCACGATTCCTTCGATTTCTGTGCTTGGAATCTCGGGAAGATTCTTGATACTCTCTTCTAAGTGGATAACCTGATCAAATGCATCTAGAAGAGCTGTGTCCCAAGTGGGTTCAAGTTCCTTAGTTCTATCAATTAGGAGCATGGTGGCATACATCTGATCATACTGCTCATCTGTAACATCTGCGTCCTTGCGAAAGATGATCTTGATTCTATCTTCAAATTCTTGTAAATCCACATCTGTCTCGACCTCGATCCTTCTGCCAAGAATGGTACGAAGTACCTCAAATACTCTGTCCTGGATCGGATTGATCACCTCCTCAACTTGACTACATCTAATACTGATGTCCTCAAAGAGAACACTCTTTATATGGAGTAAGGTTGACCACTGAAACAAACTGTGAGAATCGCCTTCCAAGATCTTCTCTTGTGCTAAAATTCTTCTGGATGTATGTCTTATAACTTTCAAGACAGGAATGACAACGTCCTTGGTATGGGCAAATGCAGCTACTGTTGCCATCAATTTGTGGATTATCTCAAGAACTTGGATAGCCTGGTGGGTGATCTTCGACATCCTTGTAATAAACTCAATGGCCACCGTGTGAGATCTATCCATCCAATTACATGTACGCTGGACCATATTCCTGAATCTTTCTGCTTCATTGATTGATTGAAGGGGCAATGCCTGCAATGGTGATCTAACTGGATCCTGATGTCCCAAAGGTTCATTGATGTGACTGAAATATGTCCTCCATGCACCGACCTCTTTCTCAAGCTTTCTATTCTTTTCTACTTCTTCTCTAAATTTATCCTTCAATGCCTCAAATGTGTCGGTGGCATCATCTAAAGTCTGCTCTGCTGTGGATGGTCCTAACTCAATAGTCTGTATATGATAATCTTCTGCTAGGATCTCACCCTCATATTTGTCTGCTGCCGGTGTAGCTATCTGCAGTTTTCTAGATCCAGTCTCATCTCGAATCATCTTGGACATCTTTGTAGCCTTCTTCTTCTCTGTTGTCATATGTGAACGTCCAACAAGGCTCTCTAGATCGATTGCACTGTCCTCGTCCTCAATTACGATCACCTTAGTCAATCTTTCCTTCAACCAATCTGGGATATTTGATCTTGTCTCTTGAACTTGAATTTCTTTGTGTACTACTTCTTCTTGTCTGGGAGGAGATGTTACTTCATTATCATTATCTAAATCATAGTCTTGAAGAGATCCATCGGATGAAACATGCTGTGCCTGTTCTTCCTCCTGTCTGTCATTCTGTACCATCGATTCCATGGATTCTTCCACTCGAACTGTTCTATCTTCTGGCCTGGAAGAAGTACCTGGTGTTTGATCTTTGTTAGCACCTTGCTTTTTCTTGGAAGGCTCTTTCTTTTCTGATCTTTCCTTTCTCTTTGAACCTCTCGAATGGAGATTGCCCTCACTGGCACATCGAAGGTTACCTTCTCCTGAATTCCTAGGATTAGGATTGCCTTCACTAACACTGGCTCCACCTTCGGTTGGCTTTTCTTCCAAAGTAAAAGACATGGCTATGCCTTGTTCTCTCAACTTCTGATGTTGAATGTCTACCCATCTGCGAGTACAAGACAAGACTGGTGCCATCAATTCATCTAAATCCACGGCCTCGGGCTCATTCCAATTCAAACTAATTGTTTTGCTCTCTCTATCATATGAAGATTGGATGTGCCTGCCGTTGTCCTGAGCTTGGTCAGCTACTCTGTAAATCTTACATTTCCTGATGAAATCCAAAGGCAATCTAGAATGTATCTTACGTTTCACTTCGAGATCATCTAGGAGATTCATCATAAAATCTTCAATCTGGTACTCATGTCTAAATCTTCTACCGACCGTCTCCTCTAAATGTCCATGTGGATCAAAACTATTCCTCCAAGCAAAAGATGAAAAAGGATACAAGGCTAACTCCCTCTCTGCGTCATCCATGGCTGAGACATTGGGACATACCTCAACTGAATTACCCAAAATAATAGGTACCTGAACTCCATTCTGATGTCTGTGTCTGAATGCCTTCACATATGCTGCCAACTGCCTTGTTACTTCAAGTAACACAATCCTGTCTGTCGGGTACCTCGGCAACATGTATGGAGGTAAAGGACATCCATACACTCTAATGTAAGTGAACTTGGGAAACTGAATGAACCAAGCACCGTACCTCTTGATTAACTCCTGGGCATCCTGAGATAATCTGTTGTGAATCCCTCCTTGCAGCGTCCTGGTGATGTTCATCGTGAAAGTATCATTGATTAACTTGTAGTTCTTCCCTGGTGGATGATGCAAGTGAGTATAGGATTCACACACTCTGACCTCGCCGGGTCCTCTTCCAATCACTCCTCTGTGAGGTAGTCCTGCGTACTCAACGCTCCTGATTAAGGCATAGATGACATATGAACTCATGTGGAAGGACTTAGTAGCCCTGAGTCTTCTCAACTGTACGTCTAAGCAATGGCTAATTATTCTAGCCCAATGTATTGTACCCTTTCCTTGAACAATCACCTGGATGAAATAAAACATCCATTTCTCAAAATAGAAGGCATGAGGTGCTCCTGTAACTCTGTTGAGCATGGTAATCAAATCTCTGTACTCCTCTTGGAAATCGATCCGGTGTGGTGTGTTCGGTACTTTGCTCAGACGGGGACGACTCTTGAGTAGCCAGTTCTTGTTGATTATGCTTAAGCAAGCATCTGGATCATCATCGTACACTGATCTGGCTCCTTCAATGCTCTTGTATATCATGTCCTTGTGTTCTGGAAGATGGAAGGCTTCACTTATGGCCTCCTCTGAAAGGTACGCCAAAATGTTTCCCTCATTGGACACAATTGTCCTGGACTGTGGATTGTAATGACGGGCACACTCGATCATCAACTCGTGACACTGAATGGCTGGAGGAAAACTGGCCGCCTTAATGATGCCACTTTCTATTATTCTCCGGGCGACAGGTGATGGCTTGCCGATGTAAGGGACCTCTCGGAACTTCTTCGTGCTAAAGTTCCCCAAGTTTGTATCTCCAATGTTGCTCCACTTGGACACGATCTTGGTCTCCACTTCTTCAGTCTTCTGATCTTCTTTCATGAGAGCCGAGCGACTGGTGGATGCTCCCGCCTTTGGGGTCGCCATACCTACACAACATTTCATTATAAGAAATAGATTTTGCAATAAATAACGTAGATAAGAGAGATAGATTTTAGGAAACCTCATGATAAGTCCCTAGAGTTATCATTTCCTAAAATACAACGATTGAGCTAAGAGATTTAAAATTCAAAATTTGAAATATGACGATGAATGAATAAAACAATAATAATTAAATCGCCATACCTCGATAGAGAGCTATCTCTAGAATGCAAAAACAAAATTTGCCTAGGCAAAATTGAGGTATAAGGATAATCTTCAATATGATCCCCTCAAATTTGATTTCGCCACCTCTGGAGAGAATGTGATCTTCAATTTCGCACAAATAAATCACCAAGTCCTTAGCAAATTCGCCTTAGGCGTGGTCTTGGATGGATCTTCAAATTCGCTCTTGGTGTGGTCTTCGAATTCGCACCACCTTTGATCTTCAATGCAATTCGCACCTCTTTAAACACACCTCGCACGCCTCACACCACCTTGGGAATGTCTACGCCACCTTTGGTTTGAAGTCGCACCACCTTTGGAATGTCTAAGCGCGCCACCCTTGGTCTTCAATGCAATTCGCACCACCTTTGGAGTGTCTTCGCCACCTTGGATAAATGAAACTCACACTATATTCGCCTCTTGTCAACTCGCATAAAGGAAGGTAAAATAATGATGTAGAAATGATAACTTTTACCCCTTTATATAGCGCTTGCATCCTTTACCCCCTTAGGCCGACTTAATAAAAATAAAACCATTTTTTAAATGATTTGCAATGACATAACAAGGCCGACCTCTATATATGAGCGCTCAAATCGATTTTCTTATTAATTAATTAATTAATTACTAATGCCTTGCGTTTTTTAATTGCAAATTTCAATTTTTAAATAAGGCAAAAATAATTAATAAATGTTAACGCCATATTAAATGCCAATAACAAATGGATTTTCAATTTTTTAAATTGATTTAGCATTTAAAGAAAATTTGAATTGTTTTAATTTGGCGCCCAAAATAAGAAAATAAAGGGACGTACCTCATCGCTCTGGTCCCTTGGAGAGGGACAGGAGCGATCCATGATTTTGGCATGATTCTTGCGTTTTTAACGTTCAACTCCTTCACTTCCACGTCCCAAATCGATCATCTGGTGGTCCTTTGAACTTGAATTTCTTCCTTGTGCGAGCAAGTGCATCCCATGACCATTATCGCCCTGGTCCCCTGGAGAGGGACAGGAGCGATCTCCATGTTTTTATGTTCATCTTGTATCTTTGACCTTCGAAATATCATTGCTCGTGTCCTTTGCGCTTATTTCCATTGGCTTTCATTATGTGTTTGGATGCATCAAAGGGACCATCGCCCTTGTCCCTTGGAGAGGGACAGGAGCGATCCATTATTTCTCCTTGATCTTGGCAACTTTTAAACTTCGATCCTCTTTGCAATGTCCTCCAAATGTCGTCCTTCGCATTTCCTATCCTCATTTCGCCTTGATCTTTGAAGGAACGTGAGTGTTTTGATAGGATCGCCTTGGTCCTTGTCCAAAGGACAGGAGCGATGGGGGACTTTTACCTCGATTAGCAATGTTTGGACGTTAAAAACTCTTGCAAATTGTCTTCAAACGATGTCCTGGAGCATATATAACCTTGTGTATCTTTGTCTTTACGTAAATCTTGCATGGATTAATCTAATATATCAATATCGCTCTAGTCCCTTCCTGAGGGACAGGAGCGAAGTTCATCATAACATGCTTGTTCTTGTTTGTACCGACTTGCAATTATCTTCATTGTGTGGAATGATGTCCTTTCGACCCCCTTGGTAACTTGAAACTTGTTTGCCTTTTGAAATTTACGCCATTATGTAGATATCGCTCTGGTCCCTTGGAGAGGGACAGGAGCGATCTAGGTCTTTAGAGTGCAAATCCTTCCATGTGATGACCTTTGCAACGTTGCGCTTGATGGAAATGCCTTGAAATGTCCTCGCCACCCTTCGTCCTGACTTGGATCGGCCTTGAACCTTGGAGGGACGCCCTTGAACTTTGGAGGGACGCATCATCACCATTGTATCGCCCTGGTCCCTTGGAGAGGGACAAGAGCGATCCTTCCCTTGTGGCTTTCATCTCACTTGGCCATGCGCTAAGTTTATATTCAACGGATTCGTCCCTCTTTACTCTATCCGCCCATGCCTTGACATCATTTGTAATTTTGCAAAAAAGGCGATTATATCAAAAATCGCTCTGGTCCCTTCCTGAGGGACAGGAGCGAACTAGGCATTTAGCATTGGTATGGACGTCCCAAAAATCTTCAATTTATATTCAATGCATTCATCTCATGTTCTCCTTCGTTTTTGAACGTAAACTTGCCTTGACCCTTGTCTGGATTTTGCAAAATGGAGGAAATCGCTCTGGTCCCTTGGAGAGGGACGAGAGCTACAAGGTACCTCGCCCTGGTCCCTTGGAGAGGGACAGGAGCGATTTAGTCAATATAGGTCATTTTCCTTCATTTTTTGCATCTCAAATTATATTCATTTGGCAAAGTATCTTCCTTCGGACGTCCTCAAATCATTAAGTTTTCAAAATCTTGCAAGGACAAGGCGAAATTTGAATTGTAGCTCCAGTCCTTCACTGAGGGACAGGGGCGATTTTGCTCCTGGAGGCATTTCTGTGCTCATGAAAATCTTCAATTTATATTCAAATGAAAGATCTTGTCGTTCTCTATCACTTCAAACGTAAAATTTGTCTGGACTCTGCAAGGACAATGAGATATTTGAAATTGAGCTCCCGTCCTTCACTGAGGTACAGGAGCGATTTTGCTCCTATAGGCCAAAATAACAAGATTTTTCACATTTTAACACTTCACGAGGCGAAAACAAATCAATTCCAATGCCCAGGATCAAACTTCAAAAAAGTCAAAATTTGGTCAAAATATTCAGTCAGACAAAAATTCATATTGACGGTCATCATTTAGACAAGTTTAAGCTCTACATGAACATTCCAATTGAAAATTAGACCATTTTGGCGAATTCATTGCATTCAAAATTTGCATTCTAGACAAGAAGCTCAAAAAGCTCTCAAAAGTGACTGGATTTTGGCTTGAAAAGGCAATATTTAAAACCCTAAGGCTTGGCCCTAAATCCAGACGACTAACGGACTAACAAAACCCTAAAAATGAAAGCGAAAACAAGCGAAAAAACAGGCAAAAAGAGGGGGTCCCCATTTGCGATGGGGCGATGTGTGAAATGGTCACAACATCTGGCGACACCACTGAGAAATGTTGCAAAACATTTGGGAATCAATCTTTCTAAAGGAAGACTCAGAAAACCTCCCTCAACAAAACCAGGAGTTAAGAAACACTTACAAGAAGAGACCATCATATTGAGACAAAGTATCAAGTCCACAGTTACCCATGTGTGTGCAAATGCGTTAATTCCCCTCAACAAGACAATCATGATCTCCAGGTTCCCCTGTGATAAGCTACATAGTTCGTCTAAACTCCAAAAGCATCCTGGATAGAGCCTCGCTGCCAGTCAGACGTCCATAGTCCCGACGAGGTTATTGCCGCAAGCTCACGAACATTGCTCCACTGCCAGTCAGGCGTCTATAGCCCCGATGGAGTTACTCGCATATTCCCTTTAGCCAATTTGATATTTCCTCTTAGCTCATTTCTTTTCTTTTGATTTTTCTCATTTTTTCATCTTTTCTTTTGATACTGCTTTTCAGTTCTGTCAATTCTTTGGCTCGTGAGTAGTGAAACTCACTAGGGTTTGAGGATTGCGGTGGCGCTGAAGCTAGACTTTAGATTTTTCACTGATCACAGCTTTGCCTGTAAACCATAATGACTCGGAGATTATAAATATGTGAAAATATAATAACTGAAGGACAGAATACGTGAATTCAATAAGCTAACCTACTTCAATGCAAATATGTCCTGACTCAAAGCTTCATTAAAAGAAACTCCCTTAGTAATTCCAAAAGACCTCATGATTTTCCAAATGCATCCAACAATCCAGCAGGAAGTCAGAGCGTTATATAACAAAATCACCCAATGTCAAATGGATACCCCTCAGGACAAAAACAACTAACCTAAAAAAAACAAAAGCACCTAAACTAAGAAAAACAAAAGGCAAACCAACGCGAGAAAAACAAACAAAGGGAAAATGACGAAAGCAAACTAAACTAGCTATGTACAAGGGAAGGTCTTGGCACTTTAGGATTGAAAATAATGTTTGAGATATCTCCCATTGACAGGCAACGGGATGTCCTCTCCAGTTAAAGTCTGCAATCTAAATGCGTTCTCTCCTAATATCTCTGAAATTTGATAAGGACCTTTCCAAAGCTTATCAAACTTATCATGTTCTCCTCTTTTCTCATGCGCTTTGTCCCAATACAGGACGAGATCCGAAATTCGGAACGCCTTGACTCTTGCTTGTCGATCAAACCATCTCTTCACCACTCCTTGGTGTTTAGCAAAGTTATCCAGTGCTTGATCTCTTTTCTCTTCTAGGTTCATCAATTGTGTCAACCTGGCCTGTACTGCATCTGTGTCTTCCATGTACTCCTGAATGAATCTCAAGGTTGGAATCCTGAGTTGCATGGGGAAGACTGGGTCTTGGCCATAAACTAGAAAATAAGGCGAAATGCCTAATGCGTTCTTTGTTCTGATTCTGTCTGCCCATAAAGCAAATCTCAACTGGGTGTGCCATTCTCTGGGGCTTCTCTCTAATAATTTCTTGATAACACTGAGCAAATTTTTGTTTGTAGATTCTGCTAATCCATTACCCTGAGGATAATAATTTGATGAAAACTTGAGGGTTATCTCGTACTCAAAAGCCCAATTTGAGAATCTCAATGATGTGAATGCCGATCCATTGTCGCAAACCAACGCATAGGGACATCCAAACCTTGTGATTATGTTCTCTTCTAGAAACTTGATTACAACTTCCGTGGAACAAACCTTAAGTGCCTGTGCCTCTGACCATCTGGTACAATAATCTGTAGCTGTAATGATGTACTTGTGTTGTGCTGAGGATGCGGGGTTAATAACACCAATAAAGTCCATTCCCCATTTAGCAAATGGTCTGGCTTCCATCACCGGATTCAGTGGCATGGCAGGATTTCTCTCTCTTATAGCTGCGACTTGACATGTGTGGCAAGTCTTAATGTGATTGAACGTATCTTTAAAAAGCGTAGGCCAGTAATATCCTGCTCTTAGGATCTGGTGAGCTGTGGCGAGGTTGGCTCCATGTCCGGTTCCAAACTTGGAATGGAAATGTTCAATTATCTGCTTTGCTTCGTCTTTGCCAACACATCTCAGGTATACTCCTTCATAATTTTTCCGGTATAGGACAGATCCTTGAAGCACGTAATGTTGACACTTTAATCTTAATGCTCTCTTTTGTGTAGGTGTCATATGAGTGGGACATCTGTGATTGAGCAAATATGTCACAATATCTTTGTACCATTCATCAGATGTGACATCCTCTAATTCATAAATTTGTTGGACTAATCCTGGCCCATCTATTGCCAATGTCTGCGCCAAAGCTTGTCCTCGGACAAGTTTCATGGGCTGAATCTCAATGTCAAATTCTTGGATAATGGCGACCCACTTTCCTCTTCTTTCACCTAATTCATTTTGCATGAGAAGAGTCTTGACTGCCGCATCAGGTACTATTGCATAAATCTTGGCTCTCAGGAGGTAATGTCTGAACTTCTTTACTGCCTTTACTAATGCGTATGCTTGCTTTTCAATGTTTGGATATCTCAATTCTGCATCCTTCAATGGGGTACTCATGAAAGCAATGGGATTTTCATCCCTCTCTTCACTTCTTTGGGTGAGAATGGCGGCACAAGTGTATTCGGAAGCGAAGGAATATAAATAAAATGGTTTGAGATAATCAGGACTAATCAAAACTGGCGCTTCCATGATTGCGGTCTTTATTTCTTCAAATGCCCTTCTGGCTTGTGGAGTCCACTCGACCTTTGCATCTTTCTTTAACATTTCATTCAATGGTCTGACAATCTCGGCAAATCCGGTAATGAATTTTCGGACGAAGTTGATTTTGCCGAAAAATGATTTGAGCTCTTTCTTGCTTGCTGGCAAATTGATAGTAGATATGGCTTTCACCCTTTCAGGATCAATAGATATTCCTTTCTCTGAAATGACATGTCCTAAAAGCTTTCCTTCTGTGACTCCAAATATGCATTTCTTCGGATTAAGGGAGACACTGTATCTTCTACATCTTTGGAAGACTCTTCTCAAATCGTCCACATGATCTTCTCTCTGCCTAGAGAAAACTGTGATATCATCCATATATATAATAATGCTTTTACCAATTAAATCTCTGAAAGCGATATCCATAGCTCTCTGGAATGTGGCCCCGGCGTTTATGAGTCCAAAAGGCATTCTCTTATAGGCAAATGTTCCCCATTTGGTGGTGAAAGCAGTCTTTATTCGATCTTCAGGTTCGACTAGGACTTGATTGTATCCTGAATATCCGTCTAGGAAGGACATCATCTGCAATCCATTGACGATCTGCAATACTTCATCTAATGATGGGAGCGGATAGTTATCTTTCTCTGACGCTCTATTAAGATTTCTGAAATCAACACACAATCTGATCTCTCCATTTTTCTTTCTAACCGGCACCAAGTTGGCGACCCACGTCGAATGTCTTACTGGGAAGATGATTTTAGCTGTGAGTAACTTTTTCACTTCTTGGTATATCAGCGGTTCCAACAAAGGATTGACGGGTCTTTGTCTTTGCCTGAATGGCTTGCTTCCTGGTTTCAACGGGATTGTGTGAGTGATAATTGCGGTGTCGTAGGTCTTGAGATCTTCATAGCTCCATGCAATGACATCTGGGAAGTCCCTCATGTTCTTTAGGATTCCATCTTTTTCAGTTGCTGTGCAGGACTTTCCAATGAAAACATTTTTAACTTGTGTCTCATCACCTAGATTGATCGCGTCACACATATTGCCTTCTACACTGTGATTCTTCTTTTCTTTCAACTTGTCGGGATCAAAAATCCTTTCTAATTCAACCATTCCTTTCGGAATAGTGTTTGTCTTTAAGTTCAGGACTCCTTCGGCATCGAACTCAGCTTCACCCACTTCATCTTCATCTATGATCTGTGTTAAGAAGACGTCCGTGCTGGTTAGGAAGTCTAGAATGTGCTTGTCGTCTTCGAAAACTTGGAAATTGGTGATGTTATCTGGGACTGAAGGAACTGATATTAACTCGATTGTAAACTTCTTTAATCCTTCCATTGCTAATGGAATCAATGAGCTCGCGGCCTGTGCAAGTGAATTGGCCACTTGATTCTGATGTCTATAAATTGAATTGATATTGAAAGCATCAAAACTTTCAATTAGATCCCAGACTCGATTTCTATACTTGGTTAGCCTTTTGTCATGGCAAACATATTGCTTCCTGATTTGCCTTATTGCAATTTCTGAGTCTCCGTATACTTGCAGTATCTTTGCCCCCTTTTGGATGGCTAACAGTAATCCATGGACCAAAGATTCATATTCTGCTACGTTGTTGGTGCAAGGGAACTGCAATCTGTGAGCGGCAAGGTATGTTTCTCCCTTAGGACTAATTAATTCATATCCGGCTCCGGATCCTTGTTTGGACTTAGATCCGTCGAACCTTAGTGTCCATATCTGATTTTCTTGATTGTCTGTTTCTGGACTTTCATGACTTTCATTTGTTGTATCGGACGAAACTTCATCTTCTACAGAACTCTCGGTGTCTGTAGAGCTTTCATTCTCTGAATCTTGAGCTTCCTCTACAATTAGTGTCCGCGGGATTCTTTTGTTTACTTGCTCCAATGCGGTCTGGCATAAAGCACAAGATAATTCTGAGTGGACGGCATTGTGAATTCTACACCAATTCGGAAGGAGCAACTCTCGAACAGATGCTAGATTGCCAAGTTGCACACTTTGCTGGATGTTTCTTTGTACAAACCTTCTGAAGTTTTCAAACATCCCTTCGTCCTCTTGGTCGGATCCTTGATCGCTCTCAATGACGATCTCGGTTGACTCCATGACCTCTTGTTGGGTATTTTCATCTTGTATATCTTGTATCATCAAGATTTCCTCCACTTTGGGTTTATATGTTCCTAGGTCGGACTCTAAAAATAGGACTTCATTGTCCTCTCCATATTCAGTTATCATCAATCTCAACCTTGGGGTGCTATCAATTTTAATCTGGTTTGGAACTCCCCTCCATGGTAGCCACATGTGTGCGAAATCGGTCGATACATATCCATTCAACTTTCGGGACCAATCTCGACTCAGGAGCATTCCATATGAATCTGGAATATCTACTACTGATATATCTATAAAATTCTGGACTCTTGGGTCTGCGGCCAATTGCATGTGAATGTTGTTCAATTCCCCCATGACTGGAACTTCTGTCTTGTCAAGCTGAGTGACTTTTCTCTTGGTAGGTGCAGGAGTTATTCCAAGTCTTTGACAAACGGCTAAGGGCATGACATTGCTTGAGGCTCCGGAATCATAAAGGCAATTGTGCAATAGCTTTCCAAATATTCTGACTGATAGCAGGAACGGAGCCGGTTCGTCCTTTCCTTGAGAAGGCACTGAATTCTCTTCACTTGGTTCTTGATGTTTAATTTGATTGATCTTTGAGTGATCTTCCTTCGCTGGGCTCTCCTCTTTTGATTGACTGGCTTGGCTTGCAGATTTTCCTTTTTTAACCACATCTTTCTTGATTGTAACTTCCTTCTCGGGTAGAACCAAGTTAGTGGTGAGGTTCTCTTTAACTGTAGGCTGAGCTTTCTTGGTTTCGCCTCTTTTGAGTAATACTTTTCCTTCCAACATATCTTCCTTTTTAGCTGGGAAGGTTATAGTTTGAACCATGCACTCATTTTGCTCGGGTTGTTCTTGAGAATCGGCTTCCTCTTGAGTCACATTGATAGTGGCTTGAACATTTGACCTTGTTGCACTAGGTTCACTCAAACTGTTGATCACCACCGTTTTAATTTCAGACACTTTGAGCAACTCATAGAGTGGTAAACTCACCTTGACTTTCTTGAGTTCATCTAACACCAAGGCGGCCAATCTTTTCATTTCATTTCCCGCAGGAGGTGAAATATTTCTTTGTCTGTATTCTTGAGTGTTTTGTGGATATTCAGGGACGTTGCTAGCTTGGGGATCTGGCGGAGTTGAAAAATTGTTTGGAGGAATCGATGTTGTTAATGGTTCGGGATTTCTCTGATTCCTGTGATAAACTCTTTGGTTTGCACCTCCTGACGATTGGTGGAATACTTCCTTGATTCCTTCTACTAAAACACTGTCGTTCAATGGTGGGAAATAGTATTCTGAATCCTCTACAGGTCCATTTGCAGATGCTGGCGGAAACTGAGATCCTGGTGGTACCATCGGTCCATTGGCTGATTCTGGAGGAAATCTCCCATTTTGTTCTTGACTAGTTTCTTCTTGTGAATACCTGCAGGTTTCAACGATCATGGCTTGACCATACTGCGTGGTTGGAACAATTTCGTACCCTGTGGTGGGAGGGTTTTCAGGCGGATTGGTAGTACGCATCTCTTGTTGGAAAATGTCGGCCGCAATCTTGAACTCAGGACACTGCAACTCGGAATGTTGGTTCGTGTTGTGGAGTCTGCACCAACTGGACAAGGCCGCTTCGGCTAAAAACACTTTGCCCGAAGAGGGGTTCTCTTGACTTTGCGCATTTGGTGGATTGTCCAAAGGCGTCACCACATTTCCATTGTTCGGAGCTGTATTCCATGGTCTTCTTTGGAAGCCTTGATTGTTATTTCCTTGATAATTGTTTCTGAATCCTTGATTATTATTGCCTTGGAAATTCTGGTTGTTCGCGTGTTGGCCGTGGTTGGCCCTCTGCATGCTCTGGAGTTGATTATTCTGGTTCCTCAGGTGGGTGACCTCAGTTGATAACTTCTTGACTTGCTCAATCAGCTCTTTCATTTCATCTTTCTCTTCTTGTGTCCTTGACGAATTTGTAGCATTTTGCAGGTACACAGGTTGAGCGGGTGGGGCTTGAGAAATTGGAGCTCCTGGGTGAAGGACCAACTGATTCGCCGGCTGTACGTTGGGATATGTCGCTTGCGGAATTGGATTCATGACTGGAGTTTGGTTGGCCAAAGCGGTGCCAACTGCCTGCATCTGGTTAGGTGCTGCGACGGGTCCCATATGTAGTAGTGGTCCAGTGATGTTTTGTCCCATGTGCTTACTCACTTCAATGGCTCTTGTATATGCCGCATTTAGATCATTCGGAGTTGGATGTGTCCTTACGAACATGGTTGTGAGATGATCTAAGGCTCCATAGTAAATTTCCCTTGGATCTGCAATAAGATAAGGAGGACGTAGCATTGTGTATGCTCGGTGAAATCTGTCGTTGAAGGAAGTAATAGGTTCATGTTCTCTCCTTCGAACCTCAACAAATTGTCTATATAACTCTGCTGGCATAGTTGGGATGCCAAATTTAGCAATGAACGCGTCTTTCATCGCGTCCCAAGTCCTGATGGACCCTGTAGGCAAATGAATAAACCAAAAGTATGCCTCTTCTCCCAATGAGTAGGGAAAAAGCCTACATGCCACATCTCCATATTCAATTTGTCTGTTACGAAGAAGGTCCTCGAACATCTTGATGTGATCTTCTACCGTGCGATGGAAATCACTAACATTGAACTTGGAACAAAAGTGTTCTGGATTCTTCGGCATATCATGATAAACTGCAAATTCCAACGGTGATGGATTGTTGACTAGCCACGTCGCACCATTAAGTACATGAGGAGGAGGAGGTGGTGGTGGAGCACGATGAGCCATTGTATTCCTTGAAACTGAACTTGATGAACTAGCTTGGCTCTTTGTTTGTGAAATTGCTTGGATACTAGATTGGATCGCCGCTTGGACTTGTTCTTGGAGAACTTGTGATGACTCAGGAGATCCTTCCAATCTTAGTTCGAACTCTTTGGGGGTGTCCTCTCCTTAACTCGCTTTGCTTTGGAAGTGAACTGAAGTTCACTTAGATCTTTGATGCCTGGTGTGGACCTCAACAACCTTTGATGTTTCTCGGGCGAGAATGAACCAATGCGATCCAGCGTGAAGTCTCTGCAGGGATTATTGTGGATTCCTTTGATTGCGAAGATTCCTAGCTATGACCCTTTGATGTTCTTCGGCTATATCTTCCTCTTGCTCTAAGATGATTCTGACTCTGTTATATTCGACTTGACTTCTCCTTGCGTTCCAAGCTACTTGATTCAATTCGGAAATGATGTCTTCTTGGGTATTGCCTATTTGCAAATTGGGTTGCACTACTTGATTCCGTCTTTCATTCGGCAACACCATCGTACTTCATGATCATGTTTGCAATATTTCTTTCTAAAATCTTCGGACTTCGAACTTTGAAACCAAAGAGAGCCCTCCTTCTAGCGCCAATTCTGTTGACGTGGGAGGAGGGTGAAAAGGTCCTTAAGATTGCTCTTTGTAAATTATGAATTGATAGAATCTGGATTTTCAGGTGTTAGGCATTCATCGCGATCAAGCCCTCCTTCTAGCGCCAATTCTGTTGACGTGTATTTTGTACACAATCATACACAGAATAAAATACCGACAGGCATCTTATCCTCTCTTGAGAAAATAGTCTCTAACTGCTGAAGATCTGCAAAAAGGATCAGTTAGGTGGACTCCAAGGTTCTTTTAGTGGGGTCTCCACGTGTGGACAAGCTTTTAGTGGTATGATGTGATTTGCTGTTTCCTTCAAGGCTTCTTACGGATTCAAAAGTTTGAAGGTTTTACTAATCTAAAAGGAACTTTCAAAAAAAAATGGGAAAAAGGACAGGGTTTAAGGAAGTCTAATCTAGCCCTATGAACGACTTAGCATGAATGAGATTTGGCAAGACTCAACCAATTTCAATTTTGCCATAAGATAACAACTCAATTGAAATTAGTGCGATCTTCTAAGGTAATAATGGTATTCAATGCATCAAAGACCAAGGACACTACCACGAAGGTACATATCCTAGATGCGAAAATGCTTGAAGGTTAAGGACTCAAAGTGTTTTCCAGTCGACCACGCAAGGCGTTCCTACAATCAGCAAGAAGCTAGTGGTTTGGATTGCGAATCCTACCAAATATCAAATCTCACACTTAGCCTTTCAAATTAACAAACTACTTTGATTGAGCGAGATTCAAGTACATCCAACAACCATGAAGACAACTTAAGAAATTTGCAACAAAACACCATAACTTCAATATTTTATTGATTTCCAAGTCATCATATACAACAATTGCTTGAACTTCTCTCTTCAAGACTCAATCTTGCTATAAAATAAAAATTGCTTACAACTCTTAAACTCTCAACTCTATTCTCTATTTTCTATTGACTATTCTATTATAAATGAAATGAAAAATGGGGGTATAAATAGCATCCCCAATTACAATGAAAGGTCCAGATTGAAAGTAAATCAATGGACAAGATCATGACACCTAAACCCTAATTAGGGTTTGTTACAAATGACCTCCTTTTTACTGAACAACATTAAATACATAACCAAATATTAAATTTGGCACAAAAATCTAGGAGGTATTAGCCAATGAGAAATAAGATGTCATGTCATCTGTAACAACCTTTCATCTAGAATCTTATTCCCTTTCCAATTCTCTTTCTTAGCATATGCAATGAATTTTGTCACGATTCCTTCGATTTCTGTGCTTGGAATCTCGGGAAGATTCTTGATACTCTCTTCTAAGTGGATAACCTGATCAAATGCATCTAGAAGAGCTGTGTCCCAAGTGGGTTCAAGTTCCTTAGTTCTATCAATTAGGAGCATGGTGGCATACATCTGATCATACTGCTCATCTGTAACATCTGCGTCCTTGCGAAAGATGATCTTGATTCTATCTTCAAATTCTTGTAAATCCACATCTGTCTCGACCTCGATCCTTCTGCCAAGAATGGTATGAAGTACCTCAAATACTCTGTCCTGGATCGGATTGATCACCTCCTCAACTTGACTACATCTAATACTGATGTCCTCAAAGAGAACACTCTTTATATGGAGTAAGGTTGACCACTGAAACAAACTGTGAGAATCGCCTTCCAAGATCTTCTCTTGTGCTAAAATTCTTCTGGATGTATGTCTTATAACTTTCAAGACAGGAATGACAACGTCCTTGGTATGGGCAAATGCAGCTACTGTTGCCATCAATCTGTGGATTATCTCAAGAACTTGGATAGCCTGGTGGGTGATCTTCGACATCCTTGTAATAAACTCAATGGCCACCGTGTGAGATCTATCCATCCAATTACATGTACGCTGGACCATATTCCTGAATCTTTCTGCTTCTTGCTGATTGTAGGAACGCCTTGCGTGGTCGACTGGAAAACACTTTGAGTCCTTAACCTTCAAGCATTTTCGCATCTAGGATATGTACCTTCGTGGTAGTGTCCTTGGTCTTTGATGCATTGAATACCATTATTACCTTAGAAGATCGCACTAATTTCAATTGAGTTGTTATCTTATGGCAAAATTGAAATTGGTTGAGTCTTGCCAAATCTCATTCATGCTAAGTCGTTCATAGGGCTAGATTAGACTTCCTTAAACCCTGTCCTTTTTCCCATTTTTTTTTTGAAAGTTCCTTTTAGATTAGTAAAACCTTCGAACTTTTGAATCCGTAAGAAGCCTTGAAGGAAACAGCAAATCACATCATACCACTAAAAGCTTGTCCACACGTGGAGACCCCACTAAAAGAACCTTGGAGTCCACCTAACTGATCCTTTTTGCAGATCTTCAGCAGTTAGAGACTATTTTCTCAAGAGAGGATAAGATGCCTAATGGTATTTTATTCTGTGTATGATTGTGTACAAAATACACGTCAACAGGGCCCCAGGTCTATCCTGTGCAGAGCCTCTCCCTCTACCCTAAAACTGTTGGATGTCAAAGTAATTCAACTTCTCGCCGAGGATAAACTCACAATACAACTTTCTCAAAAAATATAGAGGCACCTCCTAATTTAACAAGGTGGTTGGTCAAAGACCATATACCACCTATCCCAAAAAGCTACTTTCAACCTAGCATGAACACACCAATGTATAGGAATTCGACACGTATTTTCTTCTAGGTTGTTACTAGTAATAAGATTAGTGAAAAGAGCACATATGTCACCTTTAAGTATGCCTTTTTTTTCATTGATCATATGACAACCCATCCACATAAAATGTTCGACATTTATCCCTCCATGAACCCCATTTCGTAACCTCCCTAGATACCTCATTTGCACTTTTGGCCATTCTTTCTAGCGTTGTGGTGAGGGTTGAGTGGTGCTCAAGACTAGAGGACCTCAACCTATTTACCAATATAGAAATCTGGGCACTATTTTGTGTAAGGCGATTGATGAGATCCTCTTGTGTGGCATCTACACGATCTAATGGAGGACGTGGAGGGTTTAGGGGTGGCGGTGGTTGTTGAGGAGCAACATTTTTAGGATTTTGCGGTTGTGGAGCAACGTCTTGAGGGTTTTCTTGTTGCTCATGTGCAATGTTTACATAGTATGCTTGTGCACGATGAGGTCTTTGTTGTCTATTTCATTTTTGGGAATTGCTTGTAGAATCTGACATCAAATTAATAAAAAAAACTTAAATCAATTAAAAAACCCCACTTCAATTAAAATGCAAACAAAAATAATCAAAACAATGAAATCTTACTTGTTCGATGGGGTGGCATTGTTGGAAATTTCTCTAAATGCCAAAAAAAATGCAAAATGATGCAAAACACACGCAAGTTCTAATTTTTTTTTGCTTCTTTGGGTTGCTGTCCCATGGGTTTTGGCGTTGAAAATGACCAAAACCTGTGGGTGTGAGGAAATATAATGTTCCTCATAACGCGTAATGGTTTTGAGGAGCTTTTTGTTTTTTTAATTATTTTTTGCTACCAAGCCTAGCACGTTTTTGAATTTCATAGAACACGCATGGGTTATGAAAAATTTCATTTTTTTTTTTGCATGTGGCCACTTTTCTGTTCACTATCTTGATGCACTTACCTTAGTAAAACACAACATTCCTTGAAGACCACCAATTATAAACCAAAGATTTCAATTTTGCATCATAGCTGTGAATCTTTAGTTGCTGGGTTCAATTGCATCATCATTCTTATGATCTCAATCTGTGTTGAAAATACGACCCTTAACATGCTTTCTTACATTAGCTTGATCCTTTCTTGATTGATAATTAATATTTTTTTCATGTTTCCTTGTCCTTTTCTTCTCTTTGTACAACAACATTGCATTACCTTTAACTCGAGCTAATTCTTAATTGTTGAGATTGGTTGGATTTTGTTCCCTTTAAACAACAAGAAGAGTTCATTATACTGGTTAGTTTCTATCCCATCCTTTGTTGAATTGGACCCCAAACCTGAGTTGTCTACCTTTACAGAAAGTCTTGCACGGTGTGCATTCAGGTCCACTGAAGATCTTTCCAAACAAGTAGTTTGTAGTGGAACCTTAGGCAACCCTGGGACCTGAACTCCTTGCCCAACAAAATTGTCATGAAATTATCGAGATGGATGTATCCCACTAGCCTCTTTTTCAATGTTGTGAATAACAATAGTTGATTTCTAATGTTGATTTCAGTTTCCTCTCACTTTTGGCAAAAAAAATCTCGTCATAGTCCATGCTTAACATAACATTCAACCTCTCTCTATTATAAACAAGAACCATTAAGTGATCTGTATTATTGTCAAATTTCTACAGTGTCTCCTCGAATGTTCATTATGTTGGCTTGATGCTTCCCAATTTGGCGCATGGAATGAAAAATTGGCACGAGTTGTTGGATTTAGTTTTACACATGTTAAGTTCATTTGCTTGAAAGTTACCAAGACTTTCTCAGTAAATCCATTTTGTGAGTATCCAACGCTGTGTGACCACATCTCCTGGGATATACTTCAAACAATTAAGTTGTCTTATCTACATTAATGCCATTTCTTGAGCCATTCCGATTGATACATCTTGTACATTTTGTAACTGTTCCATGAAATGTCATCTCAAGCACAACTCGCACGCCTATTTATGCCTCTGTATTTTACAGTCATATCTATTGGAGAAGCCTATGTATGTTTTCTATGCTTTCAACGTAGTAGGAAACTTTTAGTTTTTTGAGTGCTTGTTGCAACCATTTAGCTAATTGATGAGAATTTTGAAATCGGTCCAAAGTGAAGGAGGCCTTTGAAAATTTATTTCCACCTTCCTTTCATGTGTCTTAATGGTATTTTGGTGTTTTTTGTGGTTTCCACAACCTTAATGGGTGTCGATTGGAGTTTTGAGACCTCCTCAACCCTCTGACATGTTAAGAAAAACAATTATTTTTGCTTTTAAAAGGCGTGTCAGATTTTTTAATTGTTGTGACTACCTTGTCAGTATCCAACTAGGTTCTTACAAAGTTGTTGAGATCCCATAAATCTCCTCCAACTTAATTAAAATTTGAACACTTAATCAATTGTTTGAAGCCAAAAATAATTTTTGGAAGATTTTGTGATCAAAACTAAGCTTTTAAATTCCATACTTTAGAATTTGAGTAGGAAAATGAAAAATTGAATATCTTTCAGCTACGAGGAAATCTTTCCATGAAATTTTTATTGGATAATGCACATTGACCTTAGAGCGTAACCTGTAATCTGTTTTTCTTTCAGACACTCAAAATTTAAATTTTGAAATTTTTCATAACCTGCCTTATGAAAAATTATAACTTAAAAATTTGCCAAAGGATATGCAGTTCTATCATGAAAACTGGGTACATGGGACAAAACAAATTTATGGTCATCAATGTAAAAGGATTTAATACTAAACATCATGGATTTTAAGAATTAATTGATTTGTGATTTGTTAGGTTAAGCTGCTCGAATGATCACTAGGGGATGACGAGCCTGAGAAAGTTTAAATTTGACCAGGTACAAAAAGTAGGCCAATAATTATCAGAGTAGATGATTAATGGTTGTTGATATGACATGACAAATATAATCAAGATATGTTGAAGCCAAATGACCTTTGTAGCAACTTTCACAACCCCTCTATACTTTTTCTCTGTAGATAAAAGAGCAATAGCATGTTTTTTCTCAACATACAAATAGGATTGGATATGAGGTGAAATTATGAGGTAGACTCGTGATTCTAAGAATCACTTGCCCAATCAAAATATGTACATCATGCCAAATGTATTTGCCTTCTACATTATGTATACCAAATGTATGTGTCCTTTGTACATGGTGTATTATATGATAGATAGATTTTTAATGAAGGTGATGGATTTCTTGCATAAGACAAGAGACATGCCAATAATCTAGGAAATACAGGGAAGAGTAAGCGGTTCTCCATAAGTTATCAACACAAGGTTGCATCAACAAGAGGAGTCAAACTATGTGGCTTGATCTTGACTCTTGATAAATAAGAAGTTGATGTTGGCTACAAGTAACCATTTGAATTCGAGAGATGATCTATACCATACTTGGGCTGCAAAAGACTCACTAGAAATCAATTTGTTATCTCAATTCAAAGGAATTAATGTAATAATCTTGAGTAAGTCATACATAATGTGTCATGTAGAACAAACTATATCCAAATCTACTGAGGGATTAAAAACTCTTAGTGATTATTAGGTCATTGTTGTATTATACTAAGTAGAAGCTCATAATCTTGCTACAAAATATAGACAATAGGGTTAGAGTGAAACTGGGTGAAACCATAAGGAGCCCATTTTTGTATATAAGGGCTTTTTTGAGGCCATAAAGAACTTTTCAAGTTTGCATACCAAGAGTCATGAATGCACACTTGTAGTTGTGCCATATATCTCTTCCCATAGATCATTGCGAAGAATTTTTTTTAATGTCCATTTCATTTATGAGTGAATAGTAAGAAGCAACAATGACTAGTTGAGGTGTATAGAATTTACTTTGGTGACAAGTGCAAATCTCACAATATGGTCAATGGTAGACATTTGTGATAATATTTTGGTGACAAGTTATGACTAAAAGGATGGGTAAAGAATTATTCAATTAGAGAAAGAAATACAAAGATACTGTTGGCAAGAGACACTGTTTTAGTGAATATTTATGCATGAGAAATGTTTAGGAGTTGTCTTTGATGGCAACTTAGTTCAGAAATTATATTCGATATACGTAGATTTGATTTACTAGAAGTTGTATTATTCATTAGGCATAAGTGTGGAAGGTGGAATAGAGTATCCAAAATACTATGAGTACATTATGCAGATCTTGATTTTGGTTGCATAAATTTGGTTGTGATAATAAAGACACATGACTTGAGGTTCGGGGAAGCTAATTTGTAATTCTAGTATTTGGTGTTGATTCATGAGCGAGAATGAAGGTCCGGTATTTGTTAATTTAGGTAGAACATAGTCATTTTGATGTTAAGTGATGTAACATGTGATCTAAAATCTTTGGGATGATTTTGGTGGTTGTTGTTGAGTTTGAGGTAATTGTGCCGATGCGTGAGAAGCTTGTTATCATCTTGTTTAGGTCCGCATATGAATTTTTGGATAAATTGAGCCGACTTGTTGGTACACATTTCATATTTTGCAATATTATGAAGCCGAAATATCGAAGATCTATTTTGGCAGTGCAGGTATATAAGATTGACTTGTATAGCCATTTTGGCATGGTAGATGTGCGAATGTTGATGTGTGGTGTGATAATGCGCATCGGTATGCAGATTTGGTGCTTCAGTATATGATTGTGCAGTAGAACAAAGCAGACAAGCAGAACATATGAAGACAATCAAATTGTGCTTAATCGGAACTGCTTTTGGTATTTGTAGATGTTATATGTTAGTTCAGTTATTGTTATTTATTTTGTAATTCATTTGTAGGACAGTGAGTCCTTCGGGGTTGTAGCCCTCTTTTGTATTTGAGCAATGAGCTTTAGGCAGTGTGCCTGAATGCAAGTGCATCCCCGTTTTTGTAACATTATCATACTCCCGATCAAAGTATAATAATATTGTGGGTCTCAATCCCACCATGTTTTTCTCTTTCTGGGTTTCCACGTAAAAATATTGGTGTTATGGTTTGTGGCTGATTGGTTTATGTTTCTGCACTTTACTGTCATTTTTATGCATCTGGTGGTTTAAGAATCAGTTTAATAATTTTATGAATTGTAGAACATTGATTCACCCCCCTCTCTCAGTTTTCATTGATTCCATCAATTGGTATCAGAGCTTAGTTCCTCGGAAGAAGCCTAAAAACTTGAGAAAGATCTGAAAGAGTAAATCAATGGACTCCAGCTTGCAGAAGCAACTTACTATGGCACTTTAAGACCTTGATGCAATGATGAAAGAAAAAGGTAGCCTAAGGAGAAGTTTGGATGCTGCCGAATTTTTTATTGAATCTTTGAAAGAACAAGTGAACACATGTAGAGAGAAGAGAAATGAACTAATGGATAAACTCAAGGAGAAAGAAGAACAAAGAATTGACAATCAAACCCTATAGAACAAGACAGATGAATGTGAGAAGCTTGCTAGAGATAATGCAGTCCTGAAGAATGAGATGAAATCCATTGTAATGAAGTTGACAAAGGATATTGAAGACAAGAAGAAGAATGAGAAAAATATGACTCAGTCATTGAAGGATAGATCTGATTAATGTTGTAGATTGAACTATGAGAATAATCAGTTGAGACTTGAATTGGTACAATCCAAGAATGATGGGCAAGAACTTGAAAGGAAGATCATAATTCTAAGAGATGAAATTTTCACAGCTAATGAGTACAAAGAAAAATTCAAAGCTAGCTCAGCCAAGCTAGATGAGATGCTAGAAAGTCAGAGAAGTGAAAAAGACATGTGAGGACTTGGATATGAGAAAGGAGAATCCTTCAGTTCTCGACAAAGAAATCATCAGAAGAACAAGAGACCTTCGATAAGACAACCTAATGCTTATAAATTCAATGGTAAATGTTTTGTTTGCAATAAATTCGGTCATATGGAAAGTCAATGTAGAAATATGATGATGAGTAATGGTCCTACCTTTATCGGTCAATGTTTCAAATGCAACAAATTTGGTCATAAGTCAAACATGTGCAGAGAAGTTATGAATAATTTTCAAAATAAGAGATGCTATGCTTTTGGAATGTTTGGACAAATTTCTAATCAATGCAGGATGAGACCAAATCAGATGAACTTGAGGCCTATGCAAGGAAATGTTGTTTTCTATGCATGCAACAAATCTTGTCACACTGCAAAATATTGTAGAAGCAAGAATGTGAGAAAGAATGCTCTGGTAGACAAGAACAAATCAGATGAAAAGGGCAAAAAAAATGTTGAAGAGGTCAAATTGAAGCATAAGAAGATGTGGGTTAAGAAGGAAGATTCAAATGCACAAATGGCTCCACACCTGTTTCCAGTGTTGGAACCTCAACAAGTCACTAAGGCCAAATGCCTTAGGGGGAAGCTTTTCATACAGATCCTTAAAACCCCCTCTTGAGATCTGTAATTGGCTGCGGAAGGCTGCAGAAGATTCTAAGTAATAGTACTATATGCGGGAAAATGCGGTGATGAAAACAAATAACTCAAATCTAAAAGACCCACACATCAATGAGACTCTTGGTGCAAGTATATGAACTAATTCAATTAGTTCAAACTCCCAAGGGGTGTCCCATTGTTCTCTATCTCACAGGATCCCTAAAGTCAATTTTTTTCTCTTAGATCATCGATAAAGTGACTTAGGAATGACAGCTCCAAGAATGAGTGATATTTGAATTATATGAATGAATGCATTCTAAGATATATATATGATGTTAAAATTATGATGATTAAGGTAGTATGTAGATGATGATATGATAAAATATTAGCAAATTATCCTAGCATGATATACTATCCTAGCATGAATATCTTATGATATTAAAAATATTCCTAAATGATATGATGATGTTCTAACAAAGAGAGGCTAAAATGCCTAGTAAATTAGACTATAATGTAGATGCATGAAACTTGAATTCTTAAAAATGAAGAATGAGAGCTCTATTTATATGGAAAATAGGGCAATGAATGGTTAAGATTAAATAATCTTAACAAGGGCTAGGACTGAAAGTTAATCAATCCATGTTTACAATTCTCACCAATGAAATGGTGACAATTGTCAACAAAGGGTTTCTTGAGAGGAGATACAAGAAGCATTAAATGCCTGAGAAGACATGAATGTTACCCTTGGAGGTAAGGGTTAAGGTTAGGTTAGGGTTATCCAATGGATAAAGCTTTTACCCAAGGGGTAAACTCTTGTGCAAGGGTTAATAGGACAGCCAAGGTTAAAGCCACGAATGCTTGATGAGACCCTTGGGTTAGCTAAGGGTTAAGTTAGAGAGAAAGTCTCTAACCATGCAAGAAGGTTGAGTTAACCATAAATGGTTATGTAAGAGTCTTTAATGGTTTGGAAGACTTTTAGAGGTTAACCATTTGAAGACACAAAGCCTTTAATGGTTATTGAAGACTTTGGAGGCTTTGAGAAGTGACTTCTCTTTGCTTAGGAATGTGACAATAGTTAGGAGATGAATTAGGCTAAATTGGAAGTGATTAGAAGAATCTAGAAGGGGTTTAGGAGGCAAGTGGGAGATGTAGGAAAATGCAAGAGGGGGGAAAAGGATTTTAATTGAAATAAAATTACTTTATTTCAACTTAAATAGATGCAACTTGCATAAATACAAGTGGCAGGATTTAATAAATAAATAAGATTTTATTTATTTTCAAGGATCAATTTAATTAAAAAGGGAGAAAGGGGAATTAATTAAATAAAGTGATTTATTTAATTAAAAGCTAGAAAAGGTTTAGGTTGATTTAATTAAATAAATTGAGTAATTCATTTAATCAAATAGATGAATGTGAAGAAATTAATTAAATATAATTTAATTAATAGGAGGAATGATGTTAAAATAAATATTAAATATTCATTTAGGAAAGTGGTCAGATTTATACGTCTACATTTTGCCCCTCTTTGAAGTGACGTGTGTGCACATGTTGATTCAAAGAAAATTTGCTGGATATGCGGCCAAAGTTTGATCGATATGATGTGTGTCAAAATGTCAATATGATGCCCTAGATGTAGATTTGATGAACAATATTGATGATGTCCCCTCGGGAGATGAATCAATGATTTAGTGAAAAATTGTCAAGTTGATGAGTGTTTTTGAATTAATTGCAATATGAGATATTTGACTGTGTTGAATGCACATTATTGATTCATCTCCCAAAAAATGATATTGATAAGGTTTAAAATGAAAAAGTAGGAGTAAAATACATGTCCCACTTATTATCCCTTTTGATTTTACCCTATTAAAAGGTAAAAAGTGACTTTGAAAAATTATTTGCACACTTGTCTCTTTGTGATCGTGACATTTGGAGCTTTGACGATGATGTCGATCCCATAATCCTCGCACTGATTTGAGTGTTTCAGGCAATACCAGAGACCCACCGCCTATGGCCTACCAGTGAGTGACCAAAATCCATCCTTGTTTTTTATTAATTTATCTATTTTCGTCACATTTTTCAATTTTGGGTCGGATTTTGCTAGTTTAGCGTGTCAGGCAGGTTGTCTAGTGCATACGATAGGAAGGTTAGCACGTAGAAAACCCTAGGTAGGTTTAGCATCTGAGGGTTAAATGGTAGCGTGGTTGGTGGGTAGGTTAGCGCATAGGATGGCTTTAGCTCATAGGCTATGCATAGAAGTGCAATGGGTAGGTCAGTTAGCGCATGTGATAACTTAACGTGTTGGGTAAACATGGTAGCGCAAATGGTGTGTCAGTTAGCGCACATGATAGGTTTAGCGCATTGATGGAAAAGATTAGTGCATAGGTGGTAGCTTAGCACTGCGGGGCCCTAATTTAGCGCATAGGGTCCAAAGATGGAAAAAAGGTATTGTGAAGAATGCATTGTGAGTCAAACAGATTAGATAGGTTGTGTAGATGTCGATATGGGTCCATCGATTACTCTGATATGGTTCATGATCCAATGTGAGTCCTTTTTTGTGATGATGTTTGATTTTGATATGTTGCTATATTACGATATGACTCTGTGTTCGATATGGATCTTGTTGCTTTTGATATGAATTGCTTTCGATATGAGTTCTTGAGTTGATTTGAGTCTTGATTTCGATATGGGTCTGATTTTGATTTTGATATGGGTCCTGGAGTTTGGTTTTGATATGGGTCTTTGTTTTTTGATGAGTCCTGATTTCGGTATGGATTTTGATTTTCGATATGGGTCCTTGATTTTTGATATGGATTTTTGAGTTCGATATAGATCTATGATTTTTGATATGGATCTTTGATTTTCGATATGGGTTTTTGATTGATTCACTGATTGATGTGAATATGTTTCTGATGTGTTCTTGATATGCTTCGCTGTTTCAAGTTGATTTGATTTGATTGCTGATAGATTGGATGGAATTGAGAACTGATGATGGATACTTATTGATTTGTAGGCAGAGCTTGGTGTGCTCCAGTCTCAAGAGCGATTTTAGAGGCCATGGACACTTATCCCACTTTTCTCATAGGCTGACAGAGATGTGATTGAGAGATGTGGGTTATCATCTTTGTTAGACATGCCCCGATATATCATTAACCAGGGGTTATTGACAACTTTGGTCGAGAGGTGACACAATGATACAAACACCTTTCCCTTGGCAACTGGTGAGATGATAGTCACACCAGAGGACTGTTATCGGATTCTGTGGATTCCTGTGGTTGGGGCTTTGTTACCTTACAAGCAGATCGAGGAGGGTGGCACAGAGGCTCTCCGTTGTATTTTTCAGGATGATGAAATTAGTGGCTATGAGATCCTGTGGCAGGAGTTTTTGGATTTATGTTACGTTCCGTTGCCATTAGTATTAGCAGGTTTCATTGGTGGGTTCCTGTGTCCTGACCGTAGGTTGAAGGGACTAGCTGTTGGATGGGGATTGGTGCTGGAGGACATGGTGACATAGGGACACAGGTTTGCATGGGGACCCTGTATGTTGGCCCATCTATACAGAGAGCTTCACCAGGTAGTATAGCTGGGATATACTAGTTTATCAGTCGAGGTGACATTGTTATAGGTGTGGGCCTGAGAGCATATACCAATGTCAAGACCACTTGCAGATAGGGATAGGCCAGTTAGTTAGACCTATGCTTATGGGTATATAGGTGTTGTTGTCCAGTAAAAGATAAGCAAACTAGAGCATTGGCAGAGGGAGTTGGATGATATTGATACAGTCATATGTAGACTGTATATGGATTGTGAGGTGTGGGCAAAGGATGAGCTAGATATTCCCTATGTATATATTTCAAGGTACCTAATTGGGTGAATGCCTTTTATTATTGAGTGATTCTTGCACAGATGCGTTCATTGACAATATAGTAGACAATAGGGGATGCCCCAGGGGGCTTATATGTATGCTCGTTGGCGACACGATGTGCCTGAGTGGGGACTGACCCTAGATAGAAGAGCAACTGTAGATGAGTACATGTCCCTGATGGGACAGATCTGGGATTATGGGCCCGAGGTAGTGGATGCTGGGATGACAGAGGAGTTCTCCACTTACTTCGTGGCACATGTAGTGCTACGCATATTTGATCTGGTAGAGTTGTTGCCCGCTTTTGATGATGATGAGGAGGAGTAGCGATAAAGGCGACAAGGAGCTAGACAGAGAGATTTGGATGAGGGAGAGGAGGTAGGACAGGGATGCGGAGGTGGTGGTGGAGGAGATGGGGTGGAGGTGGTGGAGGAGGTAGAGGGGCTGGAGAAGATAGAGGTGGAGAAGGAGCTAGAGGAGATAGAGGTAGAGGGGGTGGAGGAGGAGGAGGTCTTGTTCTTGGTGCTGGTGGGGGTGGTAGGGTAGGTGCACTACTAGCTATTGTGGGAGGGATAGAGGATGATAGGTGACTTGCCCAGAGGAGAAGATCTGATGTTCTACCTCCACTGGCACCTCTGGACAGGGAGAGGTGTGGGTGGGACCATGACGCAGGTACCCATTCAGATCAGGGTGCCCACCCATTGACATGATTCTCAGATTAGAGCGCTACAGGTCTCGGTGTAGGAGCTACAGGCATAGGTGCTAGCATAGAAGCGATAGATTACACAAGTTATCGCAGAGTGGGATACAAAGATAGAGTGTCGGGGTTGGGCAGAGTCCCTTGTTGACAGGTTAGAGAGAGCCATGATCAGTGCCCCAGTTCAGGACACACTGAGAGAGATACAATACTCGACAAGGAGGCTAAGTATTATAGGCATTTATACGAGGAGGTGGTCCCTCAAGATCATAGAGTTCCTAGCTATGCTACAGTGATGTCCAGTCGATCTAGCCCTAGCCGTACAAGGACAGAGAGAAGAGGTGTTATGGGGCTTGCCTAATGTGATCCACCTGGTGGAGATCCGGTAGATGGGACATCTGCTGTTAGACTGTTCGCCTCAGGAGATAGTCATACCTGAGAGACCTGTCTCTATTGTTTTTGATCACTTGTTGTATTTTGACATACATGATATCCCTTGTACATTTTGACCATTTTATATATATATATATATATATATATATATATATATATATATATATATATATATATATATATATATATATATATATATATATATATATATATATATATATGGCACTGATTTTCTTTGATCCTTATTGATGATGATTGATTTATGATGTGCATCATGTTTTGATATGATGATACTACGAGGATGATGCTCTTGATCTTTTGATTTTGATTATTATATGATGATGTGAATGCATGATTCATGATGGAATCAGTGATAATGTGATGATGTATTGCTGAAATTACTTTGATATGAGATGTAATGTTATCTGAATGTTATGATTTGTGAGATGTATCTTAAGAATGAGATGAATGATAATGATAATGATGTGAGATATATCTTAAAAATGAGATGTATGATAATGATAATGATGTGATATGTATCTTGATAATGAGATGTATGATAATGATAATGATGTGAGATGTATCTTGAAAATGAGATGTATGATAATGATAATGAGATGAGACTAATGCAAGATTTAAAATGATATGCAGCTAAATGCAATATTTAAGAATGATATGCAAGTAAATGACCACTCTAATTTTGTCCTTGTCATTCTCGTTCAGTCACTTGTTTGTGCTCTTTTTGTCATCATTGAGCTTTTGATATGTTGAAAGTTAATACAAGCATCATGGTATAATTGAACCATAATGACCTGAGTAAAACTTACATGGATGTTTGATTTTGTAAGATGACATAAGTGTCGAGGTATAATTGAACCAAGATGACCTGAATGTTGCTTGCATAAAATAAACAAGAGTTAACCATTTTTATGTGCTAAGTGGAAAATGTCTTCGATGATATGTTTCCAATCATGTCTCGAGACAAATTTGCACCATACAAATGATCGCCTCATAGATAGAAAACCAAAGAAAATATCAGATTCCTTTGTTGCTTCTCTAGCTCAATGCATTCTTGAGTAGCTCAGGAGATCTTAATGATTCAGAAATCAAGATACAAATAGTAAAAACTTCATGTTGAATGTAATTAAATCATAATTTAGAAAAATCATCCATCGTGTGTGTTTAAAGTTGTAGTTGGAAAATGATCCTGTTTTCTAGCCTGATGAGCAATTTTGACATTGGTTCCCTAGTATGCTGCGATCCTTCTTTGTTGTCTGAATACCAAAGTGAGAGGAATGCTGCCCCCAATTATGGATACTCATTGATGAGGATATATACATTGATCACCAAGCTATGGTGGGATATGATATGGATAACAGTTTTTAGATAATCAAAGACAGTGACTACGCTAAGTATGTCCGGGATAATGCTGCGTGTATAAGTGTTTGGCGATGGCTATTAGTTGAGACTAGATGGATCAAAGATATTAGTACTGATAGATAGAGGAGATATTCTCTCACAAATAGCTCCCATTACCAAGCTTTCACCACTTGCTTTTATTACACTTTTTGATTTGTTTTTGTATTTTTCTTGCTTTTTTTCTTTTTTTGCTTGATCCATGCATTGGACGACTCAAGTGTAGAACTTCTGCAGATGGATGCTGTTGGTTGGTTCATCAAGCACGTCCCCTTTTGAAGTTGACAACTGATATGCTCCTGATCTATAGGCTAATATGATGACAAAGGGTCCCAACCAGTTAGGTTCAAACTTCCCCTTCTTTTCTCGATCTTGTTGATTTCTGGGAGTTTCCTTCAGGACAAGATCATCGACTTTGAAATACCTCGAGATGACTTTATGATCATAGCTTCTACACATTAGTTTCTGATATGCCTTGAGATGGTCATAGGCACGTTGTCATTTTTCTTCAAGAAGTTCTGGTTCCCGCAACCTGTTTACTCGATATTCCTCATCTGGTATGAGGCCCTTCAAAGATACTTAGAGAGATGGGATTTCAACCTCAAGAGGTAGAATTTCTTCTAAACCTTACACCAATGAATATGGTGTAGCCCCTGTAGGTGTGCGAATACTAATGTTGTAGGCCTAGAGTGCTGGATTGAGTTGCACTTGCCAATCCTTGCCAGCATCATTTACTGTTTTCTTGAGGATTTTCAAGATTGTGCACTAGAAATGTATGTGGGAAAATGCGGTGACGAAAATGAATAACTCGAATCTAAAAGACCCACACACCAATGAGACTCTTGGTGCAAGTATATGAACTAATTCAATTAGTTCATCTTCCCAAGGGGTGTCCCATTGTTCTCTATCTCACAGGATCCCTAAAGTCAATCTTTTACTCTCAGATCATCGAGCAAGTGACTTAGGAATGACAACACCAAGAACAAGTGATATTTGATTTATATGCATGAATGCATATATATATATATATATGATGTTAAAACTATGATGATTAAGCTAGTATGAAGATGATGATTTGATAAAAGATTAGCAAATTATCCTAGCATGATATACTATCCTAGCATGAATATCTTATGATATTAAAAATATTCTTAAATTCTATGATGGTGTTTTAACAAAGAGAGGCTAAAATTCTTAGTAAATTAGACTATAATGTAGATGCATGAAACTTGGATTCTTAAAAATGAAGGATGAGAGCTTTATTTATAGGGAAAATACAACAATGAATGGTTAAGATTGAATAATCTTAACAAGGGCTAGGTTTGAAAGTTAATCAATCCATGTTTACAATTCTCACCAATGAAATGGTGACAATTGCAAACAAAGGGTTACTTGAGAGGAGATGCAAGAAGAATTAAATGCCTGAGAAGACATGAAGGTTACCCTAGGAGGTAAGGGTTAAAGTTAGGTTAGGGTTATCCAATGAATAAAGCTTTTACCCAAGGGGTAAACTCTTGTGCAAGGGTTAATAGGATAACCAGGGTTAAAGCCATGAATGGTTGATGAGACCCTTGGGTTAGCTAAGGGTTAAGTTAGAGAGAAAGTCTCTAACCATGTAAGAAAGTCTATATATATATATATATATGATGTTAAAACTATGATGATTAAGCTAGTATGAAGATGATGATTTGATAAAAGATTAGCAAATTATCCTAGCATAATATACTATCCTAGCATGAATATCTTATGATATTAAAAATATTCTTAAATTCTATGATGATGTTCTAACAAAGAGAGGCTAAAATTCTTAGTAAATTAGACTATAATGTAGATGCATGAAACTTGGATTCTTAAAAATGAAGGATGAGAGATTTATTTATAGGGAAAATATGACAATGAATGGTTAAGATTGAATAATCTTAACAAGGGCTAGGATTGAAAGTTAATCAATCCATGTTTACAATTCTCACCAATGAAATGGTGTTGCAAACAAAGGGTTACTTAAGAGGAGATGCAAGAAGAATTAAATGCCTGAGAAGACATGAAGGTTACCCTAGGAGGTAAGGGTTTAGGTTAGGTTAGGGTTATCCAATGGATAAAGCTTTTACCCAAGGGGTAAACTCTTGTGCAAGGGTTAATAGGATAACCAGGGTTAAAGCCATGAATGGTTGATGAGACCCTTGGGTTAGCTAAGGGTTAAGTTAGAGAGAAAGTCTCTAACCATGTAAGAAGGTTGAGTTAACCATAAATGGTTATGTAAGAGTCTTTAATGGTTTGAAAGACTTTTAGAGGTTAACCATTTGAAGACACAAAACCTTTAATGGTTATTGAAGACTTTGGAGGCTTTGAGAAGTGACTTCTCTTTGCTTAGGAATGTGACAATAATTAGGAGATGAATTAGGCTAAATTGGAAGTGATTAGAAGAATCTAGAAGGAGTTAAGGAGGCAAGTGGGAGATGTAGGAAAATGCAAGTGGGGGGAAAAGGATTTTAATTAAAATAAAATTACTTTATTTTAGCTAAAATAGATACAACTTGCATTAATACAAGTGGGGGGATTTAATAAATAAATTAGATTTATTTGCAAGGATCAATTTAATTAAAAAGGGATAAAGCAGAATTAATTAAATAAAGTGATTTATTTAATTAAAAGCTAGAAAAGGTTTAGGTGAATTTAATTAAATAAATTGAGTACTTCATTTAATGAAATATATGAATGTAAAGAAATTAATTAAATATAATTTAATTAATAGGAGGAAAGGTGTTAAAATAAATATTAAATATTTATTTAGGAAAGTGGTCAGATTTATACGTCGACAAGTACAATTGATGTTGAATAATATTTGAAAGATTTCATGGCAATCTGAGAATCTAGTGATGAATTCTTGGGAAGTAGAGTATCCGGGAAACCTTGAGGGTTGTGCATTTATTGCAACTTTAAGTTACGTTTTTGGTGAATAAAAGGGCATTCTATCATTCATTCTTCACATTGCGAACAAAGAGAAAGAGCAGAGGAGTGAGGAAAAAGAGACCGAGAAACGAAAAAATAGCTTAAAGCTATTCAATAGAGATTCCTAGCATCTGGTTGAAGTTGAAAAAGTATTTACCCATGTTCGAGCTATCTATTTATAACCCTATTTCAAAATGACATCATCATCCGGTGTGGCAACTCCTTTGGTAGTAGAGATTACTGATAGGGCAAGGCCAATATTCAAGAAACACCCGTTCAAATTGGTAGAAGATGATCCCCTGGAGCACAAAAATGGAATCAAGAGGCTAAAACCTAATCCCACTCTCATGTACACACAATGGAATACGAAAGAGCCTAGGGAGATATCTCGCTTTGACTACTTCTTGTAGGGAAGAGAGAGTCAAGGAATATCTCTTAGTGTTTATATTCCTTTGCTGTAAATGATGAGTAGATATGAAAATTATAATCTAAAAATCAACTAAGCTAGGAGATGAGAAACAAAGTACACTTAAACTAAAAATGCAGATTCTGTGCACATTGAAACTGAGATACAAAAAGCAAGAGTGGAAAAGAGGCCCAAAGGTGCACCTGATGGTGAAAAAATGAACTAGAATTGGCAAGACCAAGGCATTGGGTGCCTTGGCCCTTGTGTTGATAGAAAGTTAGATTTAATAAATCTAAGGTCTTGAGGGTCTGAGATACAAACCTGGCACAAAAACCTACAAAAACCTAGGGACTAGGACCCCACACCCCCGTCTCTGTGATCAAATTTTGGCACTAAGACTTCTTTTGTGTCTTTCATTCATCCTGAAATTCTTGCATCCGTCGGATTCTTGTACCTACACCTGCAACTTGAAAAAGGGTGTCTGGGTGGCTATATAGGGTTTTGCCTTAGTCAAACCACTTGTTTTGGTGATTTCCACCTCCACAAATAGCCGATAATGTACCAAAAATGTGTGTGCAAGAATCTTGTGTGCATGCAAGATCCTAAATGAGAGAAATAAAGAGTAGCGTTGTACCCTACACTCTAGAGAGCAAACCCTAAATGCTTGTAAATGTAAATGCAAATGCTTCAAATCACAAATAAACTAGATATCTAAAGCATGTATGTAGATTTGAAAATTAAGCTCATAAAAAGACATGAAAACAACATGAAACCATACGAAACCCTAAGGGAGAAGTATGAGCCAATCATCGGTCAATGATCTATTGTTCTTCAATGTCTTTAAAACTCCTAAGTGATGTTGAAAATGCTTGATGTAGACTTGGTCAATGCTTGATTTGTTGTTGTATACTTCATAAAACCAACACTTTCACTTCATAAGAGGCTCTTTTAATCGCTAGATATTAGGTCCTTCAAATGAGTAAAGAAAGGATTTATGTATGAGACCCCAACTTTGTTTTGAGTCAAAGGCCGACCTAGAAATAATATTTTCCACCAATTTATTAGATTTGAATATTAAAACACAAACAAAACATGCTCCCGAAATTTTGGGGAGAAAAAGTCAGGACCAAGTAGGTACCAACTTGGTCCGAACACATGGTCCAACCAACTTTTCATCAAATTTTCGGGGAAGCAGGCAAGATATTGTGATTTTAGAGCAAATTCCAAAAGTATATGGGAATTTCAGATGTCTAGATATATGAAATCGAGCCTTGAAGGTCGAAATAAGACATAATTAGGGTATTTGATGAAATGATTAATTGGGAGAATAAAATAAAAATGGGCACACTTAAGGTAAAGGGGCCGAATTTTATAATGTGTAGAGGGATGAAAGAAGACATTAGATTTACTTAAATCAATTAATTAAATGCTTAAAGGGAATTTAAAATGCAAGATGCAAACACACTAAGGTGGGTGTTAATCTAAGCATGGAATTGTACCACCCAATTAAGGGTCTACAATTTACGACACTACAAATCCGAATGGAGCATTTTCTTCTGTGCCGTATGGAATGTTGCATAATGAGGACATTAGGGAATAAATTCACTGCAATATTGAAGAGCTTGGCAATGCAAATATGTTATCATTATACACCAAGCATATGATGGATGAGACGGGGAGCCTGAAGCCCGATTTCAAATCACTGCAAGACAAGGGTTTTATCTAGTTTGTTCACTTTCTAGTTTTCGATGAACTTGAATGGGTCAGGTATGTCTTGAGCCAAATTCATGATGAGTTTATATGGCTAGATAGACCACATAAGATCACAAAGAAATCCATTCAATAAGTAACTTGTTTAAATGTAACTAGTGAGATCCCTAGTTTGAGGCATGGAAAGAACACAACTATGACTATGGTAACCGGATCCCAGGATGACAATCGGTCGATGACAATCATTGATATAGTCAAATATGATGTGAGATTTGCATGAATGGTGATAGGGTATAAGGTGTATCAATATAGCAGACAAAATTCAGTATCCGATACTGCAATATATGCAGCCTATCAAAAACTCAAGGAGGATAAATTGTATGACTTATGTGGAGTACTTCTCAATGAGCTTATGAGCAACCTGAAGAAGATTAAACAAGATAAGAAACATGTTTTCAAGTTTGGTTCTTTGATTGTCTGTTTGAAATTTTACTTTATGAATGAGATCCCTAGTGTAGGAAAGGTACAGTGGGAATATGACAAACTGGTGGCAGTTCAAATCAAAGAAGGTTTGTAGGGATTGGGAGATGTTCAAGCTCAGAAAGTTACTCTTTGGGGCTATTTAAAATCATTCCAAGGTATGATGTAGAGTAGAGAGAAGATTCCTAAAGAAATTATTTAAAAATATGAGGATACCATTTGTTTCATGGTAGATAAAGACCAATGCCTTATGGAGGCAATAGAACCTTGAGTAGTATGGATCATGCCCATGGGGTATGAAGTGGATGGAAACTCTCTTGATGCATATGCTCAACACCTTCTGAGTAGACCGGTTGATGAGAAAGAAGAAAGGTCTGACACTTACAAGGAGAAATGTCTAGACCTGCATATGAAATTCAATAAGCTTGAAAGAAAGAGGAAGGCTAGAAAAGAAGTAGAAGAGCTTGCAAAGAAAATGAGTATAACAAAGGAAGCTGTTCAAGGGGCTAGAGAGCAGAATATTCTGAAAGAGGAGGACAAAGTAAAACCAAAGACAAAACCGGTCTCCACTCCTTCCAAGCAAACCAAGACAAGGCAAACCAAGTCAACACCTACCTCCGATGCTCAGAAGCCTATCCCTCCAGCCAAGCCCCAAACCAAGTCAACTGGTGGAGTTGAGAAGAGAAAGAAATGAAAGCCAGAAAGGCAATATGTAGCAGTCACTGCAGAGGAAGAGACAAAGTCTGATGAAGCAGTGAGAGAGGTGAAGAACATAGATTCCTATATTGGGGTAGTGAATACACCTCAATCCGATGAAGCCCAATCGAGAAAGGAACAAAGAACTAAAGTTGAGCCATCCGGAAGAGCCAGATCAAGCATGCAACCTAAGTCTGAGCTTGATGAAACTCTAAAATCTAGTAAAGTAGAAGGTACTTATACCGTTGTGCCCCCAATGACATTAAGTGAAATAGTTGATGAAGTGGCAAAGGAAGGTAATTTAAAGAATATATCTATATATTATGAGAATTGTGCTGAAAATGACCAAAGAGCATTAGAGGAAACCATTGTACAATATATGATTGTATATAGCAAAGACCTGATAGAACTATCATCTATGATTCTGAAGGGTTTGTATGATATTTTTGATACCAGGAGGCATACAACCAGCTTAGAGGATGAGAGAATAAAATAATATGTATTAGTTAATTTGTGTTCTTCCATTTCTAAGGCCGAAGTTGACAAATTGCTTAAGATTGCAAAAGACAAATTCAGAAGAAAAAAGAGAGTGAACAAGATTATGCTTGGGAAGATAGATGAAATTGCCAAGGAGACTAAACAATTTTGAAACAATTTTTGGAAGAGAACAAGTATGAAGTAAATATGGAAAAAGCTAACACCCCTCCAGAAGTGCATGTACATGAAGATACCTCCATTATGGAAGTGAAAACAATGGTTTTTGATGTGCAGAAAGATCAGTTAACTGAGAAAGCCATTTCGATAGAGCAGACAAATGAACAAACTGCAGTTGCTGATGATCAGAATGATATAATCTCTGGTGAAGCTGAACAAATCCTTCGGTGATAGAGGTTGATTCAGAAAAGGTAGCTGAGGAGATTGGAGATGGTAAAGGAGAAGTTGATGATAGAAAGGGAGTAGATGATGAAAATGAAGAAGTTGCAGAGGAATATGCAGATGCAGAAGTGGCAGAGAAGGAGAAGGGATAAAAGAAAAGTGAACAGGTTCCAGTGACACTGGTAAGAGACACTGTAGAAGACAAGGGAAAACAAATTTTCACTGACTTTGATGATTTCACTCAATGGCCAATAGATCTGAGTTCACTATCTCCCATGCAAGAATTGAAGCTAGCAACTCTTTCTCAAGAAAAAGCAAGGGAGCACTTACTCAAGTCTCACATCGAAGACAAAGAGTTGATAACCTTGGCCACAAATGTATTGGAGAAAATTTTGCCATCCTTTAAGCATTATTTAGGTGATACTCCCTCTAGTAAGCTTAGAAGCATGCTTAATGAAATAGACTCTCATTTTCTGTCTTTGGAGAGAGTGGAAGATGCTAAAGTTTTGACTCAATTTAATGCTATGAAATTGAGGACAATTTTGAAGATGATTGAAGGAGATAGGGCCAGTTTGATAACCTCTATGAAGAGCATACAAGATGTATTAGATGAAGGCGGTCAAATATATAAGTCATGTCTAATTTTGCCTAAGTTTACTATTGACATTGATAAGAAAATAAGAGTGTGAAGGGCAATTAGCTAGCATATCTCAATCCTATGCACCTCAATCAATCTTTGCTAGCAATTTTGAAGCCCAAGTTATGGGTATACTTGATAAGATAAAGAGATTAAATCAAGAGAAGGACAATATGTTAGGCGGAGTGGGAGAATTAAGAGGCCTTATCACTTCCCAAATAGATACATTGATTAGTAGTAAGAAAGATGCAATGGATACTCTTAATAAGAGTGTTCCAGTAGACCGTACATGAGCAGAGATGCATGCTTACTTGTTTAGTGCTCTGATCAACATTTTGGAGAATTTGAAGAAAGGATGGGATGATCACCTATAGTCCCCGAAGATAATTTTTGTTGATATATTCAAATTTTTGTAAGCCACCATATATATCCCCGTACATGAATTTTGGTGGATATCCACCTTTACCATTGATGTCAAAGGGGGAGAGAGAAAAGTGAAAAATGGTGTATATTCTCAAGGGGAGCTTGTTGAGCTTGTTGAGTGCTGGAGATTTTTGGGTTTTGAAATTTTGCACTCATTTTTCACAATGTTGCCATCAATGCCAAAGGGGGAGATTGTTAGCAAGAGACACTATTTAGGTGAAAATTGATGCATGCGAAATATTTAGGAGTTCTCATTGATGACAACTCAATTCATAAATCATATCTAGTATACGTAGATTTGATTTATCAGAAGTTGCATCTGGAAGGTCGAATATAGTATCCGACAAAGTATGAGTACATTGGGTAGATCTTTATTTTGGTTGCATAACTTTGGTTGTGGTAATCAAGAAAGACCATTTGAGGTTTGAGGCAACTTATTTTGTAATTATAGTATCTGGTGTTGATTCATGAGCGAGAATGAAGATCCAGTATCGATTAATTCAGGTAGAACAAAGTCATTTTGATGTTAAGTGATGTAAAGTATGATTCAAAATCTTTGGGATTATTTCGGTGGTTGTTGTTGAATTCGAGGTAATTGTGCCAACACGTGAGAAACTTGTTACCATCTTGTTTAGGTCTGCATATGAATTTGTGGAGGAATTGAGACAACTTGTTGGTACACATTTCATATTTTGCGATATTATGAAGTTGACATATTGGAGATCTATTTTGGCAGTGCAGATATATAAGATCAAATTGTATAACCATTTTGGCATTGCTAGATGTGCGAATATTGATGTGTGGTGTGCTAATGAGCATCCGTATGTAGATTTGGTGCTCCAGTTTGGGTAAAAGTACACACCTATGTCACACTTTTATAAAGGAAAAGGTTAACACAACAATAACTGTTCAATTTCGATGCCATAAAAGTGGCATTTGTATTTTGAATTTGAAGATGATGTAAACTGATGAAATGTGTAAAATTTGATGAAGTTTAAGTCTATTATTTTAATATTTTTTTTGTCAAGAATTGATGTGTTTTTTACTTTTAAAGTCAAAAATTTTATTGCTGAAAAATGTTGAAAATCAAGGGGTTTAGTTCCCACACACAAAAAATATAAATCAACTTATTTTTTTCCGATTTTGATTTCCGTAATAGATGACATACATATACAGTGCATAAAAAAAATTAAAATTTTCAATGTATATTTTTTTCGTTATAACATTTTAAACTTGAATATACCTGAATTTAATAGGTTTTTTCTCCCACCACATTTTGTCTATTAAATTTATGGTAATAAAAAATAAAAAACCCTTTTGGAGAAGACTCTCTCTTCTAGTGAACCATATTTTTTTCAATATTTTTTGAGGTGATTTAATATTTTTAAAATTTTTCAAACCATCCTCTTACTGAACATTAGAATACCTACTTGTAGTATTTTTAAAATAATATATATTAAATCTAATCAAAACATCATAAAAATTATATGAGTAGATTCTTTACTTTGATCTCTACAAAGGGTATTTTTTGTTTTTTTTAATAAATTGAATTTACCTATTTTAATTTTGTTGTAGAAGTTGCAAAAATTTGTCGAATTTGGTGATGTGGCTGCCACTTAGGACGTTGGCCGGAACCCTTCTGGTCGGATCGTTTGAGGCTGGCACGATCGGTCGTTTGAGTAACCATGCCTCTTCAACTCCTTACAAATAATGACTTTTTTTTGTTTTAAAATATGAAAATAAAGGCGTGTGAAATATTAAAATTGATTTTTGAATTAAATCAATTGTTTGTGCGAATCAAAGTGGCATTTTGATATAAAGTGACGAAGATTTCCAAATTTTTTTAAGATTTTGGTAGAAGGCTTCAAATTTTCTTCAGTATGTTATATTAATTTTTTTTTTCAATTAAATAAATATCTAATATTGGAAGGCTTCAATTTTTTTTAAGTATGTTATATTAAACTAAATATTATTTAGATTTTATTAAACCTTATTTTAAAGATTTTTTTAATTATTTGTAGTTTTTGTACTTTTTTTTAATAATTGAAATTAAGGGGTCGTTAAGGTCTTATTAACTCCTAGGATGTACTAGGGGGTATGTTGTACCTACTAGGACTTTAAAAGGGGTCATATGGGGTCCTAACGGATCACACATATATGGCCCCTTAAGACCCCATATGAAACCTTAAGACGATATATGATACTATGGGGTCATATGGTGTCCTAAGGGGTATGTTGTACTTACTAGGACTTAAAAATGGGTCATATATAGTCATAAGGGGTCACACATGTGCTAGACTAGATGTGTGGCTCCTTAGGACCCCTTATCACCCCTTAGGATACTATATGATCCTATGGGGTCATATAGTGTTCTAAGGGGTCATTAGAGGTCATAAGGGGTCTTATGTTATACATGCTAAGATGCTAAAAGAGGTCAATAGATATCATAGGATGTATTAAGGGGTCATCCATTTCTTAATAGCTCTTAGAATGTACTAGGGGGTATGTTGTACTGACTATGACTTTCAAAGGGGTCATATGGGCTCCCAAGGGGTTACACATGTGTTAGAACACATGTATGGCCCCTTAAGGCCCCATACATGACCCCTTAGAACACCATATGACCCTATGGTTTCCTAAGGGGTCACACCTGTGTTAGAACACATGTGTGGCCCCTTAGGACTCCATATGACCCCTTAGGACACTATATGACCCTATGGTGTCCTATGGGGTCATATGGGGTCCTAAGGGGTAAAATGTGTTAGAACACATATGTGGTCCCTAAGGATCCCCACATGACCCCTTAGAACACCATATGACCCTATGGTGTCCTAAGGGGTCATATGGAGTCTTAAGGGGTCATATGGTGTCCATATGACCCTATGTTGTACCTACAAGGACTTTAAAAGGGTCATATGGGGTCACACATATGTTAGAACATGTGTGGCCCCTATATGACCCCTTTTAAAGTCCTAGTAAGTACAACATACCCCTTAGGACACCATATGACTCCATATGACCCCTTAGGACACTATATGACCCTGTGGGGTCATATGGTGTCCTAAGGGGTATGTTGTACTTACTAGGACTTTAAAAGGGGTCATATGGGGTCCTAAGGGGTGACACATGTGTCACCCCTTAGGATGCCATATGACCCCATATGACACTATATGAACCTATGGGGTCATATGGTCTCCTAAAAGGTATGTTGTACCTACTAGAACTTTAAAAGAGGTCATATGGGGTCCTAAGGGGTCACACATGTGTGACCCCTTATTACCCCATATGACCCCTTAGGATACTATATGACCCTATTGGGTCATATGGTGTCCTTAGAGGTATGTTGCACCTACTAGGATGTTAAAAGGGGCCATATGGGGTTTTAAGGGGTCACACATGTTAAAAAACATCCGTGGCCCCTTTGGACCCCATATGATCCCTTAGGACACTATATGATCCTATGGGTTTGAATATGGTGTCCTAAGGAGTCATATGGGGTCCTAAGGGGTTCCTTAGGACCCCATATGACCTATAACAACACCATATAACCCCTTATGTCACTATATTATTCTATGGGGTTATATGGGGTTAGCAGGGGTCATTAAGGATCATAAGGGGTCTTAAGGGGTCATTAAAGTTCATAAGGGGTCATTAGAGTCATAAGGGGTCTTAAGGGGACTCATGGTGTCGTATGGAGTCTTATGTTATACATGCTAGGATATATTAAGGGGTCGTTCATGTCTTAATAGCTCATAGGATGTACGAAGGGGTATGGTGTACCTACCAGGAATTTAAAAGGGATTATATGGGGTCCTAAGGGGTCACACATGTGTGACCACTTAGGATCCCATATGACTCCTTAGGACACCATATGACACTATGGTGTCCTAAGAGGTCATATGGGGTCCTGAGGGGTCACACATTTGTGGCCCCTTAGGACCCCATATGACCCCTTAGAACACTATATGACCCTATGGGGTCATATGGTGTCCTAATGGGTATGTTGTACCTACTAGAACTTTAAAAGGGGTCATATGGGTCCTAAGGGGTCACACATATATTATAACACATGTGCGACCCCATATGACCCTGTATGACACTATATGACCCTAAGAGGTCATATGGTTTCCTAAGAGGTATGTTGTACCTACTAGTACTTTAAAAGGCACCGTATGGGGTATTAAGGGGTCACACATGTGTTAGAACACATCTGTGGCCCCTTAGCACCCCATATGACCCCTTAGGACACTATGGGGTCATATGGTGTCCTAAGAGTTATGTTGCACCTACTAGGCCATTAAAAGGGGTCATATGGGGTCACACGTGTTAAAACATATGTGTGGCCCCTTAGGACCCCATATGGTCCTTTAAGACACTATATGATCCTATGGGGTCATATGGTGCCATGAGGGGTCATATGGGGTCCTAAGGGGCCACACATGTGTAGCCCTTTAGGACCACATATGACCCCTTATAACACTAAATGATCTGATGGGGTCATATGGGGTCAGTAGGGGTCATAAGGGGTCATAAGGGGTCTTAATGAGTCATTAAAGGTCATAAGGGGTTGTTACAGACATAAGGGGTGTTATGGTGTCATATGGGGTCTTATGTTATACATGCTAGGATGCTAAAAGGGGTTTATGGTGTCATATGGGGACGTAAAAATTCTGGTGTTATGGTGTTATGGTGTTGTATGGGGACGTAAAAATTTTGGTGTTATGGTTTTGTGTTTTTATGGTTTATGTTTTTGCACTTTACTTTCATTCTTATGCATCCAATGGTTTAAAATCAGTTTAAAAAATTTGTGAATTGCAGAATACTGAATCACCTCCCCTCTCTCAATGTTCATTGATTCCAACAGATAGAAGGGCCACACGCCTAGAAAAGGAAAATAATTACACAACTCTATCATTGTCCACTAAGTGATTTAACATCTGAGACAAATCCAAAGATAATTGCTCCCTATTTATAATGTTCCAACCTTGCATATGCTCAGAAGCCCATTTAGCCAAATAGTCACCAACTCCATTCCACTCCCTAGGGATATGAGTAAGAAATCCATGGAGCCACTTAACCACAAAATTTGTCTAATAATCACAACTAAATGCCAACTAACATCATCTAACTATTGTTCAATCAACAAAGGCACCACCACCTAAGAATCTGATTCACAAATAATCCTCCTCCAGCCAAGAGCACAACTACATTCTAGAACATACAAAATGGAAAGAGCCTCCATAAAATTATTGGTATGAAGACCCTTATAAATTGAAAAGATAAACTGAATATCTTCAGAACTATCATGACCTACTCCACTAATTCTAGCATGACCAGGTCTCCCATGGGAAGAGCCATCGGTGTTTATTTTCAAGACTACCAAAGGAGGAGGGGACCAACGACCCTCACTATTTATCATCCACAATAAATGACGACATATATTTCTCATGATTTATTCTATCTATTATGTACTAGGTATGAAAGATTTGGTTGCATCGATCATCTTTGCTTAGGAAGCAAGACTAAATCTTGTGTTATTTATCAAAGAAGAATATTCTTCCTCCATGGCTAAATCCCATTCATCAATACCTATTGCTTCATCAAATTCTTTTGGATTTTATGCTTGGGATATGTATGCATGCCATATATCTTAATATTTTGATCAAGTTCTAGTTCCTAATGGGTTCTTAATTGATATAAATGTTGCCTATAATGTTTGACATTGTTAAAGTGGAATCATAGGTGCTATATGGGTTAGGCCTTTGTGTTCGAGAGTCAAGACTAGAGGGTGTAGAGGGAGGATGAGGTTCCTTTATCTTAGAATCATAATCTTTTTCTAGAAGACTTGTGTGAAAGATAAATGAGAAATCTTAGTAGTACAAATAATTTTCTCAAACTTGACACTTCATTAGTTCATCACATCATGAGTCATGTTGCTTATGTTGTCATTGATGTCAACCTATCTCATGTTGTCATTAATGTCACTATTTGTGGTGTAGATGTTCTAGATGGTCTAGAAATTAGTGTTCAGATGTTTCTATCCTATTTGGTGGTGGTGTTTACTAAGAGGTGTTTGTAGAAGGCTAGTACAGTGGAGGTTTCGATATGTAGGAAAGAGTATTTAAATGTCTTTCTATAAGAATTATCTACATTCCTCGAGTTCTTGATGTTCATGGCATGTGGTTTTGGATATGGTGTCTATATTTTGTGGATGTTGTACTATCATGTTTAGAGGTTATCAGTTGCTTTGTTCTTGAATTTGGTTGTGGTAGTTTGCTCGTAGTGAGCTTGTCTGTCAGATTTAGTTCAAAGAATGCTCTACATTGCTCCACTATCATGATTCAAGTGTTGTGTCATGGATAACATGTTCATATGGTTCATGTAGTGTTCGAGTTCATATTTCTAGTGTTGGTTTGATCGACAAGTGAAGTTATGTTGTTTTGTGTTTAGTACTGTTAGCTGTGCTGGTCTTTGGCTGAATTAGGTGGTGTATTTTATTTGGACCATGTTCTTTTTATATGGATATGAATTAGAGGTTGACTAATAATGGTGATGTGGGTCTCATTTTGGTGTGTGTAGATCTGCATTGAGTATTTTACAATGGGTGACATTTCTCGATTGTTTAGTCAATGTGTTTCATTATTGTTCTACTTATTACGGTTGATGCTGACTTTGGTGGATGTTCTAGTCTAAGCAGTTTGTTGGAATCGACTTTGGAATATGTGTTGTGATATATTTGAGTCCTCTTCATCTCCTGGAGTGGAGTTCATTATGTAATTTTGGTTCAGATGGCTAACTTTCGTAATGCTTGTATACTTTCTCTATTGCCAACCTAGTTAAGCATTTCGCTGTATAATCTTTGTAAAAATGGAAGCGCGGATGTGTGATTTGGTGTGTGGATTGTGGTGAAATGGATGTGAATGATATGCAAGCAATAGAAGTGTAAATTTTAGTTTGTGATGAACTTTGATGATCATATTTTCAGTGCGACAAAGTGTCGAGACAATAAATGAAGTTAGAGATGTTTGCCATGATATTGTTCACTTGACACAGTGGTTCAAAGATAGTTTCTCGATCTAGAAATCTTGTTAATTTCAATTCATTATTCCCTATAATCATCAAAAGATAGTAAGTTCTTTGGTAGAATGTGTAGCTCTTTGTATCTTTCCTTGAGATTGTGTGTTTGAGTATTGCAAGTTCTTTGTATCTTTCCCTATGGTTGTGCACCTTAGCTTTGCAAGTCCAATTAGGTGCAGTGAAATCCTTAGAATTGAGCCTAAAATGTTGTAATCAATTATTCATATTGTTAGTATGATTCTCACCATAGTTTTTTGATTCTTGGGTTTTCTAAGTAAATATGGTGCTCTTGTGTGTTGTTCTTTGTGATTTCATGTTTCATGTTTGCAGAGAAGTTAATTGTGGCTTGAAATTTAAAATATTATGAGTTGTTTTAGGGTCTATACTGATTCACCCCCCCTCTTAGTCTTGTGGTGTGTTCAACAATTGATATTAGAGTGAGGTTCTTATGAGATAAGATTAACAGTTTGAGGAAGGTCCAAGATGACACAATAAGTCTATCTGAAGGCATCAAGCTTTTATGGAAGAAACTACTCTGCATGGAAGTCACAAATGGAATATCATTTGAATTTTCTATCGCTTAGTATATGAGACATTATTAAGATTGGTTATAGTGGTCCACAAGGTGGTCTTACTACTCTGTATGGAGTCAAGAATCATGACAATAATGCTAAGGAAAGACATATACTTGTTATTAGTTTGAGTGACTCAATTTGTTTTTAGATCAATGGATGCACCAATGCAAAGAAAATTTGGGACAAATTGAGAAGCATTTATGAAGGAGATGAGAAGACCAAGCAGGTCAGATTGCAGAGTCTAAAGTACAAGTTTGAGACACTGAGGATGTCTGAAGATGAGAACATTAAAATTTACATGTAGCATGTGTTAGGATTCCCAAAGATACTGAGAGGGGAGGGGGGTGTGAATCAGTATCTTGCCGGTTACTGGATTTTCTTAACTTATTAAACAAATTGCATTCCAAAACATTCAAATGATTTTGAATAATTTCTTCATTGGCCCTCAAAAGATGAAATTCCAAATAATATTAAGAAGAAAAAATATTCTTAAACAAATGAGAGTCTCACTCTTGAATCCATGATTTTAGAAACTGGAGGTTTTTACACAACTGACACATTCTTGACCCAAATTCAAAGGGAGAATTCTTCCACCAACTTATAAGAAGGGGGAGAAAGGATGGATCATGGATAATCCGGAAGAGATAAGGAAGAAACACTTTCCTACATTTTAAAATTAAATTCCACATTTGGGAGCCTAAATGAGGGTTCTGGACCATGAATATTCTCTCAAGATCCTATGAGGCAAGGTACTTAGCTACAATAATTGATGCCCATTTAAATTTTTTTTTTGAAAACAACTTCCAAACCAAATTACCTCCTAACTCCATGTTAATATATTCCATATTATGAATCCCTGCACCCCCACCTTGCTTAATAATACAAAATTTATCCCAAGCCAAAAGATGTTTTTTTTGTGAGCTCTCCTTGTTCCTTTTCCAAAGAATTTTTTTTAGGTTAGGCTCTAGCTTAGTAGTGACCCCCTTTAGAATAGGAAATATGACATGACATAGTTAGGAATTGTTACCGAGATGATTTTGATCTCCAATACTCTACCTGCTAAAGATAGCCAAGAATTCTTCTATGAAGATATTCTATTTTGAATTGAGAAAAATACAATTGACCAAAATGAACTCTTACTACTCCCTGCAATAGGAGGAATGCCAAGATATTTGCAAGGAAGAGTTCCTTGTTTGAAACCCAAATACACTAAGAGTCTTGTGGAGACATTTGCAAACAATTTATAAAAATACTTTAGATTTAACTACATTGATATTTTGACCAAAAATAGCAAAATACTTATCCAAAACAGGCTTGATGACCCTCGCCTCACTCATTGAAACTTCACTCAACAAAACTGTATTATTCACAAATATAATAGTGGCCACTAAAATATCTGGGTGAGGAATTTTGATGCCTTTCCATAGACCCAACTGATGGTCGATAGCAATTTTTTGACTACGAGCCTCATCCACAATGATGAAAAGAAGAGGATATAAGAGATCTCCTTGTTTAACTCCCTAGGAAGAAGAAAAAAACCAAAGACATTTCCATTTACCCAGACTGAGAATTTGGCTTCACAATTGCATGACATCACCCACCTACACCATTTTCGAGCAAACCCCAATTTTAGCGAAAAATGTTCTAGAAATTTCCAACTAACTATATCATAGGCCTTCATCATGTCCAACTTGACTAACATAACTTCATATCTATGAGATCTCATAAAGTGTCAAATCTCATCTATTATCAAGGAACCTTTAGCAGTGTCCTTACCATGTATGTTCTTAAGAAACTGTGAATACTGTGTATCATATTAAAAAATCAATAAAACTGCATAGTCTCATGAAACAAAAAAAATTATATAGGTTCAGCAAACAACTATACATATACACCCCTAACCAAAAATAAATAAACCAAAGAAGTAGGTATGGAAAAAAAAAATAATAACGACAATCTTCCTATCTAACAAATGCAATATTCATGTACAATATGATAGTTTGTCTCAATAAAATATTTTTGGGAGACCAAAATTTCTATTGTACAAGAAGAATCTATAGTCTTAATGCATGTAGAATCTAGTACATCATAAAAGGAGATGAGTCCATCACTAAATTAGAAATGTAAATTTTAAGAGTAATAAATTGTTTAAGATAGTAACTCTCTGACTGTCTCCATGTAAATTGGAAATAATCTTTAAAAATTCAATATAAATATTTATATCTATTGAAATACCTTATCCTTTTTCTTCCATTGAAGAAACCAAAATATGTATCTGAAAACTCTAAAACCTGATGACACAATAATATTAAAATTAATCAAATGCAATATTTTGAATACTTGTGCAACAGATTAAAATTTGCGGTCATCCTCTAGCCCTTTGTCTCAGATATCTAAGAGCTCATGTCTACTCATGAATTATCCTTATTTAGTCATTTTGATCTCTGAGCTGCATATATTCCTGTTTTTCCATAGAAATCTTTAATTTTGCAAGCAAGCAGCCTCAAATGTGTCATTAGCCTCTGATTCACCATGTATGTATTTGTCTAAATACAGGGTGGATCATATGACCGAGGTATTATAGGCCTTGGCCACATGTCGAGAAACCTCTGACTATGTTATTAACTTCAGTCCCTAAGAATTTGTTTGAAACCTGAACTTGCTTGAGGGCCTTGCGTCTGAGAGAAGTTTTCCTGAGATTCTTGTTCTAATCGAAGTGAACTGAGTAATTCAAATGCAGGTTATTTGTTTATTTGAGAGAAACTTTAGAAAGAAATTGAGCCTGCTTTCCTAGTTTGATCTTCTTTATGAATTTAGATACAAACAGAATTACTGAAATTAAAAACACAAATGAGAGAACTAGGATGGCTATTGGAGATGAGCTTTTATACTAAAAAAAAAATGTTTTAATTCTACTAGTTTTAAAAATCATCAATTCGGATTCAAATGCTAATTTTTTAGTGTCCATCCAAATACATTTTTCCCTCTTTCTTAAAACATATTAAGATTTTTTGTGATTCTTATAAATAATTAAGAACAATTCCTTGTATCATATGAAAATGTTCCTAAGACCCGATATACCCTGCTTTACCATTTCACAGTTACCTTTGAGGGCAAACATATTGCTACCAAAGATTGCAAGAAAGACAGTACTAATTGCATATTAGGAGACCTTAAATTTGTATATTTACTCATAAATAGAAAAGAAAAGGTTAAGCACTTCCTTCAATTACATGACATTCAGACTGAGGGCCTTATGTCCGAGGAATCTTAATTTCAGGATATTTGATAAAGATCTTTCTCAGTTACATAAGTTTTAAATTCAGACTGATCATAACATAGTTCAAACCTAAGATATGTATCTGTAGGCATATTTGTCGAACCACGATAAATCGTGTGTTGTTTGCTTTTTCTGTTTTTTGTTATCATTTTCTCTGCTCGTTCTAATCCTTACAATTGGTATCAGAGCCATGTTGGCTTGAGCAGAGATGGAGGAAGAAGGAGAAGGTAAAACTTATAACTTTTATGACAGTTTTACGTTCCATGTAAAACTATGCTTCAAGCGCCGCGTACATTGGTTGGATGGCTAGAAGAAAGAGGGGGACTCAGTTGAAGAGAAGAATCCAGCGAAGGAAAAGGATGTTGGGATTCTTATTTGCTCTCCCCTTGAGCCAGCCTTGGCACTTATTGGCCAAACTGTTAATGGCCAGGAAGTTATTGGCATTTGTGTGGTGAAGGTTGAACGCCATGATAGTCCATGTATAGACGCTGAAATTTCTGAGCAGAACGATGCTGGAAAAGAGGTTGTTGTTGAAGAGAATGAACTCAAGAGATTGCGGGATGAAGAGTGTATGCCGTCGAAGACCCAAGTTGACTCTGTTGTTGACTCCTGGGATGAGGAGGGTGCAGATTGGAGTGAGGTAGTAGGGCAAGGAAGCTTGGCAGAAATTTTGGCTTCGGAGAGCTCTGCAGATGGCATGGTCTTGGCAAAAATAAAGAGGCACTCCCGTGATGCTGACGACAACCTTTGCATAGATAATTTCATAGAAGCCTATGAACCTATAGACTTGTATGAAGAAGTGCAAGATAAAAGACGGTTTTCTGGTTTAAAGCAAAAGCGGCAATTGACAGAAGCAAAGGACCATGGGCATCGCTCCAAACGATTTCAAACATCACAAGGAGAGAAGGGAGATATGGTTCATCAACCAGATTGGATGGATATTATGGATATTGATGATTGTGTTGAGGACTTTGAGAAGAATAACGAGAAGCCTTTGCACGTTTTTGTGGAGTCGAGAGAGATTTTGATGAATCCGCCCCTCTTAATGGATCTGGATGCTGCTCTGGAAAAGGTCGAGCCTAGGGTCATGAACGTATTTGTAGAGGAGTTTTTGAAATTGTCCTATAGCATCGAGTCTGAAGAAAATTCTCCTGGGAATGGCGTTGTCACATCCCATCTCCATTGTGGCGCTTCCCCTATGCCAAATCCGGGTAAAAATACATGTTGGCCCTCAGCTTCTCCCACGGTACAGTTTGATTCTACTGTTCAGAGAGGTTTCCCTGTCTATGAAGGCGAGCCTCGATATAGTCCTAAGGTAATTTTTAAAGAGAGAGGTAACAGAGAGAGCGAGCAACAAAAATCTAGAATCGGTAAAGTGATGGGATGTTCGGATTCTGCCAAATTGCAGAAGTTTTTCGAGCACTTGGAGATAGAAAATGGTAAATATTGTGAAAACAGGGTTTGGTTACTGGAGGAAGGGATAGATAATCAGTGCAACAACCTACCGGCATTGACAAACCAGTTTCTTTGATCACCAATCTGATAAGCCTCCGCTAAAGTGCGTCTTGTTTGGCATCACCGACATGGAAACGGCCAGGCAGATTGTGGCCAGTGATTTGCGGGACCTAGAATGGAGCCAAAGGGTCAGGGCAGTTGAAGAGGCGTTAGAAGCTTTGTCGGTGGTGAAGATTATAACATTATTTTTCTTATTCTGTGAGGCGTTTTTTGAGAAGGAAATGAGGTGTTGCGAGGATAACAGATATAGTTTCCTAGGCGTTCTTGCCACCTCTCGTCCATTTCCTATTGATTTCTTATCATTATTTGAAACTGTTGAGTCTGCAGTGTTAGAAGTGTCCATAGGTGACAAGCCGGACCGAGCCTATGAAACCGCACGTATTCAGAATTACATAGTTTGTGGTCTTTTCGAGGCCTGGACATTTGACCACGTGGCTGGAATGAATTCTTTTCTGCAAAGTAATTCACGTATATGGAATTTTCTGCAAAATAAGGGGCAAGGCCGCCAGGGTGTGAATGCTTGCTGGAATGTTTTTCCCGCCCTCTTTCGCATTCCCTTTTATCCGCTGAGAGGCTTGGATGCAGATGGCATGGATGAACAAGCCCGTAAGAAGACAAGAACTGCAATTGACGCCCCCATAGATATCTCAAACTTGAATAGAGATTTGCCGGTAGAGGTCAGCCATAGTGGGTCTGGGGCAACAGATGATGATTCCTTAGACAGCACAAAAGTCTTCGAGGCAGTGCTCAAGGTTACAGAGCACATATTGAAGACGGTAGCGATTAGGTGGCAGGTTTCACAAATTAATTTTTCCTGTAGCCATAGTATCTTCTGGAATATTTTATGCTCCTTTGGTGTTGAAGAGCATGAAAGGGAGAGACAACGTTGTTTGGAACCACAAAGATTACTTGATCTTTTTCTTACGAATGCAGGGCATCTCCCAAGCGATGGTGTTTCGGGCATCAGATTTCCTAAATTCAAGAACATTATAGAGGAAGAAACCAAAATGAAGGTAGAGAGGTGCTTTGATGTTGATGCATATTTTGATGTGTTTTGGAAAGCTCTTGATGCACATTTTCAAAATGATGGGTTTGAACAAGTTCACGGACTTAATGTTGACAATACAGTTGATTTTCCAGACTACCTAGAAGAGGGCCAGTGGACCCAACTATCCGGTTACTAGAAAGAGGTAATGTTTCAGAGAATTGATGATTACTTGTGTGTGAAACTGCAGGAAAAGGAGGAAACAGTCGATGTTTTGTGTGTCTTTCACATGAGCGTTGGGAATCTAGTGGAGTTGTTTGATTATGAAAATAATGCCATAGTTTTGTTTTCCCTTAGGCCTGAGTTTTGTGTTCGGATATTAGAATCTGGTAATGGCGATTCTTTAGATGTTTTGTTATGGGGGAGCTCAGGAGCAGGAGACTCTGTTGAAAGTGTGTATTTTGCACTTATTGGAAATCTTAATCTTCAATATAGATTAATGGGTGTAGTAATCAAAGAAGATGTTTTTAACTTCGATTTGATTTGGAGTAGGCATATCCGTAGTGTGCGTGAACAAGAATTTGCACAATTAAAATCTTGTAGATTGGGTGCAATGTGAGTTTAGATGTGGAAGCAGGGGATGCCAGTGCATGGCTGTGCCAGTTGGTCTTCACGGGGGAGATTGTTGGGAATGTGAAGTCCAATGGTCACATGACCCTTCGCGTTCTCCCAACTGTTCATTTCATATCTGAATATGATTATATAATGGCTGTGTGCAGCCCATGTATTAGATGAGTTGATTAATACAAGTTATTCCCTGCTTTGAGTGTGGCTGTAGGCATATTTGCCGAACCACGATAAATTGTGTGTTGTTTGCTTTTTCTGTTTTTTGTTATCATTTTCTCTGCTTGTTCTAATCCTTACAGTATCAAACTGAGTTAAAGCTTAAGTCTGCATGTATCAGATGGAATTTTGAGAGCGATCCCTGCAAACATCGAAAATGCTTGCATTCAGCTAGACAAGGTTTCTGAGTTCAGTATTCCAGACATGTCAAAGACACCCATAAAAGCATTCTACATATTAAAGTTGTATCCGAAGAGTTGAAACTTTCAGTATGGGAGAGATCCCAAAACTGTTTTGAGCATAGGTTTAGGTCATGAATTAGTAAATTCTTTATTTTGAATGAAGGAATAAACATCTTTATTTCAACAAGTGCAAAAGACTAAATAAGATTAGAATGATTAAATATAGTAGAGATATTGGTTGAATAAAATAGACAAAAGGAATAAATATAATAATGAATAAATAAGATTAATGACATGCACATTAGAAGAAATGGATAAAGATATAATTATATTAATTGCATAAATGCATGCACTGAAATAAATATAAAGATAAAGTGTATTATATCTAAATTTGTGTTAAAATCAGAAAATAATAAAATTTAAAGATATATGTGTAGAAGGAGTAAATAGTGTATAAGATATGTGTGAAAGAAGAAATCAACAAATACAAAGAAGAAATTTTACCTCATAGATATTTATAGAGAAATAAATACGATGAACATAAAAATCCAATAATGATACAATATTCTAAATTTTAGATTTATGTAGAGAATAAATATAATTGACATAAAATCATGTGTTGAAATAGATGAATAAGAGAAAATATGATTAAAGACGCAATGTGTGTAATGAGTAAATAAGATATGTAAGATATGTGTTAGGAAGAAATCGATAATCATAAAATATTCTAAATTTTATGTTATAGATATATCTAGAAAAGTAAATATTATGCAATGGATCTATTCATATAAATAAATAAATATATATATTGACATGAACGTTGCCTACATAAAAATTAATGTAATCTTATGAATGTGTATGAAGAAATAAATATAAGACATAGATGGTTCAGTATAACTATTGTTACATTATAGATTTTTGTTCACATTTTATTATGAGAAGTTTTATGTCTTGCTCTATTGTTTAATCTATTTGACTAATTATGACAACATTGTTATGGCTTCTCATGCAACTATTATAATCCAATATTTACTTGTGAAGAATTCATAGCTTTGACATGTCTAGGTTTAGAACGGTTGAAGAGTCTTCATACTCTAAATAAGCCTATTGCAAATGAATATGCTTCCTGATAAAGGAGGCAAAACATCTGAAATAGGTAAACTTGATTTTTTCTTTAATGGAGTCAGAAGTAGAGGATGGAAAACCAAAATCAAGGAGCTGGATTGGACATTAAAGGTAAGCTTCCATCTCAAGAAACAGTTTTTGATCAAAAAAATAAAAAATAAAATCTAGAAAAATTGTTTTATCATTTTATGAATGTTCATCCTCTTACTGAAAATAAAAATACAATTTAGGAAGATGGAATTACTATTGGAAGTGAGCTTCCATACTAAAGAATGTTTTAATTCTACTGAATTACTATTGGAAGTGAGCTTGCATACTAAAGAATGTTTTAATTCTACTATTTTTAAAACCCATGAATACTGATTCAAACGCTGATTTTGAATGTCATCCAAATAATTTTCACCTTTTGAAAAGATTTCAGCATATTTTACGGTTCCTTAACACTTCCTTGTATCATATGGAAATGTTCTTAAGGCTTGATATGCCCTGCTTTTATATTTCACAGTTACCTATGAAGAGAAGACGTTACTACCAAAGATTGCAAGAAAGGACGTGCTAATTGCATATTAGAAGACTTAAAATTTGCACATTCACCCATCAATAGGGAAGCAAAAGTTTACGATTTAGTTCAATTATTTGAAATTCTGACTGAGGGCTTTATGTCTTGGATTCATTTAAATTAATATAATCTTTCTCAGTTAGAGAAGTTCGTGATCATGGCATCATTCAAACCTAAGATATATAGCAAACTGAGTTAAAACTTAAGATTCATTCAATCAGATAGAATTTTGAGTGTGATCCCTACAAAGTTCCAAGATGTTTGGATTCAATTAGACAAGGTTTCTAAGTTCAGTAACCCAGGGATGTCAAAGACACCCATAAAAGTAAGGTTGCATCTGAAAAGCTGAAACGCTCAGTAATGGTAGGTCTAAGTGTCTTACAGATTTCATAACTGTTTTAAGCATAGGTTTAAGTCATAAATTAGTAAAATTTCAATTTTAAATGAAGGAAGAAACATATGTATTTGAATAATTGAAAAAGCTTAAATATGGTTAAATAGATGAAATATAGTAGACATATTGATTGAATAAAATAGATAAAAGGATAACAATATGAACATAACTGCGAGTAAATACAATTAATGATATATGCAATAGGAGAAATGGATGAAGACATAGCTATATTAGTCTCATGGAAGCATGTATTGAAATTTATATAAAGGAAAGGCATGTTAAACTTAGCTTGTGGTGTATATATATATTCTATATACAAGTATTAAAGTATGTGTGTTCAAATAAATACGTAAATCGGACTATATATGTCGGGAAGAAATAGATAACCGTAAAATATTGTAAGTTTGATCTTATAGATGTATCTAGAGAAGTAAATATTATGCAATAGATGTGTTTATATAAACAAATAAATATACTGACATGGATGTTGTATACACAAAAATGAATGCAATGCCTCAGTATAGTTATTGTACATTAAGATTTTGGTTCACTTTTTATTATAAACGGTATTATGACCTTCTCTACCATATGATGTATTTGACTAAGTATTGTTATAGTTATGAAAACATTGTTGTGACTGCTGGTGCAACTATTGTACTTGAATCATTCTATTTTGAGGTGTGATAGTGAAAAAATTATATAACTAAATGTATGATAGGGAGAAAATGATATAAAAAAAATGGACATGTATATACAGAAATCTGACCTAAAATTGTAGATACAGATTTATTTGTCCTCGAACTAGAATTTCTTAATGACTGCGTATTTTATCAATAAAACGTGTTTATGATATTTTTCCATTACTAAGATATAACATTTTTTAAAAACGGCAAATCCAGTTTATTATATTCAATATTTTCTAATACAATGTTTAATTATACAGCAAATACAATCTATTATATAGAGCAAATACAATCTATCATATACATGTATGAAAAATAAGACTTTTATAAGTACCATTTTCAACATAGATGTTTTAAAGGAGGCCGAATGATATTGTAGCTATGAATTTCTGTTCACAATCTCTCTTGCCTACCAAGAGGACGGTATTGGCAGCAGGAAAGTTTGATAATCTATTATTGTGCATTTGCAGGGGGAATAAGGCATTGGTGTATGAAGCATAGAAATGTCATGCCAGCATGGTCATGGTGATGGTACCGTGTATGAGGCATAGGCAGGCATAGACATGCCATTCTGTGAATGTGGGCTGGATAGCAAGATGCAAAGTAAGGTCTGGGTCTGGGTCTCCCATATTCCATCATTGAGGGAAGGTAAGGGAGTTTTAAATGGCCGACCCGACCGGAGTTTGCGAGTATCTAACCACCCTAGTTATCTGTCAGAGGCACAGACCTGACAGATCACATATGAACTCGCAAAGCAACATATGAACATTAACCATCACATAAAAGATTTGTTAAAAGCATTTACATTAAAAATAAGGGACAATGTATGTAGATCTATATACGAATACCCATCACATAAAAGATTTGTTAAAAACAAAAACATCTTAACTGAATACCCATCAGCTGCAAATTCTGTCACGCAATGCAATGTACAGAAACAAATTGCAGGAAATAAAGTTGGCCTACCTCGCCATTGATAAACGATTATGCGATTTTATCCGATATCTTCAAATTCCAGTGTAAACCCTGCAATACTGAAAAATGCTTGAGATAGTTTAGTGACAATTGCTCCGTTTTGTACCAATCAAAACCAAAGTGCTTCGTTTTGTATACAATGTATTCTCCTAGGGCTTTTTTAGGAGCCCAAATTAAATGTAAGATATAGAGTGAAGTAACTGATAGTTTGTTTTGTAGAACAAGCTAATCCATGGTGTAATTGTGATTTTGGAAATTGATATCCAGTCAATTCCGAGAAAAAATAAAGATGGGTTGTTGTGTTACTCCGTCCGATTTGTATTTTTGGTTTCTTGTGTTCATTATTGTAAAGATTGGGTTTGAATTTCAAAAAGGGTTCGTAGGGATATGTATTTTTCGTTTCTTGAGTTTTGAAAAGGGTTAGTTTCAGTGGATCCATTGATAGACTATATCAAACGGAATCCAGCTGAGAAGACGAGTCGTAGTAGTGAGCATCTCGGGACTGAACAATAACAGAGCCGTAGTTTCGGTGGATCCATTGATAGACTGCGGCAAAATTTGATGAATTACGTTTTGACAAGTGTGTAGAATTTGAATTTCCCAAGATATGTTGGAAATGGTTGTCCACCTCTGTAACCTAAAACGTTGAAACCTTATTGGCTGTGCTCAATCATGTTTGATTTGTAAATTAAATATATACTATTTTCAAGTTTCTTTTAAATTAGTCTTATATAATCAAATGATAGCAATTATTAAATTTGTATTTCTTTTATTTGAAAGTTAATTATTATTCTTAAAGCCACATTGAAAATCTAACAATCTATTTTAAATCTATATTCATATACATTTTTTGTTTGTTTTGCATTTAAATTTGTAAGAGAGAAAATAAAATATGTACATGATTTTAAACAATAAGATAACTATATGAATTAAGGTAATGTTAAACTTTATCAATTATGGTTGGATGAATTCTAAAAAATAAACTTAGTTTTAAAAATGATCATAATGTAATATTGAATTACTATAATATCAAAATTTTGAAATTAAAATGTATTTATTTTACAACATTCTTTTCTCTAATGTGAGTTATACTACGTGGATTATTTCAACTATTTTTTTTATATAGTTTTTTTTTTAAAGTTAAATTGTTGGAAGGGCCAGCACCCATTTATCGCTTTTGACTAGAGCTTTGAACCAGCGAGGTCACAATGGGGGACCCCATCCCCATTGTGAACATGTTAAGGCATTAACACATCTCAGATTTGTCAATGATTTGCTTGCTTGCTAGTTTTTGTGGGTGATCGAGTGCCTCCTTATCACTTTGTACCTCCTTATCCCTCCATGGCTCCTTATCACTCCATTTCTTGCATCATCATGGATCCTTATCACTCCAGTTCTCTCCTTATGACTCCACATGGAACCGTTATTTCTCCACAACATCCTTATCTCTCCACTACATCCTCTACAGCTGGCACCTCCTAACTTCGTCTCTCATCTCCCCTCTCCCTCCTTTGCTCCTCCTTATCTCTTCCTACCATCTCTTCTTCATAGATTCTTGTCCTTTGTGCAACCTTTGTTGTCTCTCTTCTTGGAAACAATGCAACGAAATGAGAGGGGGGGAGGGGGGTGAATCAGTTTGCACAAAAACTTACTGCAACTTAAACCATAAAACATATCTGATAATTAGCAGTTAAAGCATGAAACAACACCATGTCAAAAACACACATAACACCAATATTTTTGAAATGGAAAAACCGGTTAAAGGAAAAACCATGATGGGAACCTACCCACAATGAGATAATACCCTATCAGGAGTAAATGTGAATATTACAATGGAGAATGCACATGCATTCAGGAATACTGCCTAGAGCTCACTGCTCAAAATAAGAAACCCAGAAAGGCTACAACTTTAAGGGAAGGATCACTACCTTACAGGAAGTCTCACTGACTTACAAAAACATTTAGACTACACTCTAGATCACATTAACTGTGAAAGTAGCATCTCCATATGCTTGAGTACAGTTTCGGTGAAAGTAGTATTTTTTTTTTTTGAATTTTTACGATTTTTAGAATTTCTTCAAGACTTTTTATGATTTTTAGAATTTCTTCAGGACTTTTTAGTTGTTCAGGTTGCTGGAGCAGAGAATACTAAGTGAAGAATTTCTTCAAGTGGATGGTATTGATTGGTTCACAGAGCTATTCTCCTTCTTAGTAGAACATAAGATAGCATCTGATCATCAAGTCAATACAAACTGACTGAAACATACTTCAAAAGCATATGAACCATCCATACAAACTTATTCCATCAACCAGATCATACGGGTAAAAATAAACTGATTATCTTCCCAGTCCAAACCTCCTACCAGAAGCTGGTAAACAACCAAAACAACAAGTGTTGACATCAATGACAAAACATGAATGCAACACATAATCAATTTCAACATATGGCCAACAATCTCCCCCTTTGGCATTGATGGCAACACTAGATGTGAAAAACATCCAAGTGCCAAAAAAATGCCAAACAAGTCTCCCCCAATGGAAGAACGCCAACGATCTCCCATGAAATGATATAGCAATGAATCTCTGAACAAAATCTAAAACAAACAGACCAAATACCACCAAACTACCCCTAAGGAGTACAATCAACAACCAAACTCCCCCTAAGGAGTGCAATCAATAAATAGCAATGGTTTTTCACATATATTCCTCCCCCTTTGACAACAATGCTAAAGAATCAAATAGAATATGAAAAATCTAAATTTCAAGGTTGATTACTCCCCCTGAGTAGGAGCACTAATTAATCAATCTGGAGAAAAAGATGGCTCTGATAATGCATATTGGTCTAATGCACATCTGCATCAATTAAGTCTCTACCGGAGGGGTAGAAATCCCCAATCTATCTCTCAAATACTCAAATGAGTCCCGAGACAAAGGTTTAGTGAAGATGTCTTCTATCTTCTCTTTAGTGTTCACATTAACCAATCAGACTTCTTTTGCTTCCACCTTTTCCTTCAAAAAGTTATACTTGATTGATATGTGCTTAGTCTTGGAGTGAAATATAAGATTCTTTGATATGTCAATAGCTACAGAGTCATCACAATGGATAACAACCAGATCATTACAACTCACTTGTATATCTTTCAACATCTGCTTCACCCATAGAACTTGAGTACAATTGTTTGCGACTGCGACATATTCAACTTCAACGGTAGATAAAGAAATGCATGACTACTTCTTTCTGATCCATGAAACCAACTTCTTCCCAAGGAAGAATGCTCCACCGGATGTGCTCTTCTGGTCATCAACATCACCTGCCCAATCTGCATCTGTATATGCACATAAAGTAAATTCATCATCTTTAGGGTACCATAAACCATATTCCGTTGTTCCTTGCAAATACCAGAATATCCTTTTTATTGCACTTTCATGATTTTCTCTTGGATTACTTTGAAATCTTGATGCTATCTTATGTTCTACTAAGCTTGCTTTATTGATTTTATAATTTTCTCCTTGTCATAACTCCCATGTTTTTGTCTCCAATGATCTGATTTTTAGAATGATTTAGCCTTACATACCTTGGTGTGTTCCGATTTTCAGGTTCTTTGTGGTGCTCTTGAGTTACAGTTGAGTTTTCTGATGATGTCGGGGTAACTGGTTCAGTATTTTGTTCTGGTACATATACTACTAGTTCAGTTATGATCATTTCCACTGTCAGTTCATTGTCATAAGATTTAGCTTGGTCTTTGTATTGTTCATCCACTTTCACATTACCACTCTCCACAATTCTCTGCAATATATTGTTATAACGTCTATTTGCTTTTCTTTTAGTTTAATAACCAATAAATATTCCTTCATCACATCTAGGGTCAAACTTTCCAATGGAATCATCTCTTTTGATATAACACTTACTTTCAAAGATTCTGGAATATTTAAGAGTAGGAGAATGACCAAACCATAATTCATAAGGTGTCTTACCAATATCTCCCTTGATATGAAATCTTTTGAATGTATAAACTTTTGTACTTATTGCTTCTCTCTAGTAGATATGAGGTAAATTAGCTTCCATCATCATGCTTCTGGCTCCATCCAAAATGGTTATGTTCTTTCTTTCCACAATGCGAATCTGCTGAGGTGTCCAGGGAGCAGATATTTGTCTCCTAATGCCATTTTTCTCACAATAACTATTAAATTCACCAGATGTGAATTCACCACCTTGATCTGATCTCATGCTTGATTTTCATCCTCGTCTCTATCTCAACCATATCTTTAAAGATCTTGAATTTCTCAAAGGCTTCATATTTCTCCCTTAAAAAAGCAACCCACATCATTCTAGAATAGTCATCAATGATTAACATGAAATATCTATCACCTTTTAAGCTTCTTGTATTAGTAGGACCACATATGTCAGTATGAATCAAATCAAGAATATCGTTAGATTTATTAGGTATGCTCTTAAAAGAAGTTCCGATTTTCTTACCCATTTGACATTCTCTACATATCGGATTGTTAGGCTTCAGTATCTTAGGTAAATCTTTAACTGTCTTAGTTGAACTTATCTTTACAATGCAATCACAATTTACATGACACAACCTCTTATGTCATAGCCAACTTTCATTAATATGTGCAATAAAACATGTCTTTTCACTGGATTTCAAATGAAAGATGTTACATTTTGTCTGTGTACCGGTTGCAATTTCCAATCCTCGTTTGCTAATGATTTCGCACTTTCCATCCTTGAATTGTAATTGAAACCCTCTGTCTACCAAATGTCCTACACTCAAAATATTATGCTTAAGACCTTCAATATAATATACATTATCAGTGTTATGCTTACCATCCAATGAAATGGTTCCTCTTCCTTTGATCATGCATGCCTTGGTATTACCAAATCTGACTTGGCCACCATCAAATTCTTGTAGGGTTAGAAACTTCCCTTTGTCACCTGTCATACGATGAGAACATCCACTGTCTATTAACCATTCATCTGTGTCTTCAACTTTTTCTGCAAGGGCCTTTTCCTCATTTTTGATAATTGGTTCCAAATCATCTTCCTTCATAGCATGAAATACCCAGTCTTTACCATTGACGAATCCACTAGTTGAATCTTCTGTCGATTCTTCTTCTGAGTCATCAGTTACTCCTTCCTCATCAGCATAGTAGAATGATTTATTCTTGTATTACCTGTACTTATGCTTGATCTCATATTCATGGTTAGGCTTAAAAGATCTTTTTGTACTTTCTTCCAATCTTGAATTCCTTTTAGGACATCTAGATGCAAAATGACCTATCTTATTGCATGTAAAACATTTGAAAGGATATTTTCCTTCATACTTACTTCCTGACGGACCTTTAGGTATCCTTCTAGAAAATAGGGCTTCAAGTTGCTCAATCTCTTCATCTTCTTTTCCAATCTCTTCCAATTTCTTTGCATACAAAACTTTTCAATCTTGCTTGTTAGTTGATGATGTAGATGTCTTAAATGTAGTATCAATCTTTGTTTCTCCAGGAGGACCAAATTCCTCAAGCTCAAAAGCAGATATCTTCCCATCAAGAGTATCTCTATTGATAGAAGAATTAGGCATGGTAATTAGCTCATTAATTGCAATTACCATCATTTGATATGCTGGTGGAAAAATCCTTAACATTTTTGAAACAATCTCTTCCTCGCTCAAAGATCCACCACAACACTGAATTCCCAATACAATTTTATTTACCCTTTCCATGAAAGCAAAGATTCTTTCATCTTCCTCCATCTTCAAGCCTTCATATCTTGTCCAGTAACATTCAAGTTTTGCAATTTTAATAGTAGAATCATCTTCATTTAGAGTCTCCAACTTATCACATATAGCTTTTGTCAATGATTTATCTGATAGTCCCATGATTTGCTAATCCATTGAGGTGCTTAAGAGGGCTTCTCTAGCTCTGCAGTCATTCTTAATTTTCTTATCCAAGCCCATCGGTGCAGGAATGCCAGATGCCGGATTGTAAGGAGTGTAACCATTCTGAGTTATTTCCCAAATTTCCTTTCCAATGCATCTTAAATGAGTCTCCATCCGAATCTTCCGTACTTCATAGTTTGTTCCATCAAGCCTAGGGTTGTTGTTCAAGAAAACAGGAGTTGAACTATTAGTTTCCATAGGATCTTCCTTAAGCAGTTAAGCTTTTGCAAAAAGAGGACCAAGCTCTGGTACCAATTGTTATGATATCTAGTGAACAACTGAGAGAGGGGGTGAATCAGTTGTTAACAGATTATGTGGATTAAAGCACTTAAAACCATATACTAGAATAATTGATTAAGCATTAAAGCATAAATGGAAACCAGAGAATCAATACCATGCAACCATAACACATAACACCATTATTTCTACATGGAAAACCTAGAAAGAGAAAAAACACGGTGGGAAACCCTACACATAGTCAGATGATACTTTTGCAACAAGTATATGATTACAATAGGGGCCTGCACATGCAGGAAGGCACACTGCCTAGAGCGCACTACTCATCACAATGGAGTCTCACTGAATATAGAGATGTCAACCACCTCAAAATGATTGGACTACAATCCAGAGAGAAGAAATGTCGGTGGTAGTATCAAACATGCCAGATTAAAGTTTCGGTTAAGCTCTATACCAAAGGTCTAAAACCTCTTACATAAACCCAAATCGATCACCTATGATTGACCAAATCCTCTGCACAAATGATTATTACATTATTCACTCCTTTCCCATTCCCATATATCCACATACGATCTACAATGAGATCTTACATGTATTTATACTAACCCGGGACCTAACCAATTAGGCCAGCCACACAAATGATAATACAATAGATCCATTACATAATCCTGAAATAGAATCATAAAACATGTCTTCCTAAGGCCAAACAAATATCATCCAGTCAATAAAACATCTCAGAAATGCATCGAAGGATCCACCAACACGTTTCATAAAAAATCGGTCCATGACCTAGATAGCTCCAGACCTAATCAGATCCACACACACCAAAGAAATGACACCAATCAGTCAAGAAATGAACACAATCATCATTAGCATCCTAAATCCCTTCTAGAAGCCGCACAAACACCACTTATGCATTACATCAAAGAACTTCAATAAAGCTCCACCGGTGAAACCCTTACAAGACCAATAAAGCAAGCTTACTAGAACATAAGATAACATTCAATCATCAAGTTAATACCAACTTACTGAAACATACTTCAAAAGCATATGAACTATCCATGTAAACTTATTCCATCAACTAGATCATACCGGTGACAATCAACTGATTATCTTCCCAATCCAATCCTCCTACCGGAAGTCGGTAAACAACCAAAATAGAAAGTGTTGACATCAATGACAAAACATCAATGCAACACATAATCAATTCCATCATATGGCCTACAGAAAGAGGGAGACCAAGGGTGAAGCAATAGAGGATGTGAATCTCACATCCACTCTCTAATATCTAGAATAGCATTCCTATTAGCATAATAATCAAAGCCAGCAACAATGAAGCCTCTAGCATAGGGCTAGATCTAAAACTTACTTGCAACTAAAGAAAACCAATATTATGAAATCTAGTAGTTTAGGTCAAACATTGAGGCCATAGGAAAGAAAACTATAGATCAAGACTTTTCTAGAGAGTAAAACCTCTTTATCTAACACCTCTTGACCCAAAAGAACCCAAGAAAAGACTGGGGTGCAAGGGAAAGGTATAGAATTAGAGAATTAGTTTCATCCTAAGATGAGGCAAGTGGGATTTAACTTAACAACTAAACATATAAAGGATGAGAGGGAGCATGGAAAGTAGCAACCCCAATAGAGTGAAAAACTAGATTGCTAAGAATCACCCTACTAGCACTATGCTAATCAATATCACTAGCATCAATCTTAAATCCATCACTAGGAAAATAAAGGTCTACCACCAAATCACATATAGGGAATGTAGAGTCATTATCATTACTAAGTGAGAAAATAGAATTTGAATTTTTATGGATGTTAGAACAAGAGCATGTAATAGCCATTATAATTAATTAATCTTAATTTGGTTATGCATAATAATTTATTTTATTTCTTATCATGTGCATGTGTAAAAATAAATTCATTTGTGTTCATGTAGTGAATCTCTCATCAATTTAGGGGACTTATCAAACTACCTAATCTTGAAGCCTTTACATATTGTCTCTCACATTTACAAAACTATTGCAACGAAGAAAAAGAAAACTACCCTTGGGGAAATTGGTGGAGGAATCAAGAAAGAAAAAAACTATCCTTGGGGAAATTAATCATACATTGTTAGCTTTGATTTCGAAAAAGGAGGTCCACAAAATAACTGACTTTAGGATAATTGATCTATGTAATACGACATATAAAATCATCTCTAAAATCATTGCAAATACATTAAAATTAGTTTTAAATTCCATTATTTCAGAAGAAAAAAGTATATTTTCTTTGGAAATATCAATTGTGGAAGGTATTATAATTTCCCATAAAGCAGAACATTCAGCTAGGAAGACGAGATAGGTAAGTACAATTTTCCAATTAGATATCTTGAAGGCATATGACTCAGTGGACAAAGATTTTTTAAAAGATGTTTTGATGAAATTTTGGTTTAATAAAGATTGGACAAAGTGGATCAATAGTTGCATCATTTCCCCAAAATTATCATGAATGGAGATGCCCATGGTTTCTTGGTACTCATGAAATGATTTTCTCATGGTTTCTTTACCATGCAAATGGGAATTAGGAAAGGTTACCCAATCTCCCCCTTTGTTTTTATCATAATGACAAAAAAATTAGGAAGACTTATTAGTAAGATCAAAGGTGAGGGAGTATAGAATGGAATAAAAGTAGTTGTAGGGATGGATCCAGTAATGCATCAGCAATTTATAGATGATATAATTCTCTTTGGAAAATAAAGTAGAAGAGAAGCTACGATGATAAAAATCCTCTAAGTCAATAGATATTGTGTTGCTTCAGGTCAACAAATTAATTGAAATAAATATGGAGTTAGCATTTGGCAATGAAAATCACTAGATGAAATAGAGGCTCCAAGACAACAAAAAGAATTATTCAGAGATCTCCTAAAAGAGAGGTGTATGGTTCCTTCCAACAAAATGGATAGGATTTGATGGTGTGGATCTAAAACAAGTTCTTAAAAACTTAAATTTGGACATTAAATTAAAGAAGCAGCAAAAGCTAAAGAAGAATGGCCATATAAAATATTATGGAACAAACATTGTCTTGCAAAAGCAAGGGCTTTTTCTTCTATGGCCATTCAAGGAAAGGTGCTTACCTAGGATCGATTGAAAAAAAGGGGATCCAAGGAGAAAGTAGACTTGTCTTATGTAAAATGCAAAATGAAACTATGGACCATATCTTTTTAGAATGCTCCTATGCAAGGAAATGTTGGGAGAAATTTTTAGAAAAAGAATTTCAATGCTGCAAACTGCAACAATTATTGGATTGGTTCAAAATATGGGATGGCTTGAGAAAGAAAGGTATGTTTGTCAGCCTTTGAAAATTAATTCCCTCAACAATGGTTTGACAAGTTTGGAAGGAAAGAAATTGTAGAATCTTTAAGGATAAGGAAATGTAAGAGAAAATTATTACACAAAAAATTGAAGAACAAATGGTGGATTTGGTCAATACATTAGCAAGTAAATAAGTTTTAAAGGAAAATTCCTTCGCTCTAAGGGATGAGGAAATGACTAGAAAATTTAAAGGTTTGATTATCCCCAAATTCAAGGTGAAAGTCAAAATAAGGATTCAATAATAACCAGATACAAAGTCAAATGGACTCCCCCTTGAGTAGGATGAATAAAAATTAACTTTGACGGAGCAGCTAAATGAAATCCAAGTGAAAGAGGTATGAGATATATTGCTAGGGATGAATAAGGTGTAACAATTCAAGAAGAATTAGAATCTTTAAGAGAAACTACAATTAATATATCAGAAATTACCGCTACATTGCTTGGGCTACAACTTGGTTTCAAATTAGGAGCAAAGAAGATTCACCTAGAAGGTGATTCTCAAATTGTAATTAATGTTATTCGAAAAAATAGCTCACCTAATTGGTTTATGGTGAGATGGCTAAATCCAATCCAAGAATTAATTATGAAACTAGATTTAGAATTAGCCATATCTATAGAGAGGTGAATGTTGAGGTAGACAGGCTGGCCAAAAATGCAATTAGAAATTACTAAATAATAGAGGTTGAAATTTTTAATGCCAAGATAAGGGTTGTTGAGTTGAGAAGATTTAAAATTGTCTAATTGATGTTTTAAAAAGGTGACCATTTTTTAAATTTGAATAAACTTTTTGAATTAATGCAAATCTGGAAAGAAATCTCAAGTAAGACAATGAGATCTTGTTAGAAATGATGGGATGGAATATCCAAAGCGATCAAGGATTATTATTCATTATTACAACTGCTAACGGAAGGCTAGAGTTTATGTTTAGAAGAAATTGTAAGAACAACATTTAATGATTAATAAATGAGTTTGTTAGAAGGCCGAACACATATCTAAGAAGACAGTGGTTTGGGATATTGGTGAGAGGAGGGATTTAATTAGCTCAAAATAAATTTTCTTGGAAGAGGAGAGTTTGCTAGTAATCCGTTATATGAAAAGTGCCAACCTAGAGAACATGACCTGTCAAGAGATAATCCTCGAAGTTTGAGGGATCAAACAATCATGATTGAAGATGTGATAGCAATATCATTAATTGATGCTATGGAAGGAAATAAATACAACCCAAGTCGAGAAATAATTTAAGATGGATTTAAAGCTTTATTAAATATAACAGAGTATTGGAAACATCCAAAAAAAATTCTTAAGTCTTAACCTGCCCTTTTTTGACATTTGGTAAATATTTGAGGAATACACTGAAATGGAGACTCCAATACCTTTGTTGGAAACCATAAGGAAGATGACCTTTTTAGGAGAAATAGATGATAAGAAATTGAGCACTATCTTGAGGTATAAACACCCATTAGTTCTATATGCATTGAAATCTTTGTTAGGGGAGGATTTTATAATGGTAAATCATAGATATCGTGTAAATACAGTTATTTCGTCAATGTTTTTGGCCATTTATTTAGACAAAGAACTTAGGAATTCAATGGCTAAGAATATTACCAAAGTAGTGTTTAGGAAATAGTTATTGGGTGGGTTAGATGATGTTCTAAGAAACTATGATAATTTTTGGATTCCTTTGCCAAAGCATTTTGACAAGAAGAATGAAGAAGTTTCAAAACTCCCAATAATTATGATGGATGATGAGGAAGATTACTAGGACAACAAAGAGGCAATAATTAGGAGCTTCAACTTCTTAAAGAATTGGATGAATATAGAGGAAAATGTAGCTTCGGATTGGATTTAAATTTAATTCGCAAGGAAGGTCTAGAGGAGTATATTCAAGTAGTGGAGGTGCAAAGATAGAGGACCATGGATGATGACAAGATGGGAATAAAAGATGAAGGTTAGAAGGAATAGGTGATATTCTAGGCTTGCAATTAGTTATTATATAATTAATATAAATGTTTTGGTATATTATAATTGAGTAGCTAGAATAGTATGGAGTCCTATGAGGGTAGAGAAAAATATTTTTTGTGTATAGAACATTCTAGTATTTTTCTAATAGAGATTATCAAAATGTTGTTTTATGTATTAGAAGGGTTTAATTTATTGTATGAACTACTTAATTCAATCTTTGAAGACCAGGGGAAAGATGTTATGTCTCTCATTTAATAATGCAAACCTATATGTAAATTTGTATATTGTCTATAATTAAATGGGTACTAGCCCTTACCAGTTGTTTAATTATATATATATATATAACTATTAAAACAAAATGTGAAACATATCTTTATAATTAAGTTTATATGTATGTTTATACAATAAAATACTTAAAGAATAATTACATGTATGGAAGATTTACACAATACACAAAATTTAGATATATTACAACATTTCTAGGCACAACCTGGCTACTAACGTATACAATACTAATTTCTCCACACCTTCTTGACTTTAATAATATTTTGAAACTATTTTTTCTTTTCATATTAGATCTCTTGCACGAATACCTTGAATAGATCGAACACATTTGTTGGTTCCTTTTTCCTTTCTTCATTTCTTTTGGAGCCTTTCCAAACTGACCTCCTACACTCTTTTTTATGTAATACTTTGGAGTAACTTGGAATTTCTCTCCCCAACCTTGTTTCTATTGACTGTTACTTATTAACAACATTTAATTTTGAGAAATAATACATATTAGAACCATTGTGATGCATCAAATAGACAAACTCAAATGTGCGCTTTCATTTCCCTCCAATTATCTTTTGAAATTCCTATGTATATGTTTAAATTCATCATCAAATGCTTACAAATAGAGAACCCAAGATTGCTAAAATATACCAAATGGATTTATATTGTAAATGAATTTGAATAATTAAAAACCCTATAAACAAAGTCATCATCATTTATAAAATGAAGATTTTTTAATTATATTCTCAAAAATAACTAGCATTTCCCTCCTTTTTAGGTACCTAAAATGAAATAATACAACATGAATGGAATGACAAAGGTCATTTTCCTTATGAAAAACTTCCATAAGAATCTAAATCGAGAAAAATAATTCATTTTGAATTTATAATATGCCAATGAATCCCTTCAACCAATGAAAGCTTTAAATTGTGCAATATAACAATTTCAAAATCACATAAAACACCCTATTTGCCTCTGATATTTGAAGTGAAATCCTTTTGATGAAAAAAAATGTTTTATCATTCAAAAAACTAAAATATCCTTTTGAAGCTTCAACCTATACCAAAACGAAAAAAACATAACATGGAAATAAAATATTTTTTATTGTGATGTAGGATTGCCTGAGCTTGAAAGCTCCTACATCAAACACGGTAATTGAAGTTAGTGAGCATAGATCACAAATATATTTGAGTATCTAGACTATGATCTCAAGTTGAAGATAATATTGCAACCTATATATAGTGAAAATGGAATGACTAAGTTGGGTCACCCCGTAGCATGACAATAATGTCATGAGCCCTAGAATAGGGAGGTGATATGTTTGAATCACATACTTTGTAGAAAACCCATTTGGAGGCACATTTCCCATGGTTACCCTAGCCCACATGCTGGAAGAGAGAACATGGTATGTAGAGAAAAAATTAAAGGAGGATGTTGATGGTGTAAGGTCCCACGTGATGTTGTAGGATGAAGGTCGTTTGTGGGCAGGTTGCCAATCAACAAAATCACAACAAGAAGAATTGGGGAAGCAGAAGGAGGTAGGTAATGAGGAGACGAACATAGGTAGCAAGGAGATGAAAGATGATAGAGTAATAAGGAGGCTGCGTACGCCTGCAAATGTTTGACTATACCATCCTATGCCTAACACAGTGGAGTGATAAAGTGGAGATGGTGTTGGCATTGAACAAAAAAGTGGAGAGATAAGGAGAACAAGGAGATATAAGACAGATGGAGTGATAAGGGGTCTAATCAATTGGTCAAACATATTCAAAGTTAGAAAATAGATAGGATGATGCAAGGACAAATAATGATGTTAATGCCAAACAAATATGAGGATGAGGCCCCTTAAAATGTGGCCTCACTGGTTCATAGCTCTAGTCAAAAGTGACTCAGCTCCAGCCCAATGTAAGGGTACTAACCCTATCTAGTAGTTCAACTATAAAAAAAAATAAAAAATAGAATGACTAAAACTATTGTAAAATCAACAAATATTCAACCACATAAAAACCCTAGTTCTATAATTAAAATCCACCATAGACCAATGAAGAACCTAAACCATGCAAAACATGAATATATAAAAGATTATACTATTCACATGCTTAGTAGGCTTTGATCTCCATTTTTTCCTCTCTCCATTGATCTTGTTTGATATGGTTGCTCTCATATTTTGTATTGTGCATAAGAGCTCAACAAAGAATGGATTGTGGTTGTGTAGACGTGTGAGTGATTGATTGCATATGAAGTTATTAGGATAGCTAGGGTTATGAAAGGATGAAAGGATACCTTTATAGAGAGAAAACCTTAGAAATGGAGGGCTAGGATTAAAAGGCAAAAGGATAAATGGTCATTTCATATTAGAGGGTAGGTAGAGAAAATAAGAAAATATTAGAGGTAATTAAAGACAAATTAAGTGATGAATGACAAGTTTCATGGGGAAAGAGATAATGAATCAATTAAACAAATAAATCTTTATCTATTTAATAAGATAAGTGAGAATAATTAAATAAATAAAATATTTATTTAGTTTAAGGAAAGGCTAATTTAAATTAAATAAAAAAAATTATTTAAATTGGGAAAGGATAGAAGAAGATTAATGAATTAATTAAATAAATAAAAATATTTATTTAATTAGGGTAGGACAATTTTAGGTGTCTACACAACCTACTCCAATAATGTGAATATGTACCCTATCATAGTATTCTTCTTTTTCTCCATAGCTTTCTAATAATATTTGTCATCCTTCTTTGTGTTGAATCATCTTTCCACTACCCTTATTTTTCATGGGATTTAGCCCACCACAATTTGGCCTACTATTTCAAAACTCCTCAAGAACATATACACTATTCTTCATACTTACAAATGGATATTAAAAATATCATCGAAATGAAATATTTCAATCTTCTTCTCAATACAACATATTCTTCTTTATTCTCAACTAAAAGTTTATCTTACATCACTTAAGTGCCCTTTTAAGGACATATTACATGAAGGATTGGATGTGAAGATTCTAGACGATTTGCTAAATGCTACTATGGAACATTTGGATGTATCCCTAGTAGGAAAATTCCTAGCTTATATAACTAATGTTTATCAAGTTGGAAATTGGGATGGTGAAGTTTGAAAGCTTAAAAGTAGCATCAATATCAACACTATTGTCAATGGTTTTCTATTATTTTGTTTTTTTGCCTAAAGAGGACCTCATAAAAATTATAAGATGGGGTCAATGGGATTTTGATAAGGGTTTTATAAACATTCTCTCCTTATGTAAGTAGAAGAAAATATTTGACCTTTCCACAAACTTGGGATTTGTAGCTCCGACTGGATCTACCTCTTATATTTTCCATTAGAATTTTTGAGTCGTTAAATTTTTTATAGTATTGCTAACTCTTTAGTCACCTTTTAGCAATCAAAAAAATCATACAACATAAATCTCATTTGGTTGTTTCTATAATGTATGTGAATATTGTTAACTCAATGTCGCCCTCCTTCATCAATATAAATTATGATTTTGGGAGAGGGAATCAACCTATTGAATTTGAAAATTCTATGGATTTATGTTACTTAAGTTGTAAATATGGTCACCTAAGTGATTAGTACAAAAAAACACAAAAAAAAATAAAAATAGGAAATGGAAAAAGGACATCTAATTTAAAGGCTAAAATAGAAGAGACTACAGTTTAAAAATTCCCTATCTCAAAGTGTCTTAAGGAAGGATTTGTGCAAAATATTAGAAATGATCGCTTAGATAAAGGAATAGATAATACTCTTTCCCTAAAAAAATCCATAGCTAAGAGACTGAAAAAATAGAGCTCATATTGACATGGTGGAAAATGAAGCTATTACAAATTAGGGAGTAATAGACAATAATATTTAAACACAATAGTTTGAATAAGTTGAAAAAGAAAAATCAAAGGAGATGTTATATTAAGATATTCTCATAAAGTCTTCTCAAATTAAAGAAACTAAAATTACTACTTCTCAGATCTTGGAGGAAGACTTATTAGTAAGATCAGAGGCGAGGGAGTATAGAATGGAATAAAAGTATTTGTAGGGATGGATCTAGTAATGCATCAACAACTTATAGATGATATAATTCTCTTTGGAAAATCAAGTAGAAGAGAAGCCTCTAAGTCAATAGATATTTTGTTTCTTTAGGTCAAAAAATTAATTGAAATAAATATGGAGTTAGGATTTGGCAATGAAAATCACTAGATGAAATAGAGGCTCCAAGACAACAGAAATAATTATTCAGGGATCTCCTAAAAGAGAGGTGCATGGTTCCTTCCAAAAAAATGGATAGGATTTGATGGTGTGGAACTAAAACAAGTTCTTACAAACTTAAATTTGGATATTAAATTAAAGAAGCAACATAAGCTAAAAAAGAATGGCCACATAAAATATTCTAAAATTAACATTGTCTTCCAAAAGAAAAGGCTTTTCCTTGTGTGGCCATTCAAGGAAAGGTGCTTACCTAGGATCGATTGGAAAAAATGGGGATCCAAGGAGAATGTAGATGTGTCTTATGTAAAATGCAAAATGAAACTATGGACCATATCTTTTTAGAATGCTCCTATGCAAGGAAATGTTGGGAGAACTTTTTCGAAAAGTTAGAATTTCAATGCGGCAAATTGCAACACTTATTGGATTGGCTCAAAATATGGGATGGCTTGAGAAAGAAAGGTATGTTTATCAACCTTTGGAAATTAATTCCCTCAATGGTGGTTTGGCAAGTTTGGAAGGAAATAAATTGTAGAATCTTTAAGGATAAGGAAATGTAAGAGAAAATTCTTACACAAAAAATTGAAGAACAAATAATGGATTTGGTCAATACATTAGCAAGGAATCAAGTTTTAGAGGAAAATTCCTTCACTCTAAGGGACGATGAAATGACTAGAAAATTTAAAGGTTTAATTATCCCCAAAATATAAGGTGGAAGTAAAAATAAGGATTCAATAATAACCAGATACACCCCTCGGGTGGGATGAATAAAAATTAACTTTGACGAAGAAGCTAAATGAAATCCAAGTGAAGGGGGTATGGGCTATATTGCTAGGGATGAATAAGGAGTAACAATTGCAGAAGAATTAGAATCTTTAGGAGAAACTACAATTAATATAGCAGAAATTAGAGCTACATTGTTTGGGCTACAACTTGGTTTCAAATTAGGAGCAAAGAAGATTCAGCAGGAAGGTGATTAGGTGATTCTCAAATTGTAATTAATATTATTGCAAAAAATAGTTCACCTAATTGGTTGATGATGAGATGGATAAATCCAATCCAAGAATTGATTATGAAACTAGATTTTAGAATTAGTCATATCTATAGAGAGGTTAATGTTGAGGTAGAAAGGTTGGTCAAAAATGTAATTAGAAACTACTAAATAATAGAGGTTGAAAATTTTAATGCCAAGATAAGGGTAGTTGAGTTGAGAAGATTTCATATTGTCTAATTGATGTTTAAAAAAGGTGACCATTTTTTAAATTTGAATAAGCTTTTTGAATTAATGCAAATCTGGAAAGAAATCTCAAGTAAGATAGAGAGATCTTGTTAGAAATGATGGGATGGAATATCCAAAGAGATCAAGGATTCTTAATCATTATTACAACTGCTAATGTAAGGCTAGAGTTTTTTTTTAGAAGAAATTGTAAGAATAACCTTTAATGATTAATAAATGAGTTTGTTAGAAGGCCAAACACATATCTAAGAAGATAGTGGTTAGGGATATTGATGAGAGGAGAAACAGATGATAAGAAATTGAGAACTATATTGAGGTATAAACACCCATTAGTTCTATATGCATTGAAATCTTTGTTAGGGGAGGATTTTATAATGGCAAATTATAGATATCGTGTAAATACAATTATTTCATCAATGTTTTTGGCCATTTCTTTAGACAAAGAACTTAGAAAGTCAATGGCTAATAATATTACCAGAGTAGTGTTTAGGAATTAGGTATTGGGTGGTTTAGATGATGTTCTAAGAAACTATGATAATTTTTCGATTCCTTTGCACAAGAATTTTGATAAGATGAAGGAAGAAGTTCTAAAACTCCCAATAATTATGATGGATGATGAGGAAGATTACTAGGACAAAAAATGAGGCGATAATTAGGAGCTTGAACTTCCTAGAGAATTGGATGAATATAGATGAAAATGTAGCTTTAGATTGGATTTAAATTTCATTCGCAAGGAAGGTCTACAGGAGTAGATTCAAGTAGTGGAGTTGCAAAGATAGAGGCCCATGATGATGACAAGATGGGAATAAAAGATGAAGGTTAGAAGGAACAGGTGATCTTCTGGGCTTGCATTTAGTTATTATATAACTAATATAAATGGTTTGGTATATTAGAATTGAGTAGCTGGAATAGTATGGAGTCCTATGAGGGTAGAGAAAAAGATTCTTTGTGTATAGAACAATCTGGTATTTTTCTATTAGAAATTATCAAAATGTTGTTTTATGTATTAGAAAGGTTCAATTTATTATATGAACTACTTAACTAAATCTTTGAAGACCAGGGGAAAGATGTTATGTCTCTCATTTAATAATGTAAACCTATATGTAAATTTGTATATTGTCTATAATTAAATGGGTACTAGCCCTTATGAATTGTTTAATTATATATATATATATATATATATATATATATATATATATATATATATATATATATATATATATATATATATATATATATATATATATATATATATATATATATATATATATTTAAAAAAATTAAAAAATCTATTACAACAAAATGTGAAACATATCTTTATAATTAAGTTTATATGTTTGTTTATACAACAAAATACTTCAAGAATAATTACATGTATGGAAGATTTACATGATACACAAAATTTAAATATATTACAACATTTCTAGGCACAACCTGGCTACTAACGTACAAAATACTAATTTCTCAACACATTCTTGACTTTATTAATATTTTGAAACTATTTTTCCCCTTCATATTAGATCTCTTGCATGGATACCTTGAATAGATCGAACACATCTATGGATTTCTTTTTCCTTTCTTCTTTTCTTTTGGACCCTTTGCAAGATGACCTCCTGGCCTCTTCTTTATGTAATACTTTGAAGTAACTTGTAATTTCTCTCCCCAACCTTGTTTCTATTGATTGTTACTTACTAACACCATTTAATTTTGATAAATAATAAAGATTATAACCATTGTGATGCATCAAAAAGACAAACTCAACTATGCCCTTTCATTTCCATCCAATTGTCTTTTGAAATTCCTATGTATATGTTTAAATTAATCATCAAATGCTTACAAATATAGCACCCAAGCTTGCTAAAATATGCCCAATTTATTTGTATTGTAATTTAATCTGAATAATTAAAAACCCTATAAACAAAGTCGTCATCATTAATAAAATGGAGATTTTTTAATTATACTCTTAAAAATCACTAGCATTTCCCTCCTTTTTAGGTACCTAAAATGAAATAATACAACATGAATGGAATGCCAATGGTCATTTTCCTTATGAAACACTTACACAAGAATCTAAACTGAGAAAAATAATTTGTTTTCAATTTATAATATGCCAATGAATCTCTTCAACCTGTGAAAGCATTAAATTTTGCAATATAACAATTTAAAAATCACATAAAACACCATGTTTTCCTCTGATGTTTGAAGTGAAATCCTATTGATACAAAAAAAATATTTCATCATTAAAAAATCCAAAATATCTTTTTGAAGCTTCAACCTATACCCAAAATTAAAAAAACATAACATGGAAATAAAGTAATCTTTTTGGTGATGTAGGATTGTCTGAGCTTGAAAGCTCCTACATCAAACATGGTAATTGAAGTTAGTGAGCATAGCTCACAAATATATTTTAGTAGTTGGACTGTGATCTCAAGTTGAAGATAATATTGCAACTTATATACAATGAAAATGGAATGACTAAGGTGGGTCACCCCGTAGCGTGACAGTAATGTCATGAGCCCTAGAATATGGATTAAATATGTTTGAATTGCATGCCTTGTAGGAAGACCATTTGAAGGCATATTTCCCGTGGTTACCCTGGCCCACACTAGAAGAGAGAACACGATATGTAGAGAAAAAATGAAAGGAGGATGTTGATGATGTAAGGTGACATGTGATGCTGCCAGATGAAGGTCATTGGTGGGCAGGCTGCCAAGTCACAAGATCACAACAAGGAGAATTGGGGAAGCAGAAGGAGGTAGGTAATAAGAAGATGAACATAGGTAGGAAGGAGGTGGTAGGCGATGGAGTAATAAGGAGGCTACGTACGCCTGCAAATTTTTGACTAGACTGTCCTATGCCCAACACAGTGGAGTGATAAGGTGGAGATGATGTTGGCATTGAAAAAAAAAATGGAGAGATAAGCAGAACATGGAGATATAAGGCAGATGGAGTGATAAGGGGTCTCATCAGTTGGTCAAAATATTCAAAGTTGGAAAATAGATAGGATGACATAAGGGGAGATAAGGATGTTAATGTCAAACAAATCTGAGAATGACGCCCCTAAAAAATGTGGCCTAAGTGGTTCATAGCTTTGGTTAAAAGTGACTCGGCTCCTGCCCAATGTAAAGGTACTGACCCTATCAAGTAGTTCAACTATCAAAAAAAAGAAAATAGAATGACAAACTATTATAAAATCAACAAAGATCCAACCACATAAAAACCCTAGTTCTATAATGAAAATTCACCATACACCAATGAAGAACGCGTGAGTGATTGATCACATATGAAGTCATTAGGGTAGCTAGGGTTATGGAAGGATACCTTTATATAGATAAAACCTTAGAAATGGAGGGCTAGGATTAAAAGGTAAATGGATAAATGGCCAGCTCACATTTGAGGGTAGGTAGAGAAAATAGGAAAATATTAGAGGTAATTAAATACAAATTAAGTGATGAATGACAAGTGTCATTGTGGAAAGGATAATGAATCAATTAAATAAATAAAAATTTATCTAATTAATAAAATAAGTGAGAATAATTAAATAAATAAAAATTTATCTAATTAATAAAATAAGTGAGAATAATTAAATAAAGAAAATATTTATTTAATTTAGGGAAAGGCTAATTTAAAAAATTATTTAAATTGGGAAAGGCTAGAAGAAGATTAATGAATTAATTAAATAAATAAAAATATTTATTTAATTAGGGTAGGAAAATTTTAGGTGTCTACACAACCTACTCCAATAATTTGAATATGTACCCTATAATAGTATTCTTCTTTTTTCCCATAGCTTTCTAATAATATTTGTCATCATTCTTTGTGTTGAATAATCTTTCCACTACCCTTATTTTCATGGGATTTAGCCCACCACAATTTGGCCTACTACTTCAAAACTCCTCAAGAACATATACACTATTCTTCATACTTACAAATCGTTCTTACAGATATCATGGAAATGAAATATTTCAATTTTCTTCTCAACATTCAGCTCTTCATCCATTCTCACCACCTCATTTGTATGCATATCATTATCATTGCTAAAATTAGAAAATAAAAATATTTATCCTATGATTTATTTCTGAATTACAATTGTGGTATTTTACTCTTTCTGGCCATGTACAACATATTATTCTTTATTCTCAACTAAAAGTTTATCTTACATCACTTATGTGCCCTTTTAAGGACATATTACATGAAGGATTGGATGTGAATATTCTAGACGATTTATGTATTTATGTTTCTATGGATTTATCTTACTTAAGTTGTAAATATGGTCACCTAAGTGATTAGTACAAAAAAATCACAAAAAAAGGAAAAATAGGAAATGGGAAAATGAAAAAAACTCCCTATCTCAAAGTGTCTTAAGGAAGGAGTTGTGCAAAATCTTAGAAATGATAGCTTAGATAAAGGAACAGATAATACTCTTTCCCTAAAAAAATCCATAGCTAAGAGACTACTCAGAGGAAAAAATAGAGCTCATATTGACATGGTGGAAAATGAAGCTATTACAAATAAGGGATTAATAGATAATAATATTTAAACACAATAGTTTGAAGAAGTTGAAAAATAAAAATCAAAGGAGATGTTATATCAAGATATTCTCATAAACTATTCTCAAATTAAAATCACTGTAGAAATGTTAAGATCAGAATGTGCCACATCTAAGGTTTATTTCATTATCAACCCAAAACATTCTTTTGAAAAAGCTAAAAATACTACTTCTCAGATCTTGGAGGATGGATAAATGTGTTAGTAAAATGGTGTCTCGAACTTGAATTTACATAAGATTACTATTTATTGTAAGTTTTTGACTGACGATGAATTGGTTCAAAAATTTTCCTAATGCTTTAGATTGGATCTATGAGCTTCAGAATAGGGTTCTTATTGGTAAGTTTTGGAAATTTTCACTTGATCATTTTGAGTTATATTCTTGGGCTTTTGATTCCTGGTCTGGGGTTAATGATTTTTCTAACATAGATCATGGTAATGGCTTTTTTATTGTTATTTTTCCAATATACTTGATAGAGATAGAGCGCATACTGTCAAATATTGGTACCTTAAGGGTTTTGGTCTCCATACTCAAATTTGGACTCCAAATTTTGATCCTCATTCTATTACTATTAAGTTTTCCCCTTTCTAGATTAGCTTCCCCTCTAATATGTTGGGTTCTAGAGACTTGGATTTGATTGAGATCTTGGCTTACCAATTGGGGATTTTTCTTAAGCAAGATCTCAAGGCTTTTAAACACACTCATCCATTCAAGTTTGGATGCTTTTAGATATACAAAAATATTATCCTAATTATTTATTTATATAGTTAAAGTTTAGTGTGTGTTCTCAAAAGATAGTCATACAAACTTTAGAACAAGTAGTGGATCAAGGTTCCAATTGTTTGTGTCATTTTACTTTTAAACTATCAGTCTTCTCGTGATGGAGAAATAAGTGTGTGTGAGGATCTAGTGTCAAATATTATTCTTTGCTAAAAAATGACAAGATTGGAGGTGGTTCTGGTAGCCCTTGTTTTACATTAATCTTTTCCTCATTAACCCTATCTAAGCCCATGAGGTCCTTTGTTATCAACATTCTACATCAATTTGCCCCCCCTCTATTTTTAATCACCACTCTAATCTAGAGTGGAATGGTTTGTTGAGTAGATTATTTTAAGAAATTAACATGTTGAGGGTTCATAATCCATAGTAGGGGTTTATCGTGGGTAGGGGTTAAAATGACCCATGGCATAATTTTTTATTGTCTTCTTCAACTGTATAATTATTCCCAAGTTTGAGTGAGCTTGGTTTAACATAGATAGAGGATGATGGATTGTACTTATATGACTATGTTCAAAGCTCCTTTCCTGGTAGGTGATTTAGACCATATTTTGAATGAAATGCTTTTAAAGTCTCACTATCAAAAAATAAAGGATATTGTAGATCAATTATTATTAAAATATTTTCAGTCTGCAGAACATGGTGTCGACTGTGTTGTTGAAAATTTGCAATTATTTTAGTTTTTCTCGAGTTTCTCATCCCTAGGATTTTGATTCACATTTTTTTCTTGAGGCCAATGATTATGTTGTTGTATATTTGGACCTTCCTATTGCAAATTTGGTAAACATAGTGTTCTTTGGGTGAGGTAATTAATTGTTTGCAAGTTGATTGGAATAATCAAGAGGGGAAGGAGGTCTCAGTTGGTGGGTTGTCACACAACTAGGGTGTATTAGTCATTATAGAGTATCTTATCACCACGTAGATAATTGTCTAAGCCACAACATATTTTTTCGTTCTTCTTATGTCATGGTTGATAATTCACATGTGATTCACAAGGATTGGAATAATCAAGAGGAGAAAGAAGCCTAAAGGTGTGGGATGCCTAAGAAAAAAATTGTATCTACTAATATAGAGACTCGTATTAAAGCCTCCATCATCCAACCTCTATTGATCTCAAATAAGCCTAATCTAGTCAAAAAGACTGATGGAAAAGGTAGGAGAACCCTCAATGGTAGGAAGATGAAATAATAAATTAAAGTAGGGATACAAACTACTCTAGATGAGAATATCATATCGCGAAGAGCCTGGACTATTCGTGCAACAAATGAAGAATATTACGTGAAATGTTAGGGGCCTCAATACCCATAGAAAAAACTCACCTTGTTAAGTACCAAATTCAAGCAAATGGTGTAGATATAGTTTTGTTTTAAGAGACTAAATTTTCAGAGAATGAGGACTTACAACCTTTTAGAAAATGGGATAATTAGAAGTACACAGCCTCAGCTTCACAAGGTACCACAAGAGGGTTGGCTATTTTGGGGAAGAGCAACAATATCCAAATTAATAAAATATCAATTAGAGAAAACTTTATCCAAGTCCAAGTTACTTACTTCAATCATAGTTTTCATCTTATTAATGTTTATGGTCTTGCATCCACGATGAGGAAAAAAATGGTTTGGGAATCTTTGTCAATGGTTTTCGCATCTTATCTGGGGGATCCCTTTATTATTGGAGGTGATTTTAATGTAGTCTTATCTCTTAAGGATAAGAGAGGAGGAATTATTCCTCTTTTGAAAATAATGCAAGATTGTAGTGAAATTTTTCTTAACAATGGTATTGATGATTATGTGCCTTCCAATGATAACATGACATGAACCAATAGAAGGAAATTTTTTATGTTGTATTGTAGAAAGGTTAGACAAATTATTCTTTAACCCTCTATCGTATTATCAAGTTGGTCCCTATGTGTTATAAATATTGTCTTTATCTGGGCCAGACCATTTCCCCTTGGTTCTATCAGTTTCTTTTGCAACTCATCAAATTCAGAGAAAGGCATCATTTAAGTTTGAAAAAATATGGTTCAAAGATCCATCCTTTCTCCCCCTTCTTATAAGTTTGTGGAAGAATTATCCCTTTGAATTTGGGTCAAGAATGTATCAGTTGTGTAAAATAATTCCATAAATCCTTGGATTACCCTTAGCTGCAACATCAAAATTTAACTAATAAATTCCTTCTATGGAGGTTTCCATCTGATTACTTTCCTACATTTTTAGGTTAGGCTCTAGCTTAGTAGTGACCCCCTTTAGAATAGGAAATATGACATGACATAATTAGGAATTGTTATCGAGATGATTTTGATCTCCAATACTCTACCTGCTAAAGATATCCAATAATTCTTCTATGAAGATATTCTATTTTGAATTGAGAAAAATACAATTGACCAAAATGAACTCTTACTACTCCCTACAAAGGGAGGAATGCCATGATATTTGCAAGGAAGAGTTCCTTGTTGGAAACCCAAATAAACTAAGAGTCTTGTGGAGACATTTGCAAACAATTTGTAAAAATACTTTAGATTTACCTACATTGATATTTTGACCAAAAATAGCACAATACTTTTGCAAAACAGGCTTGATGACCCTCGCCTCCCTCATTGAAGCTTCACTCAACAGAACTGTATCATTCACAAATAGAATAGTGGCCACTAAAATATATGGTTGAGGAATCTTGATGCCTTTCCATAGACCCAACTAATGGCCAATAGCAATTTTTTGACTACGAGCCTCATCAACAATGATGAAATGAAGAGGATATAAGAGATCTCCTTATATAAGGAAGAAACACTTTCCTACATTTTAAAATTAAGGGTCATCAAGGCTGGTATTATGCTATTTTTAGATTTAACTACATTAATATTTTGACCAAAAATAGCACAATACTTATCCAAAACAGGCTTGATGACCCTCGCCTCCCTCATTGAAGCTTCACTCAGCAAAACTGTATCATTCACAAATAGAATAGTGGCCACTAAAATATCTGGGTGAGGAATCTTGATGCCTTTCCATAGACCCAACTGATGGTCACTAGCAATTTTTTGACTACAAGCCTCATCCACAATGATGAAAAGAAGAGGATATAAGAGATCTCCTTGTTTAAGGAAGAAACACTTTCCTACATTTTACAATTAAGGGTCATCAAGCCTGGTATTATGCTCATAGGATCTTGAGAGAATATTCATGGTCTAGAACCCTCATTTAGGCTCCCAAATGTGGAATTTAATTTTAAAATGTAGGAAAGTGTTTCTTCCTTATCTCTACCGGATTATCCAAGATCCATCCTTTCTCCCCCTTCTTATAAGTGGGTGGAAGAATTCTCCCTTTGAATTTGGGTCATGAATGTATCAGTTGTGTAAAAACCTCCATTTTCTAAAATCACGGATTCAAGAGTGAGACTCTCATTTGTTTAAGAATATTTTTTCTTCTAAATATTATTTGGAATTTAATATTTTGAGGGCCAATGAAGAAATTATTCAAAATCATTTGAATGATTAATCATATGTAACTCAATATCTTCTTCAAACATAGCTAGAGGAAGTATTAAATATTAAAGGAGTTTTATTAGAGATAGAAATGCAGAGAACTATGGATCGAAGAAGGGAATAGAAATACCAAGATTTTTTATTCATCTACAAAAATGAGAAGCATTTCAAATAGAATCTCTCATATAAAAAATATTCCAGGTGATATGTTGAGAGATAAAGACAAGATTCAGTATGAAGTAGTTCGATTCTTCTCCATTATTTTGACAACTCCATTGGAGGAAGATAGTGGATCTATAAAAGATTGTCATTCCCTCTTTCATCATATTCCCTAATTGATTTCAAACCAAGATAATTTGGATCTATAAGCCCCTTTCTCTATATATTAAATCAAATTTGTCTTTACAATGTCCCCAAACAAATCTTGGGTCTAGATTGGTTTGTTGCTTTGTTTTTTTTAGAAATGTTGAGACTTTGTGGGATTTTATGTTTGAAGGGCTATGGAGGGGTGAAGGAGGAATATAATTAAATACTTAAAAGAATTTAAAACTACATCTATTGCCCTCATACCAAAGTCAACTTCTACATCTTTGTTTGTAGATATAAGCCCTATATCTTTGTGCAATACTATTTATAAAATTTTCACCAAGGCAATTTTACTAAGACTTGCAAAATTGATCCCTAAATTCATTGTTGAAGGACAAGGGAATTTTGTGCTAGGTAAGGACACTGCTAAAGGTGCCTTGATAATAGATGAGATTTGACACTCTATGAGATCTCATAGATATGAATTTATGCTAGTCAAGTTGGACATGATGAAGGCCTATGATAGAGTTAGTTGGAAATTTCTAGAACATTTTTTGCTAAAATTGGGATTTGCTTGAAAATGGTGTAGGTGGGTGATGTCATGCAATTATGAAGCCAAATTCCCAGTCTAGGTAAATGGAAATGTCTTTGGTTTTTTTCTTTTTCCTAGGGAGTTAAACAAGGAGATCTCTTATATCCTCTTCTTTTCATCATTGCGGATGAGGCTCGTAGTCAAAAAATTGCCATTGACCATCAGTTGGGTCTATGGAAAGGCATCAAGATTCCTCACCGAGATATTTTAGTTGCCACTATTCTATTTGTGAATGATACAATTTTGCTGAGTGAAGCTTCAATGAGGGAGGCGAGGGTCATCAAGCCTGTTTTGGATAAGTATTGTGCTATTTTTGGTCAAAATATAAATGTAGTTAAATCTAAAGTATTTTTATAAATTGTTTGCAAATGTCTCCACAAGACTCTTAGTTTATTTGGGTTTCAAACAAGGAGCTCTTCCTTACAAATATCTTGGCATTCCTCCCTTTGCAGGGAGTAGTAAGAGTTCGTTTGGTTAGTTGTATTTTTCTCAATTCAAAATAGAATATCTTCATAGAAGAATTCTTGGCTATCTTTAGTAGGTAGAGTATTGGAGATCAAAATCATCTCAGTAACAATTCCTAACTATGTCATGTAATATTTCCTATTCTAAAGGGGGTCACTACTAAGCTAGAGCCTAAACTAAAAAAAATTCTTTGGAAAAGGAACAAGGAGAGCTCACAAAAAAAACATCTTTTGGCTTGGGATAAATTTTGTATTATTAAGCAAGGTGGGGGTGCAGGGATTCATAATATGGAATATATTAACATGGAGTTAGGAGGTAATTTGGTTTGGAAGTTGTTTTTACACAAAAATTTAAAATGGGCATCAATTATTGTAGCTAAGTACCGTGGCTCATAGGATCTTGAGAGAATATTCATGGTCCAAAACCCTCATTTAGGCTCCCAAATGTGGAATTTAATTTTAAAATGTAGGAAAGTGTTTCTTCCTTATTTCTACTGGATTATCCATGATGTCAAAAAAATACTTTTTTGGGAAGATTCTTGGAATGGTCTTCCTCCATTGGATAGCTTAGAGAATAAGAAAGAGTTTAAAAATATTATTCAAGGCATCTTGGCTAGACAAGATTTCTAATTATCTCTATATCACTAGTGCATATGGTGCTTTCAAAATACTGTGGAGAGACTTTGGAGATGTGGTTGCTCCAACTAGTAAAAATAAGTTGTTTCTTCAGGAGCTGAACAATAGGGTAGTTCATTATAAATTCATTCAAGACAAAATTATTTGGACCCCCTCTCAATCTTGTCACTACATATTGAAGCAAGGGAACTATGTGCTTAGGGATCAACATCATGTTCAAAAGTTGAGATGCTTTTGCTTTTATTGGATGACACCAGGTCTCTCATAAGTTAGGTCATTTGTTTGGATTTATCTTAAGGTAAATATTATTACTAGTGATAGATTATACTCATTGGGATTTTCTCCATTTTTTAATTGTATGTCACGCGGAAAAGAAGTTGAACCAGTGGTGTAGGAGCACCCAAGGCACCATCAGGCCTCTAAGAGGCAAATTATGATTGTTTTGTGTTTTGAAGGATAAATTTTATAAATAATTTCTTTTAATACCATATTTTATGTAATAAGTTCATTGAGACCATTGGATATCATGTAAGTCCTAGTAGGGTCATATTGTTGATATTGCTCAAGAATTGTGAAAATTGTAAAAATTATCATTTTGTGGCAAATATGTATTAATGGGGTCATATATGGTATTTTATGATGTATGAAGGTATTTTAGTCCTATTTTGACCTATTCATATTGGTTTTGAATCATTAAAGTCTTGGTTTGAGTCTAGGTTGCATTTTTGGATAAAATTGTCAATGTTGCCAAAATGTTGTAAGGCACTTTTTGCATTGTAAGAGCAATTAGGAGTTGGTTAATTGAAAAATGGCCAAAAATTTGTTGGAATTTAGTCAGGATAGTGTAAAAATATTTAAATATTCCTCCCCTTGGTCGAGGAAAAGTTGTTGACACTTTGGATGGTGAAAATTCAATAAAATAACTCTGATTTTTGTAATTTTCTCATATTTTTCTCCAGAACAATCAATTTGTATGGAGTTGTAGAGATCCCCATGACCCTAACATGACATTTTTGGAAAGAGGGGAGATTTAACTTTCATTTGGCTTTGTTTTGGGCTCATTTCATTGAGTTTGGAGTGAGATATTGATTTTTTTGTAAAAACAGTCCAAAAACTCTCCTTACCTAGGGCTTGGACACAAAAATTTAAATAATTCCCATGTCCATTGTGGGAAAATTGTGATTTTTGGTTAAATGTTATTTTTTTATATTCACTTTTATATTAATTTGGTTGTGAAGCAGAATGAGGAGTTGGCAAGAAGTTATTTGATGCCCTAGGCTTAGCATCTGTATGTGATAGGCCTAAGAAAGTGACTTAAGGCTGCCACCATAACTAGAACAACGAAATAAATAGACCCCTTGGATGCCTAAATATGATGTAAAGGGAATTTATTTGGCCGAATATAATTTTTAAATCTCTTAGTTGGATAATGGGGTGGTCATTAGAGTGGAACTTGTGTGGGGAAAGGTTGTTTGCGAAGCCTAAAATTGTCACTGTTTTAGGACAGTCATAGAAGTCCTATGTAAAACCTTCTAAAAATATTTGTGTTTCTTTTTTTTGGTTGAAACCAACCCTAATTGGTGTCCTTGGAGGGTTCTCAGTTGGTTAAGACCTTGGTTGTTTGCAAAACTCCATTGGGAAGGCTTCTAGACCTAGTCACTCGAGTAGGTGCAAGACACCATTTTTCTTGTCTCTCAAGAATTTTCAAGTCAATATAGGCTATTTTTGGGGTTTTATAAGTGTCTCAAACATTCCCAATTCATTAGTTCCATGGGGTAAGGTGACAAGTCTTTGTTTCTCCAATAGTGCATTTTCTTATCAATTAGGAGTCTGGGTCTAACAGGGGTTGAAGGGGTTATAAGTGTAGATGATCTCATAATCTTATAGGGTTGTGGTGAATGGTTTGATTTGTTCTATTTCCCTCTACAAAAGAAATATGAGCATCTTCTCCTCAATTATTAATTTGAAAATACATGTTGGACATGGCTCCTTAAGAAAATGCATTGGTCTACTACCCCTCATTCTAAATTGATTATGGTGTTTGAATCATGGCCCAAATTGTATCAAGAATATTTTTTTGTAGCCCTTTGGAAAGTTTACCCTTCTATTTTAATCTAGGAAATTTGGTGGAAAAGAAATGGGAGGATTTTCATAAAAAACAATGTAGTAATGTTGAAGAGGTCATCTGAAAAGATTGTCGTTTAAATGGAGCCTCATTAATAATTCCATTAACAAGGTGGACAAAAAAGTAATCAAATGGAAACCTCCACAGAAGGGTAATCCAAGGATTTATGGAGTAGGGTTATTTTTAAGAGATTACATAGCTAAATCCCTTACTATAGGGGTAGCCAGAATCCCATATGGGACTAAAAATGTAGCAGAAGCATCAACTTTATTGTTTGGGCTTAGATTGGCTTTCAAAGTTGGGGATAAGAATCTTGTCGTTAAAGGAGATTCAATAAACATTATCTCTGTATTTAAAAACTTTAAAACACTAGATTGAAAGGTGAAGTATATCCTTCAAGAGGCATGGATCTTGCTGAAAAATCTTGGATCTTGCTACAAAATCTTTATCATTTTCAAGTTACCCACTGATTTAGAGAAACCAACAAGATTGCAAAGATTTTACAAAATGGAGGGTTTCATTTGCTAGAATGGGAGGTTTTGTTCAAAGAATGTGATTTCAAGAATGATGTATAGTTAGAGGCAACAAAATTGCAAAGATTTTAGAAAATGGAGGGTTTCATTTGCTAGAAGGGGATGTTTTGTTCAAAGAATGTGATTCCAAGAATGATGTATAGTTAGAGGCAACAGTACAAGATGATGCCATTTTGTAATTTCTCCCTCTATTCCTTTTTCAGATGCCTTGTTCATATGGGTATGGTTAGTTATGATGCCATTTTGTAATTTCTCCTTCTATTCCTTTGTCAGATGCCGTGTTCATATGGGTATGGTTAGTTTAGTTGTTGTATATTCTCGTATTGTTGGTGTTGAGATCTTCTCTCCTTCATGTTGGGCTTTTAATTTTCTTCATAATTTTTTTTTAAAGTTTTATATTGTACTTTTCATATCAAATTAATATAAATATGCTTATGCTTTTATAAAAAAATATTATAAAGATAAATGTAAAAATAATAGATAAAGTATAATATATAAATATAATTATAAGTATGGTTAATGATATATGAAGGAAAAAATGATGAAATAAATTAGAATGGGGATAGGGTATCTGTAAGACTAAAATCCCCTTTGGCTATGTAATCATTTTTATAATATTAATATAAACGAAGCTTCCCCTTACTCCCGCTACTTACCTATTAAAAATAAATGCTATATGAAGGAAAAATAATTATATCCATGTTTGAGTTATAAATAAATATTCTATATATAGTCATAAAAGTCATGCTCAAATAGATGAATAAGAGAAAATATGGTAGTGTCTCTGGGGCAAGAGTAAATATTGTATCAAGAAAGAAATGGATAAAGATACCAAAGTACAATATTCTAAATTTAATCTTATTGAATTATGTAGATAAATAAACATAATTAAATTGGTGTAATTACATACAGAAATAAATATAGTGACATGAATGTTGTACATACACAAAATAAAGATAGTCATATGAATGCCTGCAGAGAAAAAATTACAAGGATGATGTGACAAGACCAATGCAACAATATACTTATTGTGACATGAGAAATCTTAAATTCAAATCTCAAAAAAATTGTTGTGCTGGAAAACTAAACCAAAGAGAAAACAGACTATATTTACTAATAAATAAAAAAGAAAAGGTTAAGCACTTCCTTCAATTACATGACATTCAGACTGAGGGCCTTATGTCTGAGGAATCTTAATTTCAGGATATTTGATAAAGATCTTTCTCAGTTACAGAATTTTTAAATTCAGACTGATCATAACATAGTTCAAACCTAAGATATGTTTCAAACTGAGTTAAAGCTTAAGTCTGCATGTATCAGATGGAATTTTGAGAGCGATCCCTGGAAACATCGAAAATGCTTGCATTCAGTTAGACAAGGTTTCTGAGTTCAGTATTCCAGACATGTGAAAGACACCCATAAAAGCATTCTACATATTAAAGTTGCATCCAAAGAATTGAAACTTTCAAGTATGGGAGAGATCCCAAAACTGTTTTGAGCATAGGTTTAGGTCATGAATTAGTAAATTCTTTATTTTGAATGAAGGAATAAACATCTTTATTTCAACAAATATAAAGAAGAAATTTTATCTCATAGATATTTATAGAGAAATAAATACGATGAATATAAATTATGTGTGTCAAAATAGATGAATAAAAGAACATATAATTAAAGACAAGTGTATGGAATAAATAAATATTGCTCAAAGACCCGATAATGGTACAATATTCTAAATTTTAGATTTATGTAGAGAATAAATATAATTGACATAAAATCATGTGTTGAAATAGATGAATAAGAGAAAATATGATTAAAGACGCAATGTGTGGAATGAGTAAATAACATATGTGCTAGGAAGAAATCGATAATCATAAAATATTCTAAATTTTATGTTATAGATATATCTAGAAAAGTAAATATTATGCAATGGATCTGTTCATATGAATAAATATATATATATATATTGACATAAACGTTGCCTACATAAAAATTAATGTAATCTTATGAATGTGTATGAAGAAATAAATACAAGGCATAGATGGTTCAGTATAACTATTGTTACATTATAGATTTTGTTCACATTTTATTATGAGAAGTTTTATGTCTTGCTCTATTGTTTAATCTATTTGAATAATTATAACAACATTGTTATGGCTTCTCATGCAACTATTATAATCCAATATTTACTGCTGAAGAATTCATAGCTTTGACATATCTAGGTTTAGAACGGTTGAAGAGTCTTCATACTCTAAATAAGGCTATTGCAAATGAATATGCTTGCTGATAAAGGAGGCAAAACATCTGAAGTAGGTAAACTTGATTTTTTCTTTAATGGAGTTAGAAGTAGAGGATGGAAAACCAAAATCAATGAGCTGGATTGGACATTAAAGGTAAGCTTCCATCTCAAGAAACAATTTTTGATTAAAAAATAAAAAAATAAAAAAAAGTTAGAGAAGTTCTTTTATCATTTTATGAATGTTCATCCTCTTACTAAAAATAAAAATACAAGTTAGGAAGATGGAATTAGTATTGGAAGTGAGCTTCCATACTAAAGAATGTTTTAATTCTACTATTTTTTTTGGTCGGTATTAATTCTACTATTTTTAAAATCCATGAATACTGATTCAAACACTGATTTTGAATGTCATCCAAATAATTTTCATCTTTTGAAAAGATTTCAGCATATTTTACGGTTCCTTAACACTTCCTTGTATCATATGGAAATGTTCTTAAGGCCTGATATGCCCTGCTTTTATATTTCACAGTTACCTATGAAGAGAAGATGTTGCTACCAAAGATTGTAAGAAAGGACGTGCTAATTGCATATTAGAAGACATAAAATTTGCACATTCGCCCATCAATAAGGAAGCAAAAGTTTACGATTTCGTTCAATTATTTGAAATTCTGACAAGGGGCTTTATGTCTTAGATTCATTTAAATTAATATAATCTTTCTCAGTTAGAGAAGTTCGTGATCATGGCATCATTCAAACCTAAGATATATAGCAAACTGAGTTAAAACTTAAGATTCATTCAATAAGATGGAATTTTGAGTGTGATCCTTACAAACTTCCAAGATGTTTGGATTCAATTAGACAAGGTTTCTAAGTTTAGTAACCCAGGGATGTCAAAGACACCCATAAAAGTAAGGTTGCATCTGAAAAGTTGAAACTCTCAGTAATGGTAGGTCAGGGATGTCAAAGACACCCATATATTTAGTGAGACTCCATTGTGATGAGTAGAGCGCTCTGGGCAGTGTGCCTTCCTGCATGTGCAGGCCCCTATTGTAATCATATACTTGCTGCAAAAGTATCAACTAATTGTGTGTAGGGTTTCCCACTGTGGTTTTTCTCTTTCTGGGTTTTCCACGTAGAAATCATAGTGTTTTGTGTTATGGTTGCATGGTATTGATTCTCTCGTTTTCATTTATGCTTTCATGCTTAATCAATTATTCCAATATATGGTTTTAAGTTCTTTAATCCACATAATCTGTTAACAAATGATTCACCCCCCTCTCAGTTGTTCACCAGTTATCATAACAATTGGTATACGAGCTTGGTCCTCTTTTTGCAGAAGCTTAACTGCTTGAGGAAGATCCTATGACGACTAATAGTTCAACTCCTATTTTCTGGAATGACATCCCTAGGCTTGATGGAACAAACTATGAAGTATGGAAGATTCAGATGGAGACTCATTTAAGATGCATTGGAAAGGAAATTTGGGAAATAACTAAGAATGGTTATGCTCAGAATCTGGCATTTGGCATTGTTGCACTGATAGGCTTGGATAATAAAATTGAGAATGATTGCAGAGCTAGAGAAGCCCTCTTAAGCATGTTATTGGATTAGAAAATCATGGGACTATCAGATAAATCATTGATAATTTAACTATATGTGATAAGTTGGAGACTCTAAATGAAGATGATTCTACAATTAAAATTGAAAAACTTGAATGTTACTGGGTAAGATATTAAAGCTTGAAGATGGAGGAAGATGAAAGAATCTTTGCATTCATGGAAAGGGTAAATGAAATTGTATTAGGAATTCAGTGTTGTGGTGGATCTTTGAGTGAGGAAGTGATTGTTTCAAAAGTGTTAAGAGTTTTTCTACCAGCATATCAAATGATGGTAACTGCAATTAATGAGCTAAGTACCATGCCTAATTCTTCTATCAATAGAGATGCTCTTGATGGGAAGATATCTGCTTTTGAGCTTGAGGAATTTGGTCCTCCTAGAGCAAAAAAGATTCATACTACATTTAAGGCATCTACATCATCAACTGACAAGCAAGATTGGAAAGTTTTGTATGCAAAGGAATTGGAAGAGATTAGGAAAGAAGATGAAGAGATTGAGCAACTTGAAGCCCTATTTTCTAGAAAGATACCTAAAGGTCTGCCAGGAAGTAAGTATGAAGAAAAATCTCCTTTCAAATGTTTTAAATGTAATAAGATAGGTCATTTTGCATCTAGATATCCTTAAAGGAATTCAAAATTGGAAGAAAGAGCAAGAAGATCTTTTAAGCCTAACCCTGGATATGAGATCAAGCATAAGTACAGGTAATACAAAAAAAAATCATGCTACTATGCTGATGAGGAAGGAGTAACTGATGACTCAGAAGAAGAACCGACAAAAGATTCAACTAGTGGATCCATCAGCGGTAAATATTGGGTATTATCAAGGAAGATGATTCAGAACCAATTATCAAAAATGAGGGAAAGGCCCTTGCAGAAAAATTCAAAGACATAGATGAATGGGTAATAGACAGTGGATGTTCTCATCATATGACTGGTGACAAAGGGAAGTTTCTAACCTTGCAATAATTTGATGGTGGCCAAGGCAGATTTGGTAATACCAAGGCATGCATGATCAAAGGAAGAGGAACCATTTCATTGGATGGTAAGCATAACACTGATAATGTATATCATGTTGAATGTCTGAAGCATAATCTTTTGAGTGTAGCACATTTGGTAGACAGAGGATTTCAACTACAATTCAAGGATGGAAAGTGCAAAATCATTAGCAAATCAATATTGGAAATTGCAACCGGTACACAAACAAAATGTAACATCTTTCATTTGAAATCAGTGAAAAGACATGTTTTATTGCACATATTAATGAAAGATGGCTATGACATAAGAGGTTGTGTCATGTAAATTGTGATTGCATTGTAAAGATCAATTCAAGTAAGGCAGTTAGAGATTTACCTAAGATAGTGAAGCCTCACAATCCGATATGTAGAGAATGTCAAATGGCCAAGAAAATCAAAACTTATTTTAAGAGAATACCTAATAAATCTAATGACGTTCTTGATTTGATTCATACTGACCTATGTTGTGTTGCTAATACAAGAAGCTTTCAAGGTGATAGATATTTCATATTAATCATTGATGACTATTCGAGAATGACGTGGGTTGCTTTTTTAAGGGAGAAATATGAAGCCTTTGAGAAATTCAAGATCTTTAAAGATATGGTTGAGACAGAGACAGGAATGAAAATCAAGTGTGAGATCAGATTAAGGTGGTGAATTCACATCCAGTGAATTTAACAGTTATTGTGAGAAAAATGTCATTAGGAGACAATTATCTGCTTCCTGGACACCTCACCATAGTGGCATTGTGGAAAGAAAGAACATAACCATTTTGGATGTAGCCAGAAGCATGATGATGGAAGCTAATTTGCCTCATATCTACTAGAGAGAAGCAATAGGTACAAAAGTTTATATATTCAAAAGAGTTCATATCAAGGGAGATATCGGTAAGACACCTTATGACTTATGGTTTGGTCATTCTCTTACTCTTAAATATTTCATAATCTTTGGAAGTAAGTGTTATATCTAATGAGATGATTCCATTGGAAAGTTTGACCTAAGTGTTATATCTAATGAGATGATTCCATTGAAAAGTTTGACCCTAGATGTGATGAAGGAATATTTCTTGGTTATTCAACTAAAAGCTAATTATATAGATGTTATAACAATAGATTGCAGATAATTATGGAGAGTGGTAATGTGAAAGTGGATGAACAGTACAAAGACCAAGCTAAATCTTATGACAATGAACCGACATTGGAAATGATCATAACTAAACTAGTAGTACATGTACTGGAACAAAAAACTGAACCAGTTACCCCTACATCATCAAAAATCTCAACTGTAACTCAAGAGCACCACAAAGAACCTAAAAATCAGAAAACACCAAGTTATGTAAGGCTAAATCATTCTAAAAGTCAAATCATTGGAGACAAAAACATGGGAGTTATGACAAGGAGAAAATTATAAAATCAATAGGTATGTTTCTTTTCTCAGATTGAATCGGCATCTATAATTGAAGCTTGTAAAGACGAATGTTCGATGAAAGCTATGGAAGATGAATTAGATCAGATAGAAAAGAACAATACTTGGACTTTAGTTCCCCGACCTAAAAAATAAGAATGTTTTTGGAACTAAATGTTTTTTAGAAACAAACTAAATGAGGATGGATAAGTTGTAAGAAACAATGCTAGATTGGTTTGCAAAGGATATTCTCAGAAGGAAGGAATTGATTATGGTGAAACTTTTGCACCGGTAGCTAGAATTGAAGCTGTTAGACTATATCTTGCTTATGAAGCCTATGAGAACTACAAGGTCTATTAGATGGATGTTATGTGTGCATTTATAAATGGGGAACTTGAAGAGGAAGTCTTTATTGAGCAACCAGATGGATTAAGGAAAGTCCTATATGGACTAAAACAGGCTCCTAGAGCTTGGTATGTAAGGCTAAATAAGTATCTTTTGAAGATTGATTTATAAAAGGTAATGTTGAAAGTAGCCTATATTATAAGATCAATAATTATGATATTCTGATTATTAAAGTATTTATTGATGATATCATTTTTGGAGGTGAATAAAAATTATGCATAGAATTTTTTGATAATATGCAGAGTGAATTTGAAATGTCTATGACTGGAGAAATAAGATTTTTTCTAGGTTTTCAGATTACTCGGACTGACAAAGGCATATTTATCTGTCAAACTAAGTATCTAAGGGAATTGTTGAAGAAATTTGGTATGGAAAATTCTAAAGCGGATAGTACTCTTATGGTTACAAGTGAAAAATTGTCAATTAAGGATGTATCCCCTCTAGTAAATTCTAAAAGATATAAATCCATGATTGGTGGTTTTCTATATTTAACTCAGACTAGATCAGATATAATGAATGCAGTCTGTATTGTATCAATATTTCAAAGTAATCCAAGAGAAAATCATGAAAGTGCAATAAAAAGGATATTCCAGTATTTGCAAGGAACAACTGAATATGGTTTATGGTACCCTAAAGATGATGAATTTACTTTATGTGCATATACAGATGCAGATTGTGTTAGGGTTTCAATCAAATCTGAAGCAAATATGAACTAACAATTATATGCAAATTTAAATACAAAAGATAAAGAAATAAAATAGGACTCAGATAACATAGAGATTTAACGTGGCTCACCCAGAATGGGTTACGCCCACCACATACAACCATCTAATCTTTCTTATTATCTAGCAAAAATAGTACATCAACCTTACAAGGCCTTAAGCATCCCATCCGCTTATAACATACGTTTTTAGGGCAACAAACAAAGTCGGCCTTTTTAGGGTTTTATTACAATGTCAGTTTTAATACGTGCTTAGTGTATAGTACTTTGTTGATCAGTCACCACATATCAACAATCTCCCACTTGGAGACTGATCAGGCTCCACACCAAACAATCTCCCACTTGGAGACTGATACAAGACAACACCACTGTACTTGCAACATCCACTAGATAAAACATTTGGACTTGACTGGTATAAATTCCACACTTATCAATAAAGAAGACCAACAGAAACTGATGAAGAAGTCAGCTTCTCATGTGGAACTACCTTCATGAACATATCAGCAGGATTCTCACTTGTGTGAATCTTCTCAAGCCGCAACTGACCCTCCTCCAAATAGTTCAGATGAAATGGTACCTGAGCTGAATGTGCTTTGTCCTTGAATGAAAATCAGAGTTCTTTGCAAGATGAAAGACACTCTAGCTATCGGTATACAATGGGTGATCCTCCTATGTCTGACCCAATTCCTCCAGAAAACATTGTAACCTAATCATCTCCTTGCTAGATTTTGTAGAAGCAACATACTCAACTTCAGTGGTTGGAAGTGCAACAACCTTTTGCAGCCTAGAAATCCAACTGACTGTAGTTCCCCCTATAGTAAAAACATACCCTGTAGTACTCCTCCGTGAATCAATATCACCTGCCAGATCAAAGTCAACGAATCCACTCAGAGCAGCATTAGATCCTTTGAAATATAATGCCTTCGTAGTAGTTCCTTTCAAATACCGAAGAATCCATTTTATAGCATTCCAATGTTCCATACCTGGATTACTCATAAACCTGCTCACAACTCCCACTGCATGTACAATATATGGCCTTGTGCAAACCATTGCATACATCAGACTACCAATAACTGATGAATAAGGGATGTTATACATTTTGTTTACCTCTTCCCGTGCCTTTGGGCACATCTCCTTAGTCAATTTGAAATGACTAGCCAAAGGTGTACTAACTGCTTTTGCATCCTACATGTTAAATCTTTTCAACACCTTCTTTATATATTCGCTTTGGGACAAATTCAAGGTTCTATTTTTCCTATCTCTTGTAATCCTCATATCGAGAATTTGCTTAGCTACACCCAAATCCTTCATAGCAAATGAGCTAGCTAATTTCTATTTAAGATCATTTATATGTTGCATGTTAGACCTAGCAACAAGCATGTCATCAACATAAAGCAATAGGATAATATAACTGCCATTATCCAATCTCTTAAAATATACACAATGATGAGAATGACATCTATGATAACCGTGTTCAACCATGAAACTTTCAAATTTTAAATACCATTGTTGGGGTGCTTGCTTTAGGCCATACAAACTTTTCTTCAACTTGCACACCAAGTTCTCCTTACCTTTGACCTCATATCCCTGTGGTTGCAACATGTAAATTTCCTCCTCCAAATCTCCATGGAGAAAAGTTGTTTTGACATCTAATTGTTCAAGATGTAAATCATTTGCAGCCACAAGACTAAGTATAGTTCTAATTGAAGTCATTTTTACAATGGGAGAAAATATTTCATCATAATCTATACCCTTTTTCTGTGCAAAGCCTTTTACCACAAGTCTAGCCTTATATCTTTTTTGACCTCCTTCCTCATCCTTTAGCCAATAAACCCATTTGTTAGGCAAGGCTCTTTTTTCTGCAGGTAAAGGGACTAAGTCCCAAGTCTTATTTTTCATCAAGGAGTCCATCTCCTCTTTCATGCCTAGCTCCCACTGTTGTTTGGCATCCACCTACATTGCTTCTTCATATTCTTCTGGTTCACTAGAATCAGTTAATAAAATAGAATATAAAGAAGGAGAAAATCTTTCAGGGGGTCTACTTGACCTCGTAGAATGTCTAACACTTGCAGGAGTTTGTGGGACAATCTGTTGTTGCTGAGCATCATGTACCTATGGCATTTCATTTTCAGGAATCTCATCCAACACCACATATTCTTGTTTTTCTTGTTCATGCTTCTTTTCCTGCATCTGTTCTTTATACATAACCTTCTCATTGAATATAACATCTCTACTTCTAATTATTTTCTTATTTTCAAAATCCCATAACCGATAGCCATATTCATCTATCCCATATCCAATGAAGATACATTTATGAGATTTAACATCAAGCTTGGTTATGTTTTCTTTATCAATATGGATAAAAGCTTCACAACCAAAGGTTTTCAGAAAAGAATAATTTAACTTTTTACCAGTTCATGCCTCCTCTAGAATACCACCATTCAAAGGGGTTGAAGGTCCTCTATTTATCAAATAGACAATAGTATGTACAACATCTGCACTAAAATGTAAGGGCAATCCAACATGCAATCTCATGCTCCTTGCGCGTTCCATGATAGTCCTATTCATTCTCTATGACATACCATTTTCCTGTGGAGTTCCTGGAACTATCTTCTGCTTTCGAATCCCATTTAAGGAGCAGTAATCTTCAAATTCTTTGCTGCAATACTCACCTCCATTATCGGATCTGAGACACTTCAAATTTTTTCCTGTCTCATTCTCAACCAAAGCTTTCCATTTCTTAAAAGTTTCAAAAACATCTGATTTTTGTTTTAGGAAATATACCCATGTTTTTCTGGTTGAGTCATCAATAAAAATAACATAATAACAAGAGCCACCAAGAGATGATACCTGAGCCAGTCCCCACACATCTGAATGCACAAGCTCTAACTTCTCACTCTTCTTCTCTTTCCCAACCTTGAGAAATCTGACTCTTTTCTATTTACCATAAACACAGTTTTCACAAAACTCTAAATCAGTCCTCTTTAGTCTCGGCAACATACTTTTGGAGTGAAGCATTTTCATCCCTTTCTCACTCATGTGCCCAAGCCTATGGTGCCACATTATCGAATCTGTTCTTACAACATCTATTGTTGTTGTCCCTGCAATAACTTTATCTATAGAAGCTAGGGTAGAGTAAGTGTTACCAGTACACAGATATAATGTGCCTACCTTTGCACCTTTAGCTACTACTAATGATCCTTTAGTGACCTTCCACATACTATCTGAGAAGGTAACTATGCAACCTTCAATACCTAGTTGCCCTACAGAAATTAAATTTCTTCTTAAATTAGGAACATGTCTTACCTCCTGTAGAAACTAGTCATTTGAATTTTGCAACTTGATCTTTATCTTTCCTTTTCCAACAATTTGACAGGGCTCATCATCACCCAAATATACCTGTCCAAAATCACCTTGAATATAATCTAGAAAATATTTTCTATGGGGTGTAGCATGAAATGAAGCCCCAAAATCTATTACCCATGAATCATTCACATTATCCAAATATAATATTAAAGCATCTTGTAAAGTATTACTTGCAATATTAGCTTCCTTACTGTCATTTTCATTTTTTTCTCCTTCTTTGTTTTTCCGAGACCAACAATCTTTCTTTAGATGACTAGGCTTTCCATAGTACCAGCAATCTTTCTTTCCTCTAGATTGAGAGCTTCCTTTCTTTGACTTCCCTCGTGACTTCTCATTCCCAAGGCCTTTTCCTCTTTCCTTTGATCTTCCTCTGTTCTCCACATTCAAAACACTACCCGATGATGTTGGAGTCTCACCTGTGCTTTTCCTTCACATTTCTTCACTTAGGATAACACCAACAATATCATCAAATACCAAAGTATTTTTACTAGAGACAGAGTTACTTACTACCATAACCAAGTTATTCCATCTTTCTGGCAAAGAACATAAAATCAAGAGAGCCCTAACCCCTTTTGCAAAGGTAATTTTTATCGAAAACAATTGAGTGGTAATTGTATTAAATTCATTTAATTTCTCCGCTATAGATCTTCCCTCACTCATTTTAAAATTAAACAAACGCTTGATAATAAATATCTTATTCAAAGCTGAGGGTTTCTCATACAACTTAGCCATTGTCGCCATCAATTCTACAGTCATTTTTTCTTCTATTATATTGAGTGCTATAGACCGTGCAAGGCACAATCGAATGGATCCTAGTGCCTTTCTATCTAAAATGTCCCACTCTTCATCTGATATTGTGGTCACTTTCTTTGCCTTTCCTTCCAATGGCCGCCACAAATCCTTTTGATATAGGTAATCCTCCATCTGCATTTTCCATAACTGATAGTTCTGGTCGTTAAACTTTTCGACCTTGAATTTGGAATCCTCCATTTCTCCCACTCAAATCTGAGAGTCCTGCCAATTTACAGAACCTCGCTCTGATACCAATTGTTAGGGTTTCAATCAGATCCAAAGAAAATATGAACTAACGATTATATGCAGATTTAAATACAAAAGATAAAGACATAAAATTGGACATAGATAACACAAAGATTTAACGTGGTTCACCTAGAATGGGCTACGTGCAGCATACACAGCCATCCAATCTTTCTTATTATCTAGCAAAACTAGTACACCAACCTTACAATGCCTTAAGCATCCCAACCGCTTATAACATGCATTTTTAGGGCAACAAACAAAGTCGGCCTTTTTAGGGTTTTATTACAATGTCCGGTGAGGATACATGCTGAGTGTACAATACTTTGCTGATCAGTCGCCACATATCAACAGATTGGGCAGGTGATATTGGTGACCAGAAGAGCACATCTGGTGGAGCATTCTTCCTTGGGAAGAAGTTGGTTTCATGGATCGGAAAGAAGTGGTCATGCATTTCTTTATCTTGTTGGAATATGTGCCTCTAATTCACTTGACAATAGTCCATACTGATCGGGTTAAGTCTTGCCGATGAAACAGTATGAAGAACTTTGTGAGCTCTATCGGCATGACTCTTGCCAATGTATTCTTTTCTATTGGGTTTTGGAATAGCAGGTTTGAAGTCATCCCGATGACCCTATGAAGTCGACTTCGGTCATCAGGGTAACTTCAGCTATCGGAATAACTTGTGTAGTGGTATGCCGATCCCTCGATGAGCTCGCTCTACCGGTCTCGGTTCGGGTCACCTATCAGCTATCGGGTTGACATTCTAAATGTCATGCTAATGTCCCGATGAGCTCTTTTTACCAGTCTTAGTCTTTTTGCTTATCGGCATAGTGTTATTCTTTGTGTTCCGATGACCCGATGAAGTCATCTTATCGGATTGGCAATGCAGATCGGGATAACAGTTTTGGACTTGGTCCGATGAGCCGATGAGTTCGTGTTCTTGGTATCGGCGGTCGGGATAGTAGTTATGCTCTCGTTCTGATGTCCCGGTGAAGACCACTCCTTGTCATTAGAGATCAGAGTATCTTTTGGAAAGATATACCGGTGACCCGATGGAGTTGCCTTAGGTGATCGGGTATCATCGGGCCATTGGCTTTACCATTTGAATGTTGTGCCGATAGTCGATGGAGCAGGACCAACTATAGGAGCGAGGTTGAACTGAGTTCCAAAAGGTTGACTCTTGGACACTAAGTATGTGACCATCAGTGTAAATGAATACGAACCGTCTCGGTTCTCTACTGCATGTGGGATAGTTGTTTTCTCATGAATGCAAACCGACGTAGGCAAACAGTTAGTCTTCGGGCCGTTGGGTCAGTTGCTCGTGTGAACCATCCTGGTATAAGCAACCGACTGTAATCTGAATGAATGGTTGTGAAACCTAAAAGCTATAGTGTGTTCAGAAAAGAGTGTGATCCGAGTGTTGTATGTCAATCTGGAATGATTGTATAATAGAGTATTGGATATCTGCAGATGAGACTGTATTGTAATGTTTTTAACATACTGATAATAAAGTCGATCATTTGCTGGTGGTGGGTTTTTCTCCCAAAAGGGTTTTCCCATGTTAACTCTTGTGTTATCTCTCTGTGTTGTTTTTGTGTATGTTTTACTTGTGCCATATTCAATAAACATTGAAGTTTTGTCTACATCTAGTCTGTTTCTCCTCCGTGGAATTGACATTAGGGAAGTGAATTCTGCACTTGCTTTCCTTACAAGTGGTATTAGAGCTTGTCCCGTTTTGTTATCCTTGTTGGGTTGGGTTGGTGTTTTGTGTCAGTTCTATCTCAGTGGGAGTCTTGCAGAGCATCTACTTTGTTTTACATATTGAAATGGCGAGTACTTCAGGACGCTTAGACATGGAGAAGTTTAATGGTTCCAGTTTTGAACTTTGGAAACTCAAGGTAGAAGACTTGCTGGTCGACAAAGATCTTTGGGGTGCTGTAACTGCAACTTCTAAGCCTTCAGGCATGAAGCAAGAAGATTGGGATTTAGCCGACCGGAAGGCAAGGGGTCTACTCAGGTTATGTCTGGCTGATTCTGTTTTGTTGAACGTCTATGGGGAGAAGACTGCACATCTTCTTTGGGAGAAGTTGGGTGACATTTATTAGGGCAAATCCTTGGTGAATAAACTTTTCTTGAGGAAGAAATTGTACTCTCTAAAGATGGACACAGGGACATCCTTGGCAGACCATTTGAATGCATTCAACATGGTTCTTACACAGTTAACTTCTGTTGGTGTGTCCATTCAAGAAGAAGAATGTTGCATGTTGTTGTTGTGTTCATTGCTTGACTCTTGGGAACACTTAGTGATGGTTATTGGTAGTACCACGACCCAGCTCAAGTTGGATATTGTGGTTAATACTCTTTTGTCAGAAGAAATGAGAAAGAAGTCTTCTGAGATGACAAAGGATGTACTCTCTGCTCAAGGCAGATCGAAGGACAAGGACAAGAAGAAAGGAAGGAAGTCCAAGTCTCAAGAGAGTTTTAAATCTCCAGGAAAGAAGTCAAAGGTGAAGTGCTGGAACTGTGGGGAGAAAGGGCATATCCGAAAGGATTGCAAGAAGGAGAAGAAGAAGAAGAATATTCTGACACTAAGTCTTCTCAAAGTGATGCTGATGCTTTTGTATCAGCTCTGGCAGTGTCTACCTCAGATGACACCTGGTTAGTAGATTTTGGCACATCTTTCCATATGACGTCCCACAAGGAATGGTTCTCAAAGTATGAAATGTATGCTGGTCGAAAGGTATATCTAGCTAGTGATTCTACATTGGATATTGTAGGGAGAGGCAGAATCAAAATTCAGTTTCCAAATGGTAGAGTGAAGGGGATCAATGAAGTTCTTCGTATACCAAGTCTGGCAATAAACCTTCTCTCTGTAAGTAAATTTAATGATGCTAGAATGCAAGTTACATTTGTGTCTGGTGGTTGCAAGATGACTAGGGGTTCCAATGTATTGGCAAAGGGTGATCACATTGGTACACTGTATAAGTTAAATGCTGAACCTATATGTTGTAATGTAACTTCTGAAAAGTCTGATAAGACAATTGTAAGGATACATAATGCAAAACTCATTGGAAGCTAAACTTCCTGCTGAGAAAACAATGCTTTGGCATAACAGGTTAGGCCACATAGGTGAAAAAGGTTTAAAAGCCTTGAAGAATAAGAATTTGGTTGAAGGTCTTGATGATTGTAGTTTTGAGTTTGATTTCTGTGAACACTGCATTTATGGAAAACATAATCGAGTTCGGTTTTATTCTAGTTCTCATAAATCTTCTGCTATTCTGGATTATGTTCACTCTGATGTGTTTGGTCCTGTGTGGGGGGAAAAGCGAGACTAGGTCAACATACCCTAATCCTACTCTTTGACACACATTACGGAATACGAAAGAGCCTAGAGATATCGCACGATTGGCTACTTCTTTTAGTGAAAGAGAGAGCCACGGGATATCTATTAGGATTCCTATTCCCTTGTTGAAATTGTAAGATCAAGTAATGCAAGTTCAAACCCTAATCCCAAAATGCAAGTATGAACCAATAACAAGATTGCAGAATTGAGATTAAACAATGAACAGCTATAAATGTAAGGATAAAATAAGAATCCAGATATGTACCCGGAGTCAAAATCGGGCTGAAAATATTCGGGACGGGGGCGCGGGTGCCACTATCCTGAAAATTGCACCGGAAACCACTGTTCTGCACTCTAAAACACTGTCTGGAAACTGTCTGCAAACTATCTGTCCGGAGGACCAGGGCGCCCAGCGCCTCTGTCCCAGGGACCAGGGCACCCAGCGCCCCTATCCTGGCAGGACCAGGGCGCCCAGTGCCCCTGTCCTGGTCTCCTGCTCTGCAATTTCACACAGAGTGCTGTCCCAACTTTCTCTCTCCGGATCTGTATCCCGCGGCGTCGTCCAAATCTCGAAACCTGTAATAATATCTGAAAAGGGGGAGGGGCGGCTATATAGGGTTTTGCCTTAGTCAAACCCCCGCTTCGGTGATTTCCACCTCCACGAATAGCCAAGTTGTTTTGTAAAGTATATTGTGTGTGCAGACCTAGTGTGTGTGCAAGGTCCAAAAATGCAAGAAAGCAAACTAGAGCAACCTAGAAAGTAAACCCTAATTGCTTGCAAATGATAATGTAAATACTCTAAATCAAGATGCAATGTGATCTAAAGCATGAATACATGATGTATCAAAGCTTATGCAAAGACATGAAAACAATACGAAATCATACCCAACCCTCAAGGGAGGAGTACAAGCCAATCTTCAGTTGGTAATCTCCTATTGTTCTTCAATGTCTTCCAAGCCCTAAGTGGATGAATGAATTGGATAGATGCTTGATAGAATGATGTTGAATGTTGTTGAAGTCCTCAAAGATCTGCTCTTTCGCTGCATATGAAATTCCTGGAAACCAAAAATCTCCCCTTTCAAATGAGGAAAGAGAGCTTTTATGTATGAAACCCTAGATCGTAAATTCGTATTTTGGCCGACCTAGAGATTGAATATCCCGCCAATTTCTTGGGGTTAAGCTTTATTTTATGATTGGATTGTGCTCCTAAAATTTTGGGAAAAATGTCCGGGACCATGTGCACCGGGCGCCACGGTCCCGACAACTTTTCACCAAATTTTCAGGGCCGTCGGATATGATGATTTTAGAGAGAATCCCGAAGTTACAGGTGATTTCGAGATCTTTTGACCCCGAAACCAAGCCCCCAAATTCAGAATAGGACTTAATTAGGGTTTTTGATTAAGTGATGTATTAGAGGAATACAATGCGAAGGGCGCGCTTTAGTGAAAGGGCCCAACTTTGTGATGTAGAGAATGATGAAATGGAACCTTAGACCTAATTACTTTGATTAATTAAGTGCTTAAGGAGAAATGCAATGCAAAATGCCAAATGCACTAGGCGGGTGCTAAACTAGGTGTGAAATTGTACCACCCTAGCGAGTGCGTACAATTTACGATGCTACATTTAGCCCCCACTTTAGCGGTCATATGAGTACTACGTGCATATGCAAGCTAAAGTACAGAAAAGTAAACATCATTTGAAAAAAGGATATATCCATAAGTTGTCGGATGAAGCCCCCAGCGGTATCTGCAGTACACAGTTAGGAACCGCACCCTACAAAACAAACATTAGATCACAAAATCACCTAATGCTTACTAGGGAAAGTGATGAAATCTGTGAGTAGCTATATGCCCCCCCCTGTTTCGACTTGCTTATTAGGGAGGTGAAACAGGGTAGCATGTTTACTTGCGACAAATTGTGTAAGAGAGTGTTGATGAGGGGTGTTCGCGAAATAGGCTTCATTAGAGCACTTTTTTGGAACATCCCGAGAGTAAGAGAAGGAAAATACGATTCCAACACAACGAACGGCTCGAAAATCGCATCTCCCAAACTCAAGTTATGATAAAATGAATGACAGAGGAAAAATTAGGGTTTCACAAAGTAAGAATAAACGAACCAGAGTATATACTTCGAAAGTGACACTTGTATTCGTCACTTTGTCGATTTCAGGATACTATTCAGTGTAGCGGAGCCCACCTAGCCATCATCATGCCTTCACGACGACCGGAGCGTCCTACGAGGATTGAGAGCCTGTGCCAAGCCGTGATCGATGACGAGCCACTGGACGAGGTGAGTTGACTGAACGTTTGACTTTTGATTTTTCACATGTTTGACTTTTTCGTGATCGTATGCGGGCCTCGAAGGCTGACTGGGGCCCACCCAGGGCGCCATGGTCCCTCCAGGGCTCCATGGTCCCTGACAGGGGCGCCATGGTCCCCTCAGGGCACCATGGTCCCTGACAGGGCGCCATGGTCCCCATCAGGGCGCCATGGTCCCCATCAGGGCGCCATGGTCCCCATCAGGGCGCCATGGTCCCCAATCAGGGCCTGGCGAGAGGTTCGGGGCTTGCATACGATGTGCGATGGTTTGCATTTGCGATTTCGATGATCGAGTACTGATTATCATCATGTTTTCGTGTTGCAGGGTCTCCCGTACATGAGAGAGCACATAGTGGGGCATATTCTTCGCACTTTGCGAGATCAGATTCTGCGGCTGACTCAGTCAGAGAGAGACACTCTATCTATTGTAGGATTGTGGTACGTGATTCTGATGCCGGCCATTCGATTTCATCTTGTGATGCTGATGGCCTTGATGGAGCGATGGGATCCTGACACATGCACCTTTCACCTTCCAGTAGGAGAGCTGACGGTCACACTCGAGGATGTGTACCGTATACTTCGTCTTCCTATCAGAGGAGCGATAGTTACATACGCGACCGATCGGTCAGCGGAGGATCATCAGAGAGAGCAGGTGTATTGCATAGGGAGAGTCATGCCGAGCGAGATGAGAGGTCGCATCATGGTCAGCTGGCTCTTACATCCTACAGGGGAGGTACCACTTCTGAGACGCCTTATGATAGCCATCATAGCACTAGCCGTCTGCCCTAATGGGCGAGGGACACACATGCATGGGGGCCTCACATGGTGTATCAGAGCGATGGAGAGACACAGGAGAGTGTATGCATGGGGTCGGAGTATGCTTGCGCATCTCTATCACGACCTTGAGGAGTATGTATTCAGACAAGGTTGCAGTTTGATGACATGCACACTTCTACAGGTGTGGATTTTAGAGCATTTCACATGCACCAGGCCCGTCGGCTTTCTACTGAGTACAGCGAGCAAGCGACCTAGGGTGTTCGCTTATCCACTTACCAGAGAGTGGAGATTTGGCGATTTGTTGTATTGGAGAGTGATTGTTGACAGACTGACATCCGAGGTGATAGTGTGGAGACCTTACCTACTGATGCACAGATGGGATGGTATGGAGAGACAGTTAGCATGTCTACAGAGGAACCGCCTACTACGAGGACGATATGCACACATCATAGTCCCCTTCTACTTTGACCGAGTACGGAGGTAGTTCGGACTAGAGCAGTGTGTTCCAGCCGATGTGCCCATCTATACTCGACACTCATGGGTCCTTCCCAGACCTGGAGCAGTAGTGAGACCGATGGTAGATGATATTGAGATGACAGACTTAGAGGGATCTGATCAGGATGTAGTCACCGACTATTCTGCAGAGCCTGGAGCACAGCGTAGATATGTTTCATGGTTCATGAGATCATATCCAGGTCCTATCTTTCCACCAGATCATCCGACAGGCTATCCAGGCCCATGGAGACATGGAGACCGAGACGAGGATGAGGGATCCAGGTCAGAGGAGCCAGAGGAGGGAGAGGGTCATGAGGAGGCGGGAGATCCTGATCCACCTACAGGCGATCAGCCCAGTGACGAGGAGGAGGAGGATGAGGATGCAGATAGAGAGGAGGACGAGGAGGATGTAGGTGATGATGCGGATGAGGACGAGGATGATGATGATGAGGAGGATGAGGAGGAGGAGGATAGAGATGACGAGGAGGAGTCGGATGCAGCTCCCCACCATTCAGGAGACGATACCATAGCTCTGGATCCACCTCTTATTCCCCAACAGGAGGAATAGGAGGCGATACAGAGACCTGTCACCAGTACCGTCCAGCCTACACCCATCGTGGATAGAGTATACGAGCGAGGGGAGCCTAGCGGTTCTCAGTCATAGATACTACCATATCATGATCCCTACTGGCGCGAGGGAGATCCAGGTATAGTAGGTTTATATTGATTGATTAATGTTTTGATGATAAAGAATGGTACTAACAAAAATATATTCTACTTCCACAGCTAATGTGCAGGAATGGCGTTCCTTGATTCAGCAGGCAATGACAGACATTTCCACGATAGCACAGATCCCCAGTTCCTCACAGATTGCCTATAGGCCTCAGGGGAACGCGGGTCGGCATGAGGATTTGTTTTTCCCATTCCGAGTACAGGTAGATATATGGAGGGAGAGAGAGAGAGTCCTATCAGAGGACCTTCAGCAGGCACGACAGAGAGAGAGAGTCCTATCAGAGGACCTTCAGCAGGCACGACAGAGAGAGAGAGTCCTATCAGAGGACCTCCAGCAGGCACAGCGAGATCTAGAAGCGGCTCAGACCGAGGCTACCACCTATCGTGCGATCCTTATGGATAGGGATCGTAGGAGTTCCTCGCGGAGTCACTCACGATCTGTATCGCGCTACACACCCATGGGTCCACCTTCACGACCAGATCAGGAGGGAGCGTCCAGTCGACACTCTCCAGCCACTAGCCCTAGGGATAGGAGATGATTTTATGATGTAAAAGAGAGGTCACATTTTGGATATACAGTGACCTAGATTTGTATACGATCCACACATATATATGTATATATACATGCTTCTCTTTTGTCTCAAATGTGTTATCTTTAATGCTTAAAACAATGTATATTTTGTTTTGATTAAATCTAATACATTTGGTAAATGTACATGTATGTTCAGAATTTAATTTCCATGTGATTGACTTCTCAATGCTCCATGATTAAATTGATACATGTGTGACTTAATTAAAATGTTTAATCAAGTACTACATTGATGATAAGGAAGAAATATGCATTAAGCCTAAGAATCATATAACTAATGTGATTTAATTCTGAATTTAAACACAACATGATACGATTCTACTTAATACATAAAGACATTGTATAATATGCTAGCATAATGAGAAATGTAAACCTTTTACAATTTACATTAATGAATTCAAGACAAACTATAAAGTAAGAAGACACGCTTGTCAGGAACGAAGCAATATAGATTAAACAACATAACATTTAATTCTATTTTGCTTTAATTAAGAGATACTACCATATTATCCAATGTTGAAGAATTGAAAAAGAAGATAGATGAAGAATGAAGAATTAAGCATAATATCTACGCAAGTGCATAGCATTTATAGGTTCTTTAAGAGGCGTACCCTCTACATCCGCTATTTTGTAAGCACCTGATCCATAATCCTCCATAACGATGTATGGTCCAAGCCAATTAGGACTGAATTTTCCCTTTTCTGTAGGCAAGGCATTCACATTGTGCTGATTCTCATAAAGGACTAAGTCACCTACTGAGAAGGAACGTTGAATAACCTTGTCATTATAGCTTCGTTGTAGAGTTTTGTGATACGCTTGAATATGCTCAAGAGCGTTTATGCGCTGTTCATCAAGCATCTCAAGCTATTGAAGTTGTTGTTCCCTATAAGAGTCATCATCTACTATACCTTTGAGAGAAACCCTAAGTGATGGAATCTCTAATTCTAAGGGCATAATAGCATCAGCACCATAAACAATATTATAAGGAGTAGTTCCCGTAGCAATTCGCACACTCGTTCGGTAGGCCCAAAGAGCATAGATCAGCTGGTTACTCCAATCCTTACCATGCTTATTCGCAGTTTTACGAAGAATTTGTTCAATCATCTTATTGGATGATTCGGATTGGCCATTTGATTGAGGATAATATGGTGTAGAAAATCGATGTTTGATATGATACTTCTCGAGGAATTTCTTCACATCCTTGTTTTTAAACGATGTCCCATTATCTGAGATAATAGTGGAAGGTATCCCAAATCGAGAAATGATGTTTTCTAGAAGAAATTGACAAATCACTTCAGCAGTAGTAGAGCAAAGAGGAATAGCTTCTACCCACTTCGTAAAGTAATCTGTTGCAGTTATAATGAAGGTGTGTCCTTGAGATGAAGGAGGAGAAATTTTTCCAATAAGATCCAAACCCCATGCAGAGAAAGGCCAAGAAGCTACTTGAGAACGAAGTTCTTGGGCAGGAGCATGAATCAGATTATTGTGTTGTTGACATTGATGACATTTTTTAAGAAATGAAAAGGAATCCTTCTGCATAGTTTGCCAATAGTATCCCATACGAAGCAACCTATGAACCAGGGATTTGCCCCCAAAATGCCCCCCACAGGCACCTGAATGTGCCTCTTCAAGAGCAACGGGGATTTCTGACTTGTTAAGACAACGAAGGAGAAGACCATCATAACCCCTTCGATAAAGGACATTAGAAAGGATGATATATCTAGCAGACAGCTTGCGGATTCTAGCCCTAGTGTTCCTATTAGCGGAATCAGGAAAGGTACCATCGGTCAAATATCTTACGATATGCGAGAACCATTCATCTGAGTCTACAAAGTCACAACATGTTATCAAGCTAGAATCATCTTCAATAGCCGGAGAAATAAGATTGTGAATAATGAAATTAAGATCGACCATAGGGTCCTCTAAAGATACTAGAGAAGCCACACATGCCATTGCATCCGCATGTCGATTATCTTTTCGAGGAACGGGTTCCATGGTATAAGAATCGAAATTTTGTAATAAAGAGATAGCAAGATCTTTATATTGTGATAATTTGTCTTGTTTTGCTTGATATATTCCTGTTACTTGTCTTATAATTAATTATGAATTTCCATAGATATGTATGTGTTTTATATTCAGAGCTAAGGCTGCTTTTATTCCCACTATAAGAGCCTCATACTCAGCAATGTTATTGGTACACAGGAAATTTAGATGATATGATAAAGGAATGGACTTCTTTGTAGGAGAAATCAGAACAACACCTGCCCCCGATCCCGTACGACACTTAGAGCCATCAAAGTATAACTCCCAAGTTTCATCTTTCTCTATAGAAAGAATGAAGTCATCAGGAAAGGACTCAGGGTTAGGGAAGGAGAAAGGTGAAGGGGCCTCAACTAAGTGATTGGTCAACGCTTGTCCTTTAATTGCTCTTTGTGAAACAAATTTAAGGTCAAATTCAGTTAACATCATAACCCACTTAGCTAGGCGTCCTGATAAATCAGTTTTAGAGAAAAGATGCTTCAAAGGATCAAACTTTACCATGACATGGACTTCTGAATTTAAAAGATAATGTCTCAATTTCTGAGTCGCAAATACCAAGGCCAAGCATTGTCTTTCTATTGCAGAATATCGGGTCTCATAATCGAGTAAGGTATGACTTATGTAATAAACCAGACATTCCTTACCATCTTTATCATGTTGTGCCAACAATGCTGCGAGAGCATGAGAGGAAGCAGCTGTATACAGAAGGAAGAGTTTAGAAGGTTTGGCAGGTTGAAGAATAGGAGGACTAGCCAAATACACTTTTAAATCTTCAAATGCTTGCTGACAAACCTCATTCCATTGAAAAGTGATATCCTTTTTAAGAAGTTGAGTAAAAGGAAAGGTACGATCCGCAAGTTGAGACACAAACCTACGAATAGCTTGAATCTTTCCTTGTAAGCTTTTAAGTTGAGACACATTTAGAGGAGGTGACATGTTAACAATAGCATCTATTTTCTTAGTATCCACCTCAATCCCACGATGCGAAACTATGAACCCTAATAGTTTTCCACTATCCACACCAAAAACACATTTTCGGGGATTCAAGCGCATGTGATATTTACAAATTCTTTCAAAGATTTGATGAAGGACTTTAACATGATCCATGCGAAGAAAGGATTTGGCCAAAATATCATCAACATAATCCTCTAAAATCTTATGCATATAATCATGAAAGATAAGGGTCATCGCTCATTGATAAGTTGCACCGGCATTTTTAAGTCCAAAAGGCATCATTATCCAACAAAACGTACCCCAAGGAGTAGTGAAAGCAGTTTTGAATTGATCTTGAGGGTTTATGAAAATTTAATTGTAGCCTGAAAAACCATCCATGAAGGATAGCAAGGCATGTCCTGCCGTAGAGTCAACTATCATGTCAATGTTTGGAAGAGGGAAATCGTCTTTTAAAGAAGCCTTATTCAGATCCCGAAAGTCGGTACACATCCTTATTTTGTTATCTGGTTTAGCCACAGCGACAATATTTGAAATCCATGGGGAATAGTCAATAGGGCGGATAAATCCAGCCTCCAATAGTTTTTCAATCTCAGCTTTAACAAGCAGAGCCACCTTAGGATTCATTTTTTGAATCTTTTGTTTCACGGGCTTAGCATCAGGAACTAAGACAATATTATGAGTAACAATCTTAGGATCTATACCAGGCATGTCAGAATATGCCCAAGCAAAGATCTCAGGGAATTCATGCAATAATTCTTCATATTGTTTCTGTTCCTCTTCATCCAAACATTTCCCAATTTTAATAACTTTCTCTTTGTTGCAAGGATCCATCTTAACATCAATGGTGTCACTTATGAGAAGATTACTTTGTTGAAGAGTATCCTTTAACTGAGGGAATTCTTTCACAATCTCATCATTATCAATCTCTTTTCCAAAATAAGCTTCGGTGTTCAAACAATAAGGGAGTCCCCTATTGTGATGATAACGAGGAAGAGTGTCATAAGCTCCCAAGAACTCAGCTAAAGCATCGTCGGTAGGGAAGATATCCAAAGCACAGGCACACGAAGGATCCCCATCAATATACTCAGGATGTTGTATTGATAAAGATGTAGAGATAGCATTAACACTAATGCATGGTCTTTTAGAAGGTTTAGTACGTCTGCAGGGATTAAAGCCAAGTCCAAAGGCATAATTGTGAAAATTAGTCTCTAGAGGAACTCTTATCCCTTGTTCATGAGCACCACAACCTTTTCCATGATACCCATGCTTAGCAAAAATGTGAAAACCACGACCATAACGATCAGCCATTTCAGGAAGAGAAGGTGGTTTTTCATAAGACAAAGAATCAAACTCTTCATAATTATAGATGTGAGGAGAAGAAGTTTGAGAAGCAGCGACAAAATTATTACTCATAGATTCAGGTAAGGTTGATTGATTTTTAGTTTCTTCTTTCTTTTCAACTTGATGATTTTCAGCTTCTTCCTTCTTTTCAATTTTAATTTCTCTAGAAGGAACCTTATACTCACCCACAAAGGTAGGGTTAAAATCAAGAGATCCCCAATCATCTTCTACGAGGACCTTCTCAGGATCAAAATCCTTTTTATGTGTATTTTCAAGTCGAGAAAGATCTTCTTTAGGAGTTCCAGACTCATCCAAAGGATTTTGATCATCAGAGAGCGAAGACTCAACAATAGGTTTCTTGTTTAAAGAGTCATTACTAGACGAGGATGGCTTAGAAGACTCTCCTTTGGAATTAGATGTTTGTAGACAAGCTTGAAAATTAGTATCACCCATCAAAGTGTATGTCTTATTGTTATAAACGAATTTAACTTGTCTATGCAACGTAGAGGGGACAGCTTGCATGCTGTGAATCCAAGGCCTCCCTAATAACAAGTTATATGTTAAATTTCCCGGCATAACATGGATAGGAGTAGGCAAAGTAACAGGTCCCACTGTGAGAGGTAAGGTGATGATACCTAATGAAGTCTTAGCCACATTGTCAAAGCCACGAATGGGACGAGAGTCAGGCTCCATAAGAGACGTATCCACATTCATCTTATGCAATAGATTAATGCTACATACATTAAGGCCGGAGCCATTATCTACCAGTGTTCGTCTTATAGCCGTGTCTTTCATGACAACCACAATCATCAAGGGATCGTATTGTTGTTGAATTTCACTAGGAGGCAACTCATCTTGAGAAAACACAATTTGAGCTTTAGGATTCATCATGGAGTTAACAAAAGATGCTATATTACTAGACGTATTCGGTGGAGGAACATTCAAATCTTTCAAGGCATCTTGTAACATTCCATGATAAGCGGAAGAAGTTTGAATCAAATCCCAAAGGGATATCTTAGTAGGGGTAGCTTTAAGTTGTTCTATGAGATCATATTCCTTACCCATAACTTGTGAAATACGGGGAGCTTGAGGAAGAATTGGTTGAGGATTAGGAAGGGGAACTGGAATAACAGGAGGAGGATTAGGTTGCCTATTATTTCTGGTATGATAAGTATGGGCAACCGCATGATAACTCTCTCTAGTTATTTGTTTAGCATAATTGTAAGGACTTATAGGTTTTCTTCCTTGTACAGTGATGATTGGTTTATTCGGGGTACGAAAGGAATCATGATCATACCTCCCTTGGACAGTAAGGAGGGGTGATTTAGGAATTTGAAAGGTAGGAGAAGGATAAGCACCTTGGACTTCAAAGAGAGGCTTATTATGTTCATTCAAGTTTATCATGTTAACCAATTTAGAGGTCTTGTTTTTGTTTATAGGTTTCGACAAAGCCACAAAGTCATCAAGAGCATCATCCAACAAAGCATGATCATATCGGTTAAAAGGTTTGTCTTTTGATTCAAAAGGAGACATCTCCTCATATAGGGGATTATTGAAAACAACCATGTTACTAGATTCAGGGGAAGAGTTGATAGGAATGTATCCTTGAGAGGAAGCATTCGACTTATCTTTCTCATCACACCTAAATGGCCTAGTAACAAGGTTTATGAGTTTTTGGTAAAATGAAGGTTTAGCATCCTTAGGGTTTAAAAACTCATCTAAAGCTTCATCTAATTCATCTTGGCTATACTCATAATAATCATCAAAAGCATGAACATTTTGTAAATAAAAATCTGACATTTTGAAAAGATTGCATAAAATTTAAACACACAATGCAAAGAAACACACTCTTTTTTTTTTTTCTTTTTCTCTTTTAATGAAAATGAAATGAAAACACACTAAATCTAGATCTAGATCTAACAAATGTAATGCAAGAGGAAGCAATAATGGATTCACGTCGGGTTCACCAAAATGTGTGGGGGGAAAAGCGAGACTAGGTCAACATACCCTAATCCTACAGTTTGACACACATTACGGAATACGAAAGAGCCTAGAGATATCGCACGATTGGCTACTTCTTTTGGTGAAAGAGAGAGCCACGGGATATCTATTAGGATTCCTATTCCCTTGTTGAAATTGTAAGATCAAGTAATGCAAGTTCAAACCCTAATCCCAAAATGCAAGTATGAACCAATAACAAGATTGCAGAATTGAGATTAAACAATGAACAGCTGTAAATGTAAGGATAAAATAAGAGTGCAGATATGTACCCGGAGTCAAAATCGGACTGAAAATATTCGGGACGGGGGCGCGGGCACCATTGTCCTGAAAATTGCACCGGAAACCACTGTTCTGCACTCTAAAACACTGTCTGGAAACTGTCTGCAAACTATCTGTCCGGAGGACCAGGGTGCCCAGCGCCTCTGTCCCAGGGACCAGGGCGCCCAGCGCCCCTGTCCTGGCAGGACCAGGGTGCCCAGCACCCCTGTCCCGGTCTCCTGCTCTGCAATTTCACACAGAGTGCTGTCCCAACTTTCTCTCTCCGGATCTGTATCCCGCGGCGTCGTCCGAATCTCGAAACCTGCAATAATATCTGAAAAGGGGGAGGGGCGGCTATATAGGGTTTTGCCTTAGTCAAACCCCCGCTTCGGTGATTTCCACCTCCACGAATAGCCAAGTTGTTTTGTAAAGTATATTGTGTGTGCAGACCTAGTGTGTGTGCAAGGTCCAAAAATGCAAGAAAGCAAACTAGAGCAACCTAGAAAGTAAACCCTAATTGCTTGCAAATGATAATGTAAATGCTCTAAATCAAGATGCAATGTGATCTGAAGCATGAATACATGATGTATCAAAGCTTATGCAAAGACATGAAAACAATACGAAATCATACCCAACCCTCAAGGGAGGAGTACAAGCCAATCTTCAGTCGGTAATCTCCTATTGTTCTTCAATGTCTTCCAAGCCCTAAGTGGATGAATGAATTGAATAGATGCTTGATAGAATGATGTTGAATGTTGTTGAAGTCCTCAAAGATCTGCTCTTTCGCTGCATATGAAATTCCTGGAAACCAAAAATCTCCCCTTTCAAATGAGGAAAGAGAGCTTTTATGTATGAAACCCTAGATCGTAAATTCATATTTTGGCCGACCTAGAGATTGAATATCCCGCCAATTTCTTGGGGTTAAGCTTTATTTTATGATTGGATCGCGCTCCTAAAATTTTGGGAAAAATTTCCGGGACCATGTGCACCGGTCGCCACGGTCCCGGCAACTTTTCACCAAATTTTCAGGGCCGTCGGATATGATGATTTTAGAGAGAATCCGAAAGTTACAGGTGATTTCGAGATGTTTTGACCCTGAAACCAAGCCCCCAAATTCGGAATAGGACTTAATTAGGGTTTTTGATTAAGTGATGTATTAGAGGAATAAAATGCGAAGGGTGCGCTTTAGTGAAAGGGCCCAACTTTGTGATGTAGAGAATGATGAAATGGAACCTTAGACCTAATTACTTTGATTAATTAAGTGCTTAAGGAGAAATGCAATGCAAAATGCCAAATGCACTAGGCGGGTGCTAAAATAGGTGTGAAATTGTACCACCCTAGCGAGTGCGTACAATTTATGACGCTACAGGTCCAGTGGATGTACCTTCTTTGTCTAAGTCTAAATACTATGTATCCTTTGTAGGCGATTATTCAAGAAGGGCATTTGTATAGTTTCTTAAAAGTAAAATAGAAGTGTTCAGTTAGTTTAAGGAGTTTAAGAACCTTGTTGAAAATCAGACTGGGAGAAGGATTAAATGTTTAAGAACAGACAATGGTGGTGAATTTTGTAGTGCAGATTTCGACAAGTACTGTGTTGATCATGAAATTAAAAGACATAAGACTGTACCTTACACTCCACAGCAAAATGGAGTCGCTGAAAGGTTGAATTGGTCTCTAATGGAGAAAGCAAGGAGTATGTTGAGTGGAGCTGGGCTAGAACAATCATTCTGGGCTGAAACAGTTGCTACATCATGTTACCTACTGAATCATTCTCCTACTTCAGCATTGGTTGACAAAACACCTATGGAAGCGTGGTCTGGTAAGAAACCTTCTTTAAGGAACCTACGTGTTTTTGGTGCAGAGGCATATGCTCATGTGCCTGACATGAATAGATCTAAGTTGGATAACAAAGCAGTATAATGTATCTTCATTGGCTATGAAGTTGGTGTGAAAGGATACAAACTTTGGAATCCAGTGATTGGTAAGGTTTTATTCAGCAGAAGTGTGATTTTTCATGAGATGAAGCCTATGTCATTAGATCATAAAATTGAAAAGAAAGGAGAAGTTGAGGTTGAAGTACCTCCAGTCAAAGAAGAATCTCTAGAGATACCTAAAGATGAGGAGTGTTCAAGCAGTTCAAGTAGTTCTGAAGAAGAACATGATAATGAGCCTATTGGTGAACCTCAAGAAGCCCCAACACCAAAGTTGAGAAGATCTACTCGAGAGAGGCGGCAACCTGAAAGGTATACACCTAATAAGTACAGTCACTCTATGTTGAATGTTAATTGTGCTTATGCATTACTTGCAGATATTGATGAGCCTAGGACTGTAAAAGAAGCAATTGAAATTCTTGATTCAGATTCCTGGTTGGAAGCCATGAATGATGAAATGTCATCATTGGATAAAAATGGAACTTGGAATTTGGTGCCATTGCCTAAAGACAGAAAGCCTGTAGGCTGTAAGTGGGTATTCAAAAAGAAGTATGGTCCAGATGGCAAAATTGACAAGTATAAGGCAAGACTAGTTGCAAAGGGGTATTCACAAAAGGAAGGTATTGACTACGGGGAAATCTTTTGTTTTGTAGCTAAGCTGACATCTATTAGATTTCTCTTGTCACTTTCAATAGCATATGATTGGGAGATTGAACAAATAGATGTGAAGACAACATTTCTTCATGGTGATCTTGAAGAAGAAATTTAAATGTCCCAGCTTGAGCACTTTGTGGCAAAAGGTAAAGAATGTCTGGTATGCAAACTCAAGAAGTCTCTGTATGGTTTGAAACAGTCTCCCAGAATGTGGTATCAGAAGTATGATACATTTGTTTTGTCCTTGGGATTTGTGAGGTCCAAAGCTGATCATTGTGTTTACTACAAAACTGATGGTGATAGGATTCTTATCATAGCTTTGTATGTAGATGACATGTTGTTCATAGGAAACACAAAAAGTATGATCTAAGATTTAAAATCTCAGCTTTGTATGAAATTTGAAATGAAGGATTTAGGACCAGCAAATTACATTCTGGGAATGGAGATCAAAAGAGATAGGTCTAAGAGGAATCTTTGGCTCAGCTAGAGAAAATATATAACCAATGTTCTTGACAGGTTTCATATGTCTGACTGTAAGCCACAGGTTGTTCCCATCTTCCAGGGAACTAAGTTGTCTGTGCTGGACAGTCCAAAATCTCCAAAAGAGATTGAAGACATGAAAGGTGTACCTTATACAAGTGCTATAGGTAGTCTGATGTATGCTATGGTCTGTACAAGACCAGACATTGCCCAACTAGTGGGAGTACTTAGCAGGTTTATGTCGAATCCAGGGAGATCACTCTGGGATGCTATAAAGAGAGTGTTTAGATACCTGAAGGATACTTCAGATTATGCATTATGTTATCATGGTAATCTAAGGGATTCAAAAAGAACACTCAGCATTTGTGGTTACACGGATTCTGATTGGGCAAGGGATATTGACAGCAGGAGATCTACCAGTGGGTATGTTTTTGTCCTGAATGGTGGAGCAGTTAGTTGGATGAGCAAGCGGCAAGCTGTAGTCGCTTTGTCCACCACAGAGCAGAATACATGGCAGCCACACATGCTTGCAAAGAAGCAGTTTGGCTTAGACGTTTGAGTTCTGACATTGGTTTTGATGCAGGGCAGATTGAAATCTGGAGTGACAGTCAGAGTGCCATATGTTTGGCAAAGAATCCTACTTTCCATGCTAGGTCAAAGCATGTTGATGTTCAGTATCATTTCGTACGTGACATGGTGGAAGATGGAAAAGTCTATCTTAACAAGGTAGACACTCTGAAAAATGTTGCAGATGCCTTGACGAAACCAGTGAACACGCACAAGTTCAGGTGGTGTTCAAACTCTATGGGTCTTCATACCCATGTCTGTCAGTAACATCTGGAATGGTATCTCGGTCCAATGAATTCCTCGTCAAGTGGGAGTTTGTTGGAATATGTGCCTCTAATTCACTTGACAATAGTCCATACTGATCAGGTTGAGTCTTGCTGATGAAACAATATGAAGAACTTTGTGAGCTCTATTGGCATGACTCTTGCCGATGTATTCTTTTCTATCGGGTTTCAGAATAGCAGGTTTGAAGTCATCCCGATGACCCGACGAAGTTGACTTCGGTCATCAGGTAACTTCGGCTATCGGAATAAATTTTGTAGCGGTATGTCGATCCCCCAATGAGCCTGCTCTACCGGTCTCGATTCAGGTCACCTATCGGCTATCGGATTGACATTCTGAATGTCATGCCGATGTCCCGATGAGCTCGTTTTATCAGTCTCGATCATTTCGCTTATCGGCATAGTGTTATTCTTTGTGTTCCAATGACCCGATGAAGTCATCTTACCGGATTGGCAATGCAAATCGGGATAACAGTTTTGGACTTGGTCCGATGAGCCAATGAGTCCGTGTTCTTGGTATCGATGGTCGGGATAGTAGTTATGCTCTTGTTTCGATGTCCCGGTGAAGACCACTCCTTGTCATTGGAGATCGGAGTATCTTTTGGAAAGATATACCGGTGACCTGATGGAGTCTCCTTAAGTGATCGGGTATCATTGGGCCATCGGCTTTACCGTTTGAATGTTGTGCTGATAGTCGATGGAGCGGGACCGACTATAGGAGCGAGGTCAAACTGAGTTCCAAAAGGTTGACTCTCAGACACTAAGTATGTGACCATCGGTGTAAATGAATACGAACCGACTCGGTTCTCTGCTGCATGTGGGATAGTTGTTTTCTCATAAATGCAAACTGACGTAGGCAAACGATTAGTCTTCGGGCCGTTGGGTCAGTTTCTCATGTGAATCGTCCTAGTATAAGCAACCGACTGTAATCCGAATGAATGGTTGTGAAACCTGAAAGCTATAGTGTGTTCGGAAAAGAGTGTGATCCAAGTGTTGTATGTCAATCTAGAATGATTGTTTGTATAACAAAGTATTGGATATCTGTAGATGAGACTGTATTGTAATGTTTTTAACATACTGATAATAAAGTTGATCATTTGTTGGTGGTGGGTTTTTCTCCCAAAAGGGTTTTCCCACGTTAACTCTTGTGTTATCTCTCTGTGTTGTTTTTGTGTATGTTTTACTTGTGCCATATTCAGTAAACGTTGAAGTTTTGTCTACATAGTCTGTTTCTTCTCTATGGAATTGACATTAGGGAAGCGAATTCCGCACTTGCTTTCCTTACGTATCTACTGTTGAAGTTGAATATGTCGTAGTCGCAACCAATTGTACTCAAGTTCTATGGATGAAGCAGATGTTGAAAATATACAAGTGAGTTGTAATGATCCAGTTGTTATCCATTGTGATGACTCTGCAGTTGTTGACATATCAAAGAATTTGCTATTTCACTCCAAGACTAAGCACATATCAATCAAGTATAACTTTTTGAAGGAAAAGGTGGAAGAAAAATAAGTCTGATTGGTTTATGTGAACACTAAAGAGAAGATAGAAGACATATCCACTAAACCTTTGTCTCAGGAATTAGTTGAGTATTTGAGAGATAGATTGGGGGTTTCTACCCCTCTGGTAGAGACTTAATCGATGCAGATGTGCATCAAACCGATATGCATTATTAGAGCCATCTTCTACTCCAGATTGATTAATTAATGCTACTACTCAAGGGGAGTAATCAACCTTGAGATTAAGAGTTTTCATATTATGTTTAATTCTTTGGCATTGTTGTCAAAGGGGGAGGAATATATGTGAAAAAACATTGCTATTTATTAATTGCACTCCTTAGGGGGAGTTTGGTTGTTGATTGCACTCCTTAGGGGTAGTTTGGTGGTATTTGGTCTGTTTGTTTTAGATTTTTTTCAGTCCCTCATTGCTATATCATTTCATGGGAGATTGTTGGTGGTCTTCCATTGGGGGAGACTTGTTTGGCATTTTTTTGGCACTTGGATGTTTTTCACATCTAGTGTTGCCATCAATGCCAAAGGGAGAGATTGTTGGCCATATGATGGAATTGATTATGTGTTGCATTGATGTTTTTTAATTGATGTCAACACTTGTTGTTTTGGTTGTTTACCGACTTCCGGTAGGAGGATTGGATTGGGAAGATAATCAGTTGCTTTTTACCGGTATGATATAGTTGATGGAATAAGTTTGTATGGATGGTTCATATGCTTATGAAGTATGTTTCAGTTAGTTTGTATTGACTTGATGATCAGATGCTATCTTATGTTATACTAAGCTTGCTTTATTGGTCCGGTAAGGGTTTCATCGGCAAAGCTTTATTGAAGATCTTTTATGTAATGCATAAGTGGTGTTGGTACAGCTTCTAGAAGAGATTCAGGATGCTGATGGTGATTGTGTTTGTACCTTGACTGATTGGTGTCATTACTTTGGCATGTGTGGATATAATTAGGTCGAGTGCTATCTATGTTATGGACCGGTTTGCATGAAATATGTTGGTGGATCCTCTGATGCACTTTTGAGATGTTTTATTGATTGGATTATATTTGTTTGGACTTAGGCCGACATGTGTTATGATTTTATTTCAAGATTATATAATGGATCTATTATATTATCATTTGTGTGGCCGACCTAATTGGTTAGGTCCCGAGTTTGTATAAATACATGTAAGATCTCATTGTAGATCATATGCAGATATATGAGAATGGGCAAGGAGAAAATAATGTAATAATCATTTGTGCAAATGATTTGGTCGATCATAGGTGATCGAGTTGGGTTAATGTAAGAGTTCTTAGACCTCTGGTATTGAGCTTAACCGTAACTTTAATTTTGCATGTTTGATGCTATCACTGGCAGTTCTTCTCTCTAGATTGTAGTCCAAACATCCTGAGGTGGTTGACATCTCTATAATTAGTGAGACTCCATTGTGATGAGCAGTGCGCTCTAGGCAATGTGCCTTCTTGCATGTGTAGGCCCCTATTGTAATCATATACTTACTGCAGAAATATCATTTGATTGTGGGTAGGGTTTCCCACCCTGGTTTTTCCCTTTCCATATTTTTCACATATAAATCAAGGTGTTATGTGTTATGGTTGCATGGTATTGATTCTTTGGATTTCATTTATACTTTAATGCTTAATCATTTAGTTTGGTATAAGGTTTTAAGTTCTTTAATTCACATAATCTGTTAACAACTGATTCACCCCCCCTCTCCCCCTCTCAGTTGTTCACTAGTTATCCTAACACTTTCAACCCTTTTAAGAAATTGATTGATATTTTACTACTTGGGTTATCTTTCCATAGCTCCCTTTGCAGTTCTAGCTTAAATATGCATCTGGGGTGATTGAGAATGCCTTAGGGATTTTTTTGTAGGTGGATGGTGATACTACTAATTCCTTACACATGTCCTTTTCCTATATTTTAGTAGAGATAGATCTGTTAAAGGATCTTAAAGGTGAAATTATTTTATAGGTAGAAGACCATCCTAGGAATCACCTAGTTGATTATGAGGGAATTCAATATTGATGTAGATATTATTTTTTATGACACATCTTGCCTTAGATTGTTCTTATAATTCTTGCAATTCATACTCCTCTCGATGAACTAATTCTCTTCCTCAACAATTTTCGCTAATGAATATAGTGATTAAGAGGATTCTAAATCATTTTATCATATTTTGGTGTTATTTGATTCTAAGTGTTGCCCTTGTGTTCAAGATATTTGTAAGACTCGTGTTTATTTTGTTGTTTCCCAGATAGTAAAGTTGATTATTACTGTGTTTTAATTTTTTCTCATAATATTTCTTGAGTCTAACCTTCTTCAATTAGTGGTGGGCCCACAGTTGGGAGTTTTGGAGGGGTTTCTTCTTCCCCTTCTCTTGGGTTATTGAGTTTAGATAATATCTCTAATTGGACAATTAATTATAGGAAGAAAAATATATGTAAATCTTATAAATCTTAAGATTGATTCTATGTTGTTCAGTTTTATTTTCAATTACTTTTTAGGTAATATTGTTATTTTCATTTTAACAGGGTTTGGGTTTTATAAAATCCCTACTTATGTTAATAAAAAAATCACTTAAGTTAGAAGAGCTAAAGGAGATCAATTCAATAAAGCTACAACTATTATTTTGAATTTATGCGGATCTAGGCTTACACATGTGAAGTTGAACTCATGGCTAAAAAAGTAGCTTAGAATTATATAGACAAATTGGATCATGCAATCGTAGTAATATTTTGTGATCAATGACGGATTAACATGAGTATTTGGACAAATAGGTCATATCCATGAACCATGTGCAAATACAATAAAGATATTTTTTATGATCAAGTGATCAAGTATATGTACAAGAATTAGATCAAAAAAGGTAAATTTGGTCCTGTTTCCATAAGAGGATGTTGTTAATCATCATGTACGTGTAATATAAAATTCCCTAACATGTACTTTTAATATTACAAAAATAGATAACACAATAAATTATTAAAGAAAAGAAAAAAACCTAATAAATTAAAAGGAATAGATAACAAATATAATAAGCAGTATAAATGAAATTCTACAAATTAATAGGTTTTTTTACAAGAATTAAAACAATTCACCTAGTTTAACTCACATCAAATAATAGAATGTTGTAAAATAAATACATTTTGATTCTAAATTTTTTATCAATGAAGACAATGTTGTAAAATAACAGAATATTGTAAAATAATCCACCTAGTGTAATTCACCATTCATGTAATATCTGAAAGTAAAAATGAAGACAATCTTAGCAACACTAATAAATATAGTAGTCTATTCATGAACTAATTGAAAAACTACTAAAAGAAAGTGTACAATCTTTCACCATGAAACCATCCTACACACTAGACAAGACAAAGCCCCATTTCTATTCTTGGTGGAAGAGTTACATTATCCTGCCTATGATTCTCCTAAGTACCAGATGGTCTGTACTATTATTGGACATGACTCATCTCTCTATAGCCACATTTACTCTTACTTGCATGACCAAATTATCCCTGCTAATCTTACCTGTAATGAGAAAAGGAACCTAATACAAAATGCTTCATGGTACGTCATCATCGCTAACGATCTATTTAGGCGAGGTTTGGATTGTACTTTTCTTAGGTATCTAGAAACTGAAGAGTCCCAACGCACATTATCTGAAGTCCATGAAGGTATTTGTGGATCTCATTCAAACGGTCTAACTTTAGCTCGAAAACTAGTAAGTGTTGGCTACTACTGGCCAGATATGGAAAAAAATGCTATCGCATATGGTAAAACTTGTTAGAAGTGTCAGCTACATGGGAACCTCATACATTCTCCAGCAAGGGATCTCATACCTTTCATCACACATTGGCCTTTTTAACAATGGGCATTTGACCTGATTGGCCAAATATATCCTACATCATCTAATGGACACAAGTTTATTATAACTTCCACTGAGTACTTCACTAAGTGGTTAGAAGCGGTTTGGCTAATAAAAGCAACTGGTAGAAAAATAGATTTGTTCATCCTTAAATATATCATTTGCATATATGGAATACCTTCTTCAATTGTAACTGACAATGGAGGGCAGTTCAAAAACAAAGATCTAGACGAACTCTATAAAAAATTCAAAATCAAACAACACTGGTCATCCATATACTACCCTCAAAGTAATGGACAAGATGAAGCATTTAACAAAACATTGCTAACTATCTTTCACAGAATAGTAAATAAATCTGGAAAAGATTGGCATCTGTAGCTCAATCCTACAATATGGGCTTATAGAATAAGTATCGGAACACATACTAGGGATACACCTTTTTCTTTGGTGTATGGGTCCGAAGCAGTCTTTCCTATTGAGGTGGAAATACCATCTTTGATATTGTCTTTGCAAGGTCTTGTTACTGATGAAGACTACAAAATATCTAGATTACAAGAACTCAAGTTGCTGGACAAACATCGGCAAGTGGCATTTAACCATCTGAGAGCCTATCAAAAGAGATTGTCTAGAGGTTATAACAAGAAATTTTGACAAAGAGAATTTCAAGTTGGTGACCTTGTTTTGAGATAAAATCCTAAAAATCAATAGTTTCAAGACAACAAAGGGAAGTTTGAACCCAACTGGCTAGGTCCCTACATCGTCACTACATTCTTTGGCTCTAGTGCCTATCAACTCTCAACATTGGAAGGAGAATAGCTCTGTGAACCAATCAACACCTTCCACTTGAAGAAATTCTTCACTTAGTATTCTCTACTCCAGCAACCTGAACAACTAAAAAGTCCTAAAGAAATTCTAAAAATCGGAAAAAGTCTTGAAGAAATTCTAAAAATCGTAAAAAGTCAAAAAAAAAAAAAGGAGAAAAGAGAAAACAACAAAAAAATCAAAATATGAAAGAGAAAATGCCTTGGTGAAAACCTGGTATATAGGCACCTTGGTTAAAAAAAAAGAGAGAAAGAATCTTTGCCAAGCAGGTGAAAACCTGGTAAACAGGTGCCTCTTGTACTCAAGATCTCCATCTATCAATGCAAATTTGGCATTTCTGATTTCCATTCCCGCTTTCCTGCATCTTTGATTTAGTTTGTACATATCTTTTAGTCACTTTTGTGACATCCAGGTTCTTTTGGAACCCTCATGGCTTGAAACCGATTACTATCCTAGTCTTAGGGTAATCAACTGATCAATCTAAATGTCCTAAGCAGAATCAACCAAATCATCTTTTTGTCGGTAGTACCAGGTCATCCAATCTAAGTCAGTCACCTCTCTCCTAACTACTAAAGAGTTTTATCACCAGGTAAAGAAGCAAAACAAGACTACTAAAAACAATCACTAAATTGTTTGATATATGATTGACATTTTGTTTGTGTGTTTTCTTTTAAATTGGTTTCCGATTATTATTCCCTCTGAGTAACTCGAGGAAGTCTATCTTGACTAAGAGGAGCAAGGATTGGGGGCATAATACGTTTCTTTGTTTTCTACTTGTAGGAATGAATCCAATGATCTGGAAACATCTAATTAGCTAGGTGTTTGTGATAAGTGCCTTCACATCAAGGTGAAATCGCCACACATACCTGACTCCACTTATTTGTATGCTACAGGGAGGTTGGAGTCATTTCTTTGACTGTTTTGAAGGAATTTCTTTAATGTGCAATCCAGATAAATGTGTAATCTATCCAAGGATATGAACAAAAAAAAAAGGGTCATTACGGACAAGATAATTAATATTGTATATATAAAGGAAGGAACTCTATTTTTCTTGCTATGTTCGTAAACGCTTAGTGATGAAAATTAAGCATTCCAAATCCATTGACTAGGTTTAGGTTGCATTCATTCTTAATTTTATGCATTTAAAGTGATTTTGGCATGATAACAATGATCTCTTTATCTTTTGAATGAGAGTCTGAAGCAGTCATCATTTCTTCGCTAAGTGGTCTCTTTTTCATCATCATTTCTCCGATTGAGTACTTGTGTATTGAGAAGTTAGCTGCATACATGAGTATCTTATATAGATCCATACATTTCATATACTTATTTGCATTCATATTATTGCATGAAAAAAATAAACATTTGCATTACTAGTTACTCATTTTCATCATTTATTTGCATAAAAACAAACAAAAACAAACATTCATATTACATGCATTACATACATCCATACTGAAAAGATATGTATATATATAGAATAAAGCATATAGAAAGACATCTCATAATCGATCAACACAAGTACGATGAAAGAAAATCAAGATCATGTATATATCATCATAATCTCAGTGTCTCAGAGTATAAATGATATCAACTGTCATATACAATGTCTCATCCGAGCAAGAATCATATATGCTACAAAAATGGGGTATATAACAAAATCTAGGAGATAAAACAAAGCTAGCTCTCTGCCTCTCCCTCATCGCCAGGTGGAGGACGTGGTGCCTACTTGTCATTTGATTTTATAACAAAATATAGGAGATAAAACAAAACTTGCTATGCTACTGGGACCGGTAAGCTATAAGCTATGACATAATAGGTTGCCTGACTTATCTGATGTAACACCACTCGTTGAAGACCATCACACTCTGCTATGACCTCTGCAAGTTGTCGGTCTCACTCTGCCAGCTGCATCTGTGCCACTATCAACTGTGACTGCAAAGATTTCAACCTCGATCTCAAGGACTATATTATGTCTGGTACCCCGTGCTCTCTCCCAGCATCTCTTCCTCCCTCTCCACTTCCTAACTTTCCTAGGAGCTACTCTCTCCTCCTCTCCTCCACCCTCTACTACCCTAGCATTGCCAGCCTCAACCCCAACACCTCCTAGGGATCCACCCTCCCCTCTCTATCGCTGTCTAGCTCCAGTTGGTACCTTGCTGCTACTAGCCCTAGGATCACCTCCTCCTCGCCTAGGTACCTCCATTCTTTGTCCCTATACCTTCCCTCATCCCTATACCTAACCTGGTACTCATGCCTATCCTGGTGCCTCATCCTCAACCTCCTCTATACGAGGTGCATGCTATCCAGGATCTGTAAACTGAGGATAAGGATGTCTCTAGAACAAATCTTTGTACTAGGGCAATACCCCCGCATCTGTTACATTCTCTAAGTAATCCCATCTCTATCATTGTAAACCCACTAACTCTTGCATGCTCAATGCATATGACAGTCTCGGTTCCCATCCTCTTCTCTCCTCCTCTCCATATCGAGCATAGGCTGTAAACTCCTGGGATATACCCTGCGGTCTCCCATATTGCCTCATCACCCTAGATACTACAAACCACTCAATGATAGAGACAAATATGCCAATGAGAGGTTGAGTCATAAACAAGTTCTTCCTCTAAGCTCTCCAATCGTCCCATAGTTATAGACCCCTATATGGTCTCCATACTACCGCAATCAGATCATCCAACTACCTCCTACAATAGTCAGTCTTGCCTAGGTGGGGCTGAGTAACATAACCTGAATAACAACAAACAATAGGTTGGTGTGCCTCCCGCGAATCATCTACAATAGGTCTGCATACTGGGATGTGCTCCCATGCCCATAGTTGTAGAACCAAAACACCTGCTGCCAAGCTCTTCCCCTCTAGATACACAATCTCATGGATCTCATGATACATATGAGCAAGTAAACATGATCCCCAGCCTAATCTTGCCTAATGAGTCAGCAACCTCTCAAGCATTCTGCCCCAACCAAATAGAAAACCTTGTTTTCCTCTGTCAGACATCACAAAACAACTGATCATACCTGCCAAAATGTATGCCAGAGGGTACTGCTCACCATATCTACTCATCAAATCATCCCAAGTAATGGAGCGCTCAAGAATAGTCTTATCATTGAATATATGTCCCAATGCTAAAACAACTGTTCACTGAGTAGAATCATAATCAACCTTGTCTCCAGCAAACGAAATCCTTAGAATCCAGTATACATCCTCTGGTGTAATTTTCATCTCTCCAACTGGTAGATGGAAGGTGTTATGCTCTGAATGAAAATGCTCTACTAATGCAGTCAACATCTGATGATTCACACAGATATCAGGCATATGTATATAGTATCCAAATCCACACAAATTAATATGTTCTCTCTCTGCATCTGATAACCCATAGACTAGCCTCATCATCGACGGATATACACACAGAAACAGGATATCTGGCAACCGAATCTGCAAAATCAAACATACAAATTGTTAGCACGTGATCCAAATTGCGCTAAAAATATGTTAAAAATACTCACGAAACCAAATACACAAAATGCAAAATAAAAAATTGATGTTTAGACCCTAAAATGCTTGTTGTTTTTGATACGAGTTTCCATAGACAAGAAGAAACTCGTAAGAGTAAATCTTACCCCCCGCATGAGTAAACATGCCTATACGATAAAAGATAACTTATCTCATGATACAATGGTCAACCAAGAACAATCTTGTATGAGTCATGGGACCAAACCAAATGCCAAACCCTCTATGACCATATGACAAAACAAAGGGAGGACAGTTTGTAGTACAAGAAACATATTCAACCGTAGGACAAAATGATGTAAATGACTTCAAATGAAAAATAAATTGCAAAAAATAACAAGAATTCAAAATTTAAGAAATGCACAGGCTAAACATCGATCACTTACTGTCAGGTCATAGTTTTGTGGTCGATTATGTCATCTCTAGTGCTCGAATAGATGCTCATGAATCAAAATGGCCATTTTTTTGTCGCAGAGGGTTTTTCAAATTTCAAACTTCGAGAGGTAACAATGAATTAAAAATGATACACTGAACCCCTTATATAGCCCAAACCCCAATTTTCAACTTGCTCCGATGGACATAAAACTTGTACCCTAAGCTAAATTGACTATCTTGAGTCTATTTTTGGGATCAAAATCGAAATATGACGTCAATTCTCTAGTCAAAATTTCACGATGTTGACCACTTAGCACTTTCATCCTCAAGTCAATTTTTGAATCTTTTTGCGCTCAATTCAATTCTAAATCTCAATTTCATTCTCAAATTAACTTTGATTTTAATCTTCAACATCAATCTTGGTGCTCAAATAATTATCATCCCCCAAAATTGCCTAAAATCATTGTACCCTCACTATCTTTCGATTTCGCTCCTGAGGGGGCATACTCATGACCTCATCACCTTTTCAGTGATCATCATCATGAAAAGTCGACAATTTTTTTCAAATCTTCATCTAAAGTCGAGCAAAACTGTTTTCAAATCAATTAAACCTTGTTACTAGGGTCATCTTAACTAAATCACGTTGTATCAATTTGATATTCTTCGATGTCAAAAAAAGCAATCTCTAAGGGCATATCAATCTTTGTCCTTATCTGAATCAATCTTCAAATCGATGTTCAGCTTTCAATCACATCAAATCAAGCTCGACATTTTCTCTTTCCAATCGATTTTGGTTCAATCAAGTTCGGAATCGGTTTTATCGCTTTGCTCAGTCGATTCTTCTTCAATCATGTTCGAAATCGGTTACGTCTCTCTCTCTCTCTCTCTCTCTCTAGTTCAATCAAGTTCTAGATTGATGCTTGTTTTTTAATCAATCAAGTTCAATAATGGTATCTCACTCTTTGTCGGTCCTTGTTCAATGAAGTTCAGGATTGGTATCATTTTAATTGACTCTGTCCAGTTTCAGTGCTTCAATCAAGCTGAACATCTCGCTCTTCATCGGTTTGTGATCAATCAAGTTCAGAACTGATTTTTCTCTTTAACATCAATTTTTTTTTGAATCGATGCGCTACTTGCACATTAATTCAAAGAGGGGAAAATGTAATACCCTAAAAATGGTCACCTAAACCATGGGCCCCTAATCTCGACAACATCACCAAGCTCCTAACCAAAGGTAATTAAATCAACCTTGAGCACCTAATTAATTAATTCTTCAATCATTAATGATTCATGACAAGTTAATCACTCAATATTAATTAAATAATTATTTAATAAATTAAATCATTCCAAGTAAATCATTTTGATCAATAATCCTATCTATTTAATTAAACATCCTAGTATATTTAATTGAATAAACTAATTTTCCATTAAATCATCACAAAGGAATTAATTGGAAAAAAAAAATTAAAATTTGAGAAAAGAAATCAAATGGAGATAATCTTGAAAATCAAATTAAAAAAATCTTAGAAAAGCAATTAAAACAATTAAATCTCAAAATTGAACAAAATAGAGAATAAATCATTTTTTTCTGATTTTATTTTAATTTTAGTTCAATTTCCTTTAAAACTAAGAAGAGCAGCCAATCACATCAATTCACCTAGATTGTGATTCTTCTTGGAAAATATTGACTGCTCATCATCATTTGATCTCTGTCGTTGGTTTCTTCCTAAATTTTCAATAAATTCAGGCTTTCATCCCCTAATCAAGGATCCTGGAGAACATATTGTCATTATTCTGTTTTTGCTCTAGGTTCATTAAGATTTTATATTGATAATATTTTCATATTAGTTATTGCATATTTGTTAAATCATTTAGCTTAATATTTATTCATAGCTTAATCATGTTAGTCTAATATTCATTAATCTTTCATATCCTGCATTTATCTAGCTTAATCTTGTATCCATTTAACTCAATTTCATACTCATATAGATTAAATCCTCCATTTAGGTGTTGTCTACTCATTGGTATTGCATATATAAATCTAAGAGAAATACTAAACTCACATCTACTAGAAGGATATAGGTTGCTTTGTGATGGTTTATTGTTCATCGTTGATTGATTTACTATCCATGCATCTAATGACTTATTGAAGTGTTGTGTATTCCAGATACAGATACGATCCACATTTTCACACACATAGGAGGATCTTCCTCCTCTTCTAAAGATTTAGAGCTAGATTATCACTCCTCAACTTCTTGCCTATCAAGGGGTCTCAATTCAACTCTCTCAGACATAGAAGGGAATTGAATCGCACCTTCCTGCTTAGTTTATTGTGATTGTAATGTAACATAAGGAGACTTAATTTCTCTAAAAATAATACTTCTACTATGAATTACCTTTTGTGCAATAGGGTCCCAAAGCTTGTATCCTTTATGGGAATTCATGTGTACACAAAGAGATCTAAGATAAAATATCACCATAGATCATGAATAAATTTTCATAGGTAGTCAAAGACTAGAGGATGAGTAGAAACTTTAAAAAATGGATTCTATGATGTCTCTTAGAAAATAACGTTTGTTGTGCAAGAACTAATGTAGGGTTTCTGGTATGTTGTCTATAGATGGTTCATTCCCATTTGTAGAGGTCCACAAGATGATTTGATCAAGTTATGAGATCCGGTATTGGGGATGTTATGCAGTTGTTCATGTTATTCAGTATTTTGGTTTATGCTATTTATTGCTTCGAAATCGCTATATCTTTAGTTGTGGATGTGTGGGATGTGTTATGGATATTGATATGTGTCCTTAGTTTATTTGGTTAATCATTTGGAAATCCACAAGAAAATCTTTCAGGTTAATAGTCAATTATGTTGATGTTCTTGAGCTCCGGTAGAAAGATGATGATGATTCTGTAATGCAAAGTTGTTGCAGTTGTTGTGATGCAATTCACATTTCTTGTGAATGTCTCTAGATCATGTTCTATGCATATTGGTGGTCCGTATATATTATTGTGTGCGTTATTGAATATTTTCCTTGTCCGATGATGTTCTTCATGTTACACGACATTCTTGGTGGTTGTAGCATGTTGCGGATGATCGGTGCATAAGTGTTAGAGGTGTTACATGTGTGCAGTATTGATTTGGGTCTAGACTATGTCTTAGCTAACATCATTTTAGTCTACATGTATTGTTGTAGTGTGTGATGATATTATTTTGTAACTTGTATTGAGGGTTTGTATAAATAAATGTAATAATCATGCAAGATGTATGTCTACAAGTGTCTGCGTTGTATATGCGAGTGTATTATCGAGCTGTATGTGTGAATAAGTGATTTGATCTTTCGTAAGTGTGAAGGAGAAGAGAAGTGTTGCAAAGTAGACTATGTGCTTAACCAAAACTATACTCAAGAATATGGAGATGCTACTTTCATAGTTAATGTGATCTGGATTGTAATCTGAATGTTTTTGTAAGTCAGTGAGACTTCCTGTAAGGCAGTGAACCTTTCCTTAAGCTTGTAGCCTTTTTGGGTTTCTCATTTTGAGCAATGAGCTCTAGGTAGTATTCCTAAATGCATGTGCATTCCCCATTGTAATATTCACATTTACTCCTGACAAGGTATTATCTCATTGTGGGTAGGTTCCCATCATGGTTTTTCCTTTAACCGGTTCCATTTGAAAAATATTGGTGTTATGTGTGTTATTGATGTGGTGTTTTTTCATGCTTTAACTACGAATTATTAGATATGTTTTGTGGTTTAAGTTACAGTAAGTTTTTGTACAAACTAATTCACCCCCCTCCCCCCTCTCATTTTGTTGCATTATTTCCAAGAAGAGAGACAACAGTGGTGGAACAAAGGACAACAATCTATGAAGAAGAGATGGTAGGAAGAGATAAGGAGGAGCAAAGGAGGGAGAGGGGAGATGAGAGACGAAGTGGAGGATTTAGGAGGAAGTTAGGAGATGCCAGGTGTGGAGGATGTTGTGGAGAAATAAGGGTTCCATGTGGAGTAATAAGGAGAGAACTGGAGTGATAAGGATCCATGATGATGCAAGCAATGAAGTGATAAGGAGCCATGGAGGGATAAGGAGATACAAAGTGATAAGGAGGCGCTCGATCACCCATAAAAACTAGCAAGCAAGTAAATCATTGACAAATCTAAGATGTGTTAATTCCTTAACATGTTCACAATGGGGATGGGATCCCCCATTGTGACCTCACTGGTTCAAAGCTTTAGTCAAAAGCGATAAATGGGTGCTGGCCCTTCCAACAATTTAACTTTAAAAAAAAAACTATATAAAAAAAATAGTTGAAATAATCCACATAGTATAACTCACATTAGCAAAAATAATCTTGTAAAATAAATACATTTTAATTCCAAAATTTTGATATTACAGTAATTCAATATTACATTATGATCATTTTTAAAACTAAGTTTATTTTTTAGAATTCATCCAACCATAATTGATAAAGTTTAACATTACCTTAATTCATATAGTTATCTTATTGTTTAAAATCATGTACATATTTTATTTTCTCTCTTACAAATTTAAATGCAAAACAAACAAAAAATATATATGAATATAGATTTAAAATAGATTGTTAGATTTTCAATGTGGCTTTAAGAATAATAATTAACTTTCAAATAAAAGAAATACAAATTTAATAATTGCTATCATTTGATTATATAAGACTAATTTAAAAGAAACTTGAAAATAGTATATATTTAATTTACAAATCAAACATGATTGAGCACAGCCAATAAGGTTTCAACGTTTTAGGTTACAGAGGTGGACAACCATTTCAAACATATCTTGGGAAATTCAAATTCTACACACTTGTCAAAGCGTAATTCATCAAATTTTTCCGCAGTCTATCAATGGATCCACCGAAAATACGGCTCTGTTATTGTTCAGTCCAGAGATGCTCACTACTACGACTCGTCTTCTCAGCTGGATTCCGTTTGATATAGTCTATCAATGGATCCACTGAAACTAACCCTTTTCAAAACTCAAGAAACGAAAAATACATATCCCTACGAACCCTTTTTGAAATTCAAACCCAATCTTTACAATAATGCACACAAGAAACCAAAAATACATATCGGACGAAGTAACACAACAACCCATCTTTATTTTTTCTCGGAATTGACTGGATATCAATTTCCAAAATCACAATTACACCATGGATTAGCTTGTTCTACAAAACAAATTATCAGTTACTTCACTCTAAATCTTACATTTAATTTGGGCTCCTAAAAAAGCCCTAGGAGAATACATTGTATACAAAACGAAGCACTTTGTTTTTGATCGGTACAAAATGGAGCAATTGTCACTAAACTATCTCATGCATTTTTCAGTATTGCAAGGTTTACACTGGAATTTGAAGATATCGGATAAAATTGCATAATCGTTTATCAATGGCGAGGTAGGCCAACTTTATTTCCTGCAATTCGTTTCTGTACATTGCATTACATGACAGAATTTGCAGCTGATGGGTATTCAGTTAAGATGTTTTTGTTTTTAACAAATCTTTTATGTGATGGGTATTCGTATATAGATCTACATACATTGTCCCTTATTTTTTATGTAAATTCTTTTAACAAATCTTTTATGTGATGGTTAATGTTCATATGTTACTTTGTGAGTTCATATGTTATCTGTCAGGTCTGTGCCTCTGACAGATAACTAGGGTAGGTAGATACTCGCAAACTCCGGTCGGGTCGGCCATTTAAAACTCCCTTACCTTCCCTCAATGATGGAATATGGGAGACCCAGACCCAGACCTTACTTTGCATCTTGCTATCCAGCCCACATTCACAGAATGGCATGTCTATACCTGCCTATGCCTCATACATGGTACCATGACCATGACCATGCTGGCATGACATTTCTATGCCTCATACACCAATGCCTTATTCCCCCTGCAAATGCACAATAATAGATTATCAAACTTTCCTGCTGCCAATACCATCCTCTTGGTAGGCAAGAGAGATTGTGAACAGAAATTCATAGCTACAATATCATTCGGCCTCCTTTAGAACATCTATGTTGAAAAAGGTACTTATAAAAGTCTTATTTTTCTGTGTCTATACATGTATATTATAGATTGTATTTGTTCTATATAATAGATTGTATTTGTTGTATAATTAAACATTGTATTAGAAAATATTGAATATAATAAACTGGATTTGCCATTTTAAAAAAATGTTACATCTTAGTAATGGAAAAATATCATAAACACGTTTTATTGATAAAATATGTAGTCATTAAGAAATTCTAGTTCGAGGACAAATAAATCTGTATCTACAATTTTAGGTCAGATTTCTGTATATACATGTCCATTTTTTTATATCATTTTCTCCCTATCATACATTTAATTATATAATTTTTTCACTATCACACCTGAAAATAGAATGATTCAATTACAATAGTTGCACCAGCAGTCACAACAATGTTTTCATAACTATAACAATAATTAGTCAAATACATCATATGGTAGAGAAGGTCATAATACCATTTATAATAAAAAGTGAACCAAAATCTTAATGTACAATAACTAGACTGAGGCGTTGCATTCATTTTTGTGTATACAACATCCATGTCAGTATATTTATTTGTTTATATGAACACATCTATTGCATAATATTTACTTCTCTAGATACATCCATAAGATCAAACTTAGAATATTTTACTGTTATCTATTTCTTCCCGACATATATTATCTGATTTATGTATTTATTTGAACGCACATACTTTAATACTTGTATATAGAATATATATATACACCACAAGCTAAGTTTAACATGCTTTTCCTTTATATATATTTCAATACATGCTTCCATGATCCATTTCTCCTACTGCATATATCATTAATTGTATTTACTCGCAGTTATGTTCATATTGTTATCGTTTTATCTATTTTATTCAATAAATATGTCTACTATATTTCATCTATTTAACCATATTTAAGCTTTTTCAATTATTCAAATACATATGTTTCTTCCTTCATTTAAAATTGAAATTTTACTAATTTATGACTTCAACCTATGCTTAAAATAGTTATGAGATCTGTAAAACACTTAGACCTACCACTACTGAGAGTTTCAACTTTTCAGATGCAACCTTACTTTTATGGGTGTCTTTGACATCCCTGGGTTACTGAACTTAGAAACCTTGTCTAACTGAATCCAAACATCTTGGAAGTTTGTAGGGATCACACTCAAAATTCCATCTGATTGAATGAATCTTAAGTTTTAACTTAGTTTGCTATATATCTTAGGTTTGAATGATGCCATGATCACGAACTTCTCTAACTGAGAAAGATTATATTAATTTAAATGAATCTAAGACATAAAGCCCTTAGTCAGAATTTCAAATAATTGAACAAAATCGTAAACTTTTTCTTCCTTATTGATGGGTGAATGTGCAAACTTTATGTCTTCTAATATGCAATTAGTACGTCCTTTCTTACAATCTTTGGTAGCAACGTCTTCTCTTCATAGGTAACTGTGAAATATAAAAGCAGGGCATATCAGGCCTTAAGAACATTTCCATATGATACAAGGAAGTGTTAGGGAACCGTAAAATATGCTGAAATCTTTTCAAAAGGTGAAAATTATTTGGATGACATTCAAAATCAGCGTTTGAATCAGTATTCATGGGTTTTAAAAATAGTAGAATTAAAACATTCTTTAGTATGGAAGCTCACTTCCAATAGTAATTCCATCTTCCTAACTTGTATTTTTATTTTCAATAGTTCTGTTTGTATATAGATTTATAAATAAGAGAAAAGTATGAAATAAGGTTCAATTAAAACTACTTTATAAAAGAGCGGAGAAAAAAAATTCAGTAAGAGGATGAACATTCATAAAATGATAAAACAAGTTCTTATAATTTTTTTTTTTTTTGATCAAAAATTGTTTCTTGAGATGGAAGCTTACCTTTAATGTCCAATCCAGCTCCTTGATTTTGGTTTTCCATCCTTTACTTCTGACTCCATTAAAGAAAAAATCAAGTTTACCTACTTCAGATGTTTTGCCTCCTTTATCAGCAAGCATATTCATTTGCAATAGGCTTATTTAGAGTATGAAGACTCTTCAACCGTTCTAAACCTAGACATGTCAAAGCTATGAATTCCTCAGCAGTAAATATTGGATTATAATAGTTGCATGAGAAGCCATAACAATGTTGTCATAATTAGTCAAATATATTAAACAATAGAGCAAGATATAAAACTTCTCATAATAAAAAGTGAACAAAAATCTATAATGTAACAATAGTTATACTAAACCATCTATGTCTTGTATTTATTTCTTCATACACATTCATAAGATTACATTAATTTTTGTGTAGGCAACATTCATGTCTATATATATATATATATATATATATATATGAACAGATCCATTGCATAATATTTACTTTTCTAGATATATCTATAACTTAAAATTTAGAATATTTTATGATTATCGATTTCTTCCTAACACATATCCTACATATCTTATTTACTCATTCCACACATTGCATCTTTAATCATATTTTCTCTTATTCATCTATTTCAACACATGATTTTATGTCAATTATATTTATTCTCTACATAAATTTATACTTTAGAATATTGTACCATTATTGGGTTCGTGAGCAATATTTATTTATTCCATACACTTGTCTTTAATTTATGTTCATTCTATTTATTTCTCTATAAATATCTATGAGGTAAAATTTCTTCTTTGTATTTGTCCATTTCTTCTTTCACACACATCTTAGACACTATTTACTCCTTCTACACATATATCTTTAAATTTTATTATTTTCTGATTTTAACACAAATTTAGATATAATACACTTTATCTTTATATTTATTTCAGTGCAAGCATTTATGCAATTAATATAATTATATCTTTATCCATTTCTTCTAATGTGCATGTCATTAATCTTATTTATTCATTATTATATTTATATTGTTATCCTTTTGTCTATTTTATTCAACCAATATCTCTACTATATTTGATCATTCTAATCTTATTTAGTCTTTTTCACTTGTTGAAATAAAGATGTTTATTCCTTCATTCAACATAAAGATTTTAATAATTCATGACCTAAACCTATGCTCAAAATAGTTTTGGGATCTCTCCCATACTTGAAAGTTTCAACTCTTCGGATGCAACTTTAATATGTAACATACTTTTATGGGTGTCTTTGACATATCTGGAATATTGAACTCAGAAACCTTGTCTAACTGAATGCAAGCATTTTCTATGTTTGTAGGGATCGCTCTTAAAATTTCATCTGATACATGCAGACTTAAGCTTTAACTCAGTTTGATACATATCTTAGGTTTGAACTATGTTATGATCAGTCTGAATTTTAAACTTCTCTAACTGAGAAAGACCTTTATCAAATATCCTGAAATTAAGATTCCTCAGACATAAGGCCCTCAGTCTAAATTTCATGCATGTAATAACCCACCATAATTAACTCAACAAAATTGACCATTCTTTTTTTTTATTTAATTTAATCATTATGTTTGATTCAATCGCATACTCAGGGCATCCATCCATTTGGATTAGGCATTCATCCATCCAGGATGAGAATCTAACCATACGGGTTAGGCATTTGTCCATATGGGACATAAGATTTCATCTATCCAATACGGGATAGGCATCTACCCATACGGGGTAGGCATCTATCCAATCGGGATAGGAGGTGCTCTGGCCAGAGACTTAGACTCATCTGGACCATTCGGGTCCTGAGCCACTCACTAAGTACTACACTCTTCTAACAAAAGTGCACCGAGGTCGTCGTCCTTAGGATTAATTAAATAACATAATACAAGCTTGAATTCTGCCTTGGAATTTGGCTTAAAGCCTGAGGAAGTCAAACAAATCCATATGGGATTCCTTCCGAGTATGCATTGAATTACTTTTTCCATTTAATTATCTTTCAAATTTGGATTTTTACTCAATCCTTCCTTACCAAGCCTAGACCCCACCCACGAATGCCTGAGTATGAGGGACAACTCCATCCCAAGACTGCCTACATACTCGCTTCGGAATGGGATCAAGGCATAAAATATGTAGTTCAATTTTCTACTCTATGGTTTGATGTAAACTGATTAGTGGGTATGCAACCCTTTCTAGGGTCAATGTCCCAAATAGTTTCTCTGCGGTTGCTACCCACGATGGTAGCGCTTAAGCAAAGGCTCAAGATGGCCTATTACTTGTGGCCTAAAACAACTAGATCCTAATTCTTATCATAGGCATCACCCTTGACCAATTGTCAATCGACAACAAATCTTCGAGATTAAATCAATTTCATAAAAGAATTTCACTCAACATCCCTATAGGGGTTTACTATAGTTTAACTCAGCGGATGAAAGATTGTTTTAGAATTATCTTATTAAATTATCGATCCAAGGGGGATTACCCACCCCTTGGATTTTAACTTCCAAGTGTCCCTTATTACTCCTCGACGATTTATAGGGACGATGCCACAGACATCATTGATGTAGCTTTATTAGACGTTAAGTGCAGTAGTTCAACACGACGAAATTCCTCGTAAGCATGACCTAGAGGCATCGTATATACCGAATGCTACTAGCTTTTGGTTTCCATCTTCCTTTATTTAGTTTTCTAACTAAGAAGCTATGAAAACATCATGCTTGAAAACAATTACTAATTGAATGTGCATAATTTTAATTGATTGAAATAACTACATGATGAATTACGTAGAATAAAAACCATAACTTGAAATATAACTTGCATATTAATAATTACATGTGTACTTGCATGGAGATGATAATGTCAATAAATGTAATTAATCTATAAGTAATTTGCATGATATAAGAATAGTGCAACTTGCATGCATGATTAAGCAAATCCAAAAATAGTGATTAATTTAGACATTCGATTCAAATCATATTAATGTGAATTAATTGCTAAAGGCCAACTAAGTGACCCAATGGATCTTAAATGGATTGAATAACTCTAATTAAAAGATTTTGATATAATATAATTTACAAATATAAAATTTACTAAGGATAAATTAATTATGAATTTACTACACAATAATCCCCAATATTTATTAATTTTTTTTTCTAAGTTAAATTCAACAACTTAAAATTTATACTAAGGAAAGAATTAACATTTCCTAAATTGCAATTATTAACAATTAAATACTAAGGAAAGAATTAACATTTCGTAAATTGCAATTATTAACAATTAAACTTAAAATTTAAACAAAAATAATTATTAGCAATTAAATTAAAATTTAACCCCAAAGTAATTACTAAAATTTCTAAATTGCAATTTAAAAAGAACATATATGAAAAAACTAATTACAAAAAATAAAATAAGTGATTTTTTTTTTGTTTTAATAGTAAATAGGGGGGGTGGGGACCACGGGTCCCATCACCGCTGCGGTCCTGCATGTGCTGGCCCGCAGGGTTGAGGGGACACTGTGGTCCCCTCCACTCCCCTACGACCACTACCATGATAGTGACTGCAGGGGTAGTGGGGGATACACTGCCCCCGGCGGTTACAATACCCGCCACCCCTGTACGCCACTGTTATTCATTCGAATATTTTTCGAAGACCGTGCCATTATAATTACATGCAACATTAATATATTTTAACATTTGAAATAAATTTAAGATATATATATATATATATATATATATGGTTTCATATTCCCAATTACTTAATGATATATAAAAACAAAAGAGAATTTATTTATGAAAATAAAAACATGGATTAAATAGATAATCAAACAATTGTTTTAGATTGATTTACAGTAAACAGGAGGTTAATATTTACAGAGAGAGAGAGCTTATTCCAACATTCACAGGAAGTTTATTTCCAGATTTCACAGGGAGAGAGTTTATTCAACTAATATTCACAGAGATTCAACTAATATTCACAGAGATTCAACCAATATTCACAGAGAAATTTTATTCAACTCATTTTATAGAGAGATTTTATTTAACTAATATTCATAGAGAGATTTATTTAACTAATAATCACAGAGAAATTTGTTTAACTAATAATCTCAGAAAGAATTATTTAACTAATAATCACAGAGAGATTTGTTTAACTAATAATCACAGAAAAGAATTATTTAACTAATAATCATAGAGAGATTAAACAATGAGATTTAGATTTCCATTCGAAGAACCAGAGAAAGGAATTAGAGGGAAGAGATAAAGCTTAAGATTCAAATCACATAGGGAAGAATTTTAATCTCAGGAGAAGAGATTCTTAAACAATTAAAGGAATATGATTTTTTTTTGCTAAAATATTTGAAAGAAAAATAAAAAGCAAGATCATGTGCATATTTTCTTAAGGGAAATAAAATAAATAAATAATTATCTTTTACATGCACTATATGAAAGCATTATCATTATTATTTATCCCTAAATAAAAGATTTAAATCTAATAAAAAAATTTCTTTATATAAAGGAAGATCTATAACTATTTTTTTGATAATACGAATTCCTCATAAGTGAATGTGAAATAACAAGGAGAGAACCTGGTTTATCGAGCTTGATGTTGAATCCATTGGTTATCCTTTTGATCCTTCCTTGCAACTTGAGAGAAATCCTTCAAACAACAACTTAAAATTCCTACAATGAAAAATGAGACTAGCAAAGAAGATCTACTTATAAAACTTGGGAAATTTCCTTCAAAACATAATCAACTCCCTTCTTTGAAACTTGCATACAATTTTATAAGAAAAATCTCTTAATTCCACTATCTAGAGAAATTAATTATGAGTGGGATTCTTTTCCAATATTGGACTCATGCAAATTGATTAAAAACTTAGTGGGGGAGCTACATGCAAGGTGGTGGAGATTCCTCTAGAAGCTTCTATTTCTTCCTACAACATGTGCCAAAATTGGGAGTGGAAATAAATAAAATAAAAATAATACTTTTGAATTAAATTATCCAAGTGTGTGTGTGTGTTCATTTTATTCTTTTATAATATTTATTGAATCATTTTAAGTAGTTTAACCAAAAACATAATTAGAATTGCATCAAATCAAAAATGATAAAGGAGAGTTGTGACATCCACCCCCCCTTAATTTGTGCATCGTCCTGATGCACTTATTGAATGTATCCAAAAGAGTCTATAGTTCATGATTAGCTTAAAACAAAAAAGGAAACAACTATTTCATTTCCTTAGTATCCTCCCACGTGGAATTCTTTTCATCATACTGGTTCCATTGTACTTTGCATTGATCAACCTCTCTATTGCACAACTGGCACTGGCACCTCTCCAAGATTTTGAATGGCTTTATCATTATTCCTCCCATTTCTTGGATCTGTAAAGCATCCCAATTCAAAATGTGTTTCTCATCAGGTACATACTTTTTAAGAAGAGATACATGGAAGACATCATGGATTCGGCTCAACTGGGGGGGTAAGGCCAACCGGTATGCAACTGGATTAATCCTTCCCAATATTTCAAAGGGTCCAACATAACGAGGTGCAAGCTTAGTCTTTTTCCCAAACCTTATGGAACTCTTGTGTGGCCTAACCCTTAGGAAGAATTTCTCTCCCACCTCAAACTCCCTTGGTGTCTTGTTCCTGTCTGCATAACTCTTCTACCTATCTAAGGCATCCTTCAATCTCTGCCTAATTTCCTTAGTTTTCCTTTCCATCTCCTTCAACATATCTGGTCCAACAATTACTCTATCTTCAAGACTATCCCAACTCAAAGGTGTTCGACATGGTCTACCATACAATGCTTCGAAAGGTGCCATTCCCAAAGATGTTTGATATGTATTATTGTAAGCAAATTCTACCAGAGGTAGGTACTTTTCCCATTTCTTCTGTTGGTCCATGCACTACATGCGAAGTAGGTCTTCCATAATCTGATTTGTCCTTTCTGTCTGACCGTTGGTTTCAAGATGGTATGCAGTGCTAAAATTTAGTTGAGTTCTCAGAGCTGCTTGAAGAGTTGTCCAAAACCTTAAAGTGAATCTAGCATCTCTATCTGATATGATTTTCTCTGGCATTCCATGCAACCTAAATATTTCCTTAACAAAGCGCCCAGCTAAGGTAGGTGCATCATCCGCCAGATTCCCTGGTATAAAGTGTGCCACCTTAGTGAGTTTGTCAATTACCACCATTATTGTATCATGCCTAGAAGGTGACGTGGGTAACCCTTGCACAAAATCCATACTAATGACTTGCCACTTGTGTTGAGGTACATCATGTAATTGTAATAATCCAGCTGGATGTCTATGTTCTGCTTTTACTCTTTGACACTCCAAACATTTAGCCACATACTTGACTATGTCATTCTTCATCCCTTGCCAAAAGTATAACTTCTTTAAACCTGCATAAAGTTTGTTAACTCCTAGGTACCCTGAATAAGGGGCATTATGAGCCTCCAACAAGACTACTTCTCTTAAGTCTCTTGAATTAGGAATATAGATTCTATTATTGTATCTGAGCAACCCATCTTCATCTAATGTATACCCTTCAACCTTAGGATTTTTTGGATCGTATTCTAAAGTCAATTTGACTTGCTCATACCATGGGTCATGTCCCTATTCATCCATTACTTGCCTTTTGAAAGAAGTTTTGAATGTTTCTATAGTCATCAAGTGTCTCCTCCTACTCAAAGCATCTGCCACCCTATTTTCCTTTCCCTTAATATATTCAATTTTAAAATCATATTCACTTAGAAAATCTAACCACCTTCTTTGTCTAGCATTTAAGTGGGGTTGAGTAAAGATGTACTTTAGTCCTTGGTTATCTGACTTTAACTCAAAGGGATTCCCTAGTAAAAAGTGTCTCCATTTCTGTAGGGCATGCACAATCGCTGCTAACTCTAAGTCGTGGGGTGCATAATTAACTTCACGAGTCTTTAGCTTTTTGGATTCGTAAGCTACTACCCCTTCATCTTGGACAAGTACTCCTCCTAAACCTTCAATAGAAGCATCAGTTATGACTATGAAGTGTCCATTCGGATTTGGTACTTTTAGAATGGGTGCTAACATTAATTTCCCTTTCAAAATTTGGAATGCCTTATCACTTTGTTCTGTCCACACAAACCTTTTACCCTTCCTTTGTAATGAGGTGATGGGGTCTGCTATCTTAGAGAATCCTTCCACAAACGTCCTATAGTGACCTGCTAGCCCCATAAAGCTTCTTACCTCTGAAATGTTTTTAGGGATCGACCATTCTAATATTGCCTTTATCTTATCTGGATCAACTGCTATTCTCTCCTTCGATATTATATGCCCAAGGTAGTGAATCTTTTCCTCAAAGAAGGCACATTTTGACAATTTCCCATATAACTTATGTTCTCTCAACCTTTGCAAAATAATTTGTAGGTGTACTAAATGTTCCTCCTCATTCCTAGAGTAAATAAATATGTCATCTAGAAATACCAAAACAAATTTATCCAAGTAGTCATGGAGTACACTATTCATTAGGTTCATAAATGCAGTTGGGGCGTTGGTTACACCAAAAGGAACTACTGTGAATTCATAATGCCCATATCTAGTCCTGAAAGCTGTTTTCAGAATGTCTTCCTCCTTAATTCTGAGTTGATGGTACCCTGACCAGAGGTCTATCTTTGAGAAAACTGCTACTCCTTTCATTTGGTCAAAAAGATCCTCTATGTGAGGTAAGGGATACCTATTCTTTATGGTGACCATTCTTTTTTTTTGTTTAATTTAATCATTGTGTTTGATTCAATCACATACTCTGGGCATCCATCCATTTGGATTAGGCAATCATCCATCCGGGATGAGCATCTAACTAGACGGGTTAGGCATTTGTCCATACGGGACATAAGATTTCATCTATCCAATCAAGATAGGAGGTGCTCTGGCCAAAGACTTAGACTCATTGGGACCATTCAGGTCTTGAGCCACTCACTAAGTACTTCACTCTTCTAACGGAAGTGCACCGAGCTCGCCGTCCTTAAGAGTAATTAAATAACATAATACAAGCTTGAATTCCACCTTGGAATTTGGCTTAAAGCCTCGGGAAGTCAAGCAAATCCATACGGGATTCCTTCCGAGTATGTATTGAATTACTTTTTCCATTTAATTATCTTTCAAATTTGGATTCTTACTCAATCCTTCCTTACCAAGCCTAGACCCCACCCACGAATGCCTGAGTACGAGGGACAACTCCGTCCCAAGACTGCCTACATACCCACTTCGGCACGGGATCAAGGCGTAAAGTATGTAGTTCTATTTTCTACTCTATGGTTTGATGTAAACTGATTAGTGGGTACGCAACCCTTTCTAGGGTCAATGTCCCAAACAGTTTCTTTGCGGTTGCTACCCACGATGGTAGCGCTTAAGCAAAGGCTCAAGATGGCCTATTACTTGTGGCCTAAAACAACTAGATCCTAATTCTTATCATAGGCGTCACCCTTGACCAATTGTCAATCGACAACAAATCTTCGAGATTAAATCAATTTCATAAAAGCATTTCACTCAACATCCCTATAGGGGTTTACTATAGTTTAACTCAGCAGATGAAAGATTGTTTTAGAATTATCTTATTAAATTATCGATCCAAGGGCGATTACCCACCCCTTGGATTTTAACTTCCAAGTGTCCCTTATTACTCCCCGACGATTTATAGGGACGATGCAATAGACGTCGTTGATGTAGCTTTATTAGACGTTAAGTGCAGTAGTTCAACACGACGACATTACCCGTAAGTGTGACCCAGAGGCACCGTATATACCGAACACTACTAGGTTTTGGTTTCCATCTTCCTTTATTTAGTTTTCTAACTAAGAAGTGATGAAAACATCATCCTTGAAAACAATTACTAATTGAACGTGCATAATTTTAATTGATTGAAATAACTACATGATGAATTACGTAGAATAAAAACCATAACTTGAAATATAACTTGCATATTAATAATTACATGTGTACTTGCATGGAGATGATAATGTCAATAAATGTAATTAATCTATAAGTAATTTGCATGATATAAGAATAGTGCAACTTGCATGCATGATTAAGCAAATCCAAAAATAGTGATTAATTTAGACATTCGATTCAAATCATATTAATGTGAATTAATTGCTAAAGGCCAACTAAGTGACCCAATGGATCTTAAATGGATTGAATAACTCTAATTAAAAGATTTTGATATAATATAATTTACAAATATAAAATTTACTAAGGATAAATTAATTATGAATTTACTACACAATAATCCCCAATATTTATAATTTTTTTTTTTCTAAGTTAAATTCAACAACTTAAAATTTATACTAAGGAAAGAATTAACATTTCCTAAATTGCAATTATTAACAATTAGACTTAAAATTTAAACAAAAATAATTATTAGCAATTAACTTAAAATTTAACCCCAAAGTAATTACTAAAAATTCTAAATTGCAATTTAAAAAGAACATGTATAAAAAAACTAATTACAAAAATTAAATTAAGCGATTTTTTTTTGTTTTAATAGTAAATAGGGGGGGTGGGGACCACGGGTCCCATCACCACTACGGTCCTGCATGTGCAGGCCCGCAGGGTTGAGGGGACACTGTGGTCCGCTCCACTCCCCTGTGGCCACTGTCGTGACAGTGACCGCAGGGGTAGTGGGGGGTACCACTGCCCCCAACAGTTACAATACCCGCCACCCCTGTACGCCACCGTTATTCATTCGAATATTTTTCGAAGACCATGCCATTATAATTACATTTAACATTGATATATTTTAACATTTGAAATAAATTATATATATATATATATATATATATATATATATAATTTATTTCAAATGTTAAAATATATCAATGTTAAATGTAATTATAATGGCATGGTCTTCGAAAAATATTTGAATGAATAACGGTGGCGTACAGGGGTGGCGGGTATTGTAACTGTTGGGGGCAGTGGTACCCCCCACTACCCCTGCGGCCACTGTCTATATATATATATATATATATATATATATATATATATATATATATATATGGTTTCATATTCCCAATTACTTAATGATTTATAAAAACAAAAGAGAATTTATTTATGAAAATATGAACATGGATAAAATAGATAATCAAACAATTGTTTTAGATTGATGTACAGTAAACAGGAGGTTAATATTTACAGAGAGAGAGAGCTTATTCCAGCATTCATAGGGAGGAAGTTTATTTCCAGATTTCACAGGGAGAGAGTTTATTCAACTAATATTCATAGAGATTCAACTAATATTCACAGAGATTCAACCAATATTCACAGAGAAATTTTATTCAACTCATTTCACAGAGAGATTTTATTTAACTAATATTCATAGAGAGATTTATTTAACTAATAATCACAAAGAGATTTGTTTAACTAATAATCTCAGAAAGAATTATTTAACTAATAATCACAGAGAGATTTGTTTAACTAATAATCACAGAAAAGAATTATTTAACTAATAATCACAGAGAGATTAAAGAATGAGATTCAGATTTCCATTCGAAGAACTAGAGAAAGGAATTAGAGGGAAGAGATAAAGCTTAAGATTCAAATCACATAGGGAAGAATTTTAATCTCGGGAGAAGAGATTCTTAAACAATTAAAGGAATATGACTTTTTTGCTAAAATCTTTGAAAGAAAAACAAAAAGCAAGATCATGTGCATATTTTCTTAAGGGAAATAAAATAAATAAATAGCTATCTTTTACATGCACTATATGAAAGTATTATCATTATTATTTATCCCTAAATAAAAGATTTAAATCTAATAAAAAAATTTCTTTATATAAAGGAAGGTCTATAACTATTTTTTTGATAATACGAATTCCTCATAAGTGAATGTGAAATAACAAGGAGAGAAACTGGTTTATCGAGCTTGATGTTGAATCCACTGGTTATCCTTTTGATCCTTCCTTGCAACTTGAGAGAAATCCTTCAAACAACAACTTAAAATTCCTGCAATGAAAAATGAGACTACCTGTGTGGGGGAAAAAGTGACACTAAGCAAACATGCCCTAATCTCACTTTCAATCACACATTTGTGGAATACGAAAGAGCCTAGAGGTATCACACAATTGGCTACTTCTTTTTGTGGAAGAGAGAGCCATGGGATACCTATCAGGATTTCTATTCCTTTGTTGCAATTGAAAGATAAAATGATGCAAGTTCAATTCCTAACCCCAAAGTGCGAGTATGAACTAATAACAAGATTGCAGAATTGAACTTAAACAATGGAAAGTTGTAAACACAAGGACAAGACAAGAATGTAAATGCGTACCCGGTGTTAAAATATGAATGAAAATGTTCGGGATGGGGGCACGGGCGCCACTATCTTGATTCTGTCCCTGAAACTGCTCCGGAAACTACTGTTTTGCAACCTGGAAAGCTGTCAAAAAGTGCTGAAAACTTGCTGTTTGTCAGGAGGACCAGGGCGCCCAGCGCCCCTGTCCCACGGACCAAGGCACCCAACGCCCCTGTCCTGGCAGGACCAGGGCGCCCCACGCCCCTGTCCTGGTCTTTTGCTCTGAAACTTGGTGTGGTGTGCTGTCTCGGCCTGCTTTTCCCGGACCTGCAACTTGCGGCGTCGTCCGAATCCCGAAACCTGCACTTATATCTAAAAAGGTGTTTTGGGTGGCTATATAGGGTTTTGCCTTAGTCAAACCCCCGCTTTGGTGATTTCCACCTCCACGAATAGCCAAGTTGTATTGTAAAAGTAGTGTGTGCAGACCTTGTGTGTGTGCAAGATCCTAAAATGAAAGTAAGCAAACTAGAGCAACCTAGAAAGTAAACCCTAATTGCTTGCAAATGATAATGTAAATGCTCCAAATCAAGATGCAAAGTGATCTAAAGCATGAATACAAATGATATAATGAGGCTTATGCAAAGACATGAAAACAACATGAAATCATACCCAACCCTAAGGGAGGGGTACAAGCCAATCTTCAGTCGGTAATCTCCTATTGCTCTTCAATGCCTTCAAAGCTCTAAATGGATGAATGAAATTGATGGATGCTTGATGGATGGATGTTGAATGTTGTTGAAGTCTTCAAAGATCTGCTCTTTCGCTGCATAGAAGGTCCTTGAAACCAAAATTCCGGATCCTTTTAAATGAAGAAAGAGAGCTCTTATATATGAAACCCTAGGTTTTAATTTCAACTTTTGACTGACCTAGAGATTGAATCTCCCACCAATTTCTTGGGGTTAAGCTTTATTTTATGATTGGATCGCGCTCCTAAAATTTCGAGAAAAATGTCCGAGACCATGTGTACTCCGGGCGCCATGGTCCCGACAACTTTTCACCAAATTTTCAGGGCCGTCGGATATGATGATTTTAGAGAGAATCTTGAAGTTACAGGTGATTTCGAGATGTTTTGACCCCCGAAATCAAGCCCCCAAGTTCAAAATAGGACCTAATTAGGGTTTTTGATTAAATGATGTATTGGAGGAATAAAATGAAAGGGGCACACTTTAATGAAAAGGGCCCAACTTTATGATGTGGAATATGGTGAAATAGAACCTTAGACCTAATTAATTTGATTAATTAAGTGCTAAAGGGGAAATGCAATGCAAATGCAAAATGCGCCAAGACGGGTGCTAAACTAGGTGTGAAATTGTACTGCTTTAGCAAGTGCATACAATTTACGATGCTACACTACCAAAGAAGATCTACTTCTAAAACTTGGGAAATTTCCTTCAAAACATAATCAACTCCCTTCTTTGAAACTTGCATACAATTTTATAAGAAAAATCTCTTAATTCCACTATCTAGAGAAATTAATTATGAGGGGGATTCTTTTCCAATATTGGACTCATGCAAATTGATTAAAAACTTAGTGGGGGGGTTACATGCAAGGTGGTGGAGATTCCTCTAGAAGCTTCTATTTCCTCCTACAACATGTGCCAAAATTGGGAGTGGAAATAAATAAAATAAAAATATTACTTTTGAATTAAATTCTCCAAGTGTGTGTTTGTGTTCATTTTATTCTTTTATAATATTTATTGAATCATTTTAAGTAGTTTAACCAAAAACATAATTAGAATTGCATCAAATCAAAAATGATAAAGGAGGGTTGTGACAATGCAATTGAAGGAAGTGCTTAACTTTTTCTTCCTTATTTATGAGTAAATATACAAATTTAAGGTCTCCTAATATGCAATTAGTGTGTGTGTGAAAAGTGGGATAAGGATCTGTATCTGCAATACACAACACTTCAATTTAGTCATTATATGCATGGTTAGTCAGATATAAGCATTAATAATAAAACCATAACAAAGCGACCAATTGCCTTCTAAAAGATGCGAGTATAAGATTGCTCTTGGATTTTGTAAGCAATACCAATGACTAGACTACACCAAGATGAAGGATTTAATCTATATGAGTATGATATTAAACTAAATGAATGCAAGATGGATGAATAATTCAAGCAATAACAAATTCAAGCAATATGGATGCAAGCAATAATGAGTAAACTAAAATGGATGCAAATAATCTAAAAAGCACAATATATCAATGACTCTAGAGCAAAATCAGTATAATAATGACGTATTCTCAAAAATCTCTGGGGGTATTTGGAATGAGTGCTGAAGGTTGAATTTATAGAGAATTACAAGAGAGATGATGAAAAAGCTCAATTTAGGATTAATTGAAAATAATTGAGAAATCAGGTTCAGTTAACCTTGAGATAGATTCCAGTTATAGTTTAATTGAAATGCATTCAAATTAGAAGTTCAAGTTGCATTGAAAAATAATATTAAATTAATTCCATGCATTTGTGATAAAAATAGATAATTCTTTGTTTTATTCAAGAAAAAGATCTTTTCAATGCAACTGAACTTCTTTTTCTGAAAAGCTTTGAGTTCCAAATTAAGAGAATATTCAATAATTCAATTAAATTGCTTTTCTGATTTCAAGTTCTCAATTTAGAAATAGAAATAATATCTCAAGTTTGATTTCTCTCTCAATTCAATTATTTTATTTTATTTTCAATTCAACTCTTTGTTTTGTAATAAATTCTTCTTTTTATAATAAATTAATTCTTTTTTGCACGATTGAATGGTAAATTCATTAATTAATTAAATATGCAAGGATATTTAATAAATTAAAATAGGATAATTGATCAAAAATGAATATTCTGGAATGATTCAATTAATTATATAAATATTTAATTAATATTGAGTAATTGATTTTGCCATGTGATATTTGATAATTAAAGAACTAATTATGTGGTCAAGATTGATTTAATTGCCTTTTGGTTAGGACCTTGGTGATGTTGTCAAAATTAGGTGCCCATGGTTTAGATGACCAATTTTAGGGTATTACGTTTGCCCCTCTTTGAATTAATGTGCGAGCAGCACGTTGATTCAAAGAATAGTTGATGTCTAGGAGATACCAGTTCTGAACTTGATTGATCATGAACTAGATGAAAAGTGAGGTGTTAGCTTGATTTGAAGTGACAAAGCTGAATGAAGTCTGATTAAAGCGATACCGATCCCAAACTTGATTGAACATAGGAACGATAGAAAATAAAAGATACCGAACTTGAACTTGATTAATCAAGAAATGGATCTTACTGATCTAGAACTTTATTGAACTTAGATACAATGAGTGATGATAAAATCGATCCTTAACTTGATTGATCAAGACATGATAAACATAAACTGTTCAGCTTGATCAAGAAATGAATACTGAACACCTGCTTAGATCAAATGTGATCGCAGATACTTTTTAAACCCTTGATTGAATTTAAACGAATAATCAGTTTGATATAAAGTGATGAAACTGATTAACGTTAAGAGATTAATTCAGGAGAAGACAATTATCAACTTGATGTGAAGCGATGAAATTGATATGCCCCTAGCGATTGATTCGATTCAGATGATCGAGATATATCAACTTGATATGAAGCGATAAAGATGAGATGCCCCTTAGCAATAAGGATTTGATTGATTTTCTTTAGTTGAAAATATTTTTGCTCGACTTTTGATGAAGATTTGAAAATTTTCTCGACATTGAAGATGTAAGGTCATAAGGTCACAAGTATGCCCCCTTAGGAGCAAAATCGAAAGATAGCAAGGGTAGTTGATTTTAGGCAATTTTGAGCGATAATAAGTTATTTGAGCCCAAATTGATTTTGAGGAATTTTGAAGATTTGACGGTGATTGAGTTGATCGCAAAATTGATGTGTAGAATTGAAATTGATATTGAGTTTTGAAATTGAGTGCAATTTGAAGAAAGAATGAGCATTTGATGAAAAGAGCACCAAGTGGTCCAAATTCTGAAATTGGCTAGCAAAATGATCTCGAATTTCGATTTCGATCCCGAAAATGGACTCAGGGCAGCTGATTTACGAGCTCTTGATTTGATTTCATTGTCCTTGTATCAATCAACTATGAGATGCTTTCTATATGCTTTATTCTACATGTATGCATTTATTTTTCAACATGGATGAATGTAATGCAAATAATTATTGATGTCTTTTTTTTTTTCATTTCTTTTCATATGCAAATAGATGAATGCAAATGAGTAATAATGAGTAATGCAATGTTTTCATTTTTTTTATGCAATAAGATGAACCTAAATGAGTAAAATGAAAGTATGAATCTATGTAAGATGTTTATGTATGCAGCTAACATCTCAAAACACAAGTACTCGATCAGAGAAATGATGAAGAGGAGACCACTTAGCAAAGAAATGATGAAGCTTCTAGCTCTCCTTCGGAAGATATAGAGATCATTATTATCACACCAAAATCACTCTAAAGTCACAAAATATATAATGAAAAGCAAGATGATATGCAAAAATGCAATGCAAGATGCAACCTAAACCTAGTCACTGGATTTGAAATGCTTAAGATTCATCACTGAGCATAATGAACAAAATAGGTAGATTAGAGTTCCTTTCTTTTCATGTGCAATTTTAATTATCTTGTCCGCAATGACCCTTTTTTCGTTCATATCCTTGGACAAATTTCGCAGGGACCTGAATTTGCATCATAAAGAAATTCCCTCAAAACAGACAAAGAAATGATATGGACCTCCCTGTAGCATTCAAATAAGCGGAGTCGAGGTATGTGAGGCGATTTCACCTTGATGTGAAGGCTCTTATCACAAACACCCAACTAATTTAGATGTTTCCAAATCATTGGGATCATTCCTACAAGCAGAAAACAAGAAAATATTATGCCCCCAATCCTTGCACCTCTTAGTCAATATAGACTTCCCCGAGTTACTCAGGGGGATTATAATCGAAAAACCAATATAAAAGACAACATACAAAGAAAATTTTTCATGCATAGCTCAGACTGTTTTGTGATTGTTTTCCGTTTTGTTGTTTTGCTTGTTAACTTAGTGATAAAAACTCTTTAGTAGTCAGGAGACAGGTGACTGACTCGGAGTGGACGACCAGGTGTCACTAACGGAAAAATGACTTGGTTGACACTGCTTAGTACATGAAATGTGCTCTGTCAAGTAACCTAAGACTAGGGCATTGATCAGTTTCAAGTCATGAGGGTTCCAACGAACCAGGATGTCACGAAAGTGACTGAAAATATGTACAAGCAAAAGCAAAGATGCATGAAAGCGGGAAATGCCAACGTTGCATTGATAGATGGAGCGCTTGAGTACAAAAGGCGCTTGTTTACCAAGTTTTCACCTACTTGGTAGAGATTCATTTTGTTGTTTACCAAGGTGCCTGTTTACCAGGTTTTCACCAGGGCAATTTTCTCTTTTATATTTTTTTTTCTTTTCTCTTTTCTCTTTTTTTGTTCTTTTCTCTTTTTTTGATTTTTTTGATTTTTTTCAAGACTTTTTCAACTGTACAGTTTGCTGGAGTAGAGAATGCTAAGTAAAGAATCTCTTCAGGTGGATGGTGTTAATCAGTTCTCGAAGCTGTTCTCCTTTTGATGTTGAGAGCTGATAGGCACCAGAGCCAAAGACTGTAATAACGATATAGGGACCTAGCCAGTTGGGTTCAAACTTCCCTTTGTTGTCTCGAAACTATTGATTTTTTAGATTTTCTCTTAGTACTAGGTCTCCAACCTGAAATTCTCTTTGTCTAACTTTCTTGTTATATCCTCTGGACATTCTCTTTTGGTACACTCGGAGATGATCAAACGCCACTTGCCGACGTTCATCCAGCAATTCAAGCTCTTGCAGTTTAGATATTCTATGATCTTCATCAGTGACAAGACCTTGCAAAGAAACTCTTAGAGATGGTATTTCTACTTCAATGGGTAATATTGCTTCGGACCCATACACCAATGAAAAAGGTGTAGCCTCAGTAGGTGTTCTGATACTTGTTCTGTAAGCCCATAATGCGGGATTGAGCTGCAGATGCCAATCCTTCCTTGATTTGTTCATTGTTTTGTGCAAGATAGTTAATAGGTTCTTATTATATGCCTCGGCTTGTCCATTACCTTGAGGGTAATATACGGATGACCAGTGTTGTTTTATTTTGAATCTCTCACAAAGGTCATCCAAGTCCTTATTCTTGAACTATCCTCCATTATCAGTTACAATGGATGAAGGTATCCCATACCTATAGATGATATAGTTTAATATGAACAGTACGACTTGTTTACCAGTTGCTTTGATGAGTGGAACTTCTTCTACCCACTTGGTGAAATATTCAGTAGTAGTTATTATGAATTTATGTCCATTAGATGAAGCAGGGTAAATCTGGCCAATAAGATCAAAGGCCCATTGCTGAAAGGGCTAGTGTGTAGTAAATGGTATGAGATCTCGTGCTGGAGCATGTATGAGGTTCCCATGTAGCTGACACTTTTCACAAGTCTTAGCGAATTTGATTGCATCTTTTTCCATATCTGGCCAGTAGTATCCAGCCCATAGTAGTTTCCGCACTAAAGTTAGGTCATTCGAATGAGATCCACAAATACCTTCATGGACTTCCGATAATGCATGTTTGGACTCTTCATTTTCTAGACATCTAAGCAATGTGCCATCCAAACCTCGTCTAAATAAATCGTTAGCTATGATAACATACCATGAAGCATTTCGGATCAAGTTTCTTTTCTCATTTCGGGTAAGATTTTCAGGAATAACTTGGTCACGTAGATAGGAGTAGATGTGGCTATATCAGGATGAGTCATGTCCAATAATAGAACAGACTATTTGGGTTTCAGGGGAATCATAAGCTGGGTAACGTAACTCTTCCACTAGGAATTCAAAGCGAGCATTGAACTCTTGTAACTTAGGTATGGATGCCAGGGTGGCCATAGCATCTGCTACTTTGTTAGCGGATCTTGGAATCTGCTGGAATGACACAAAAGAAAAGTACTTCTTGAGATCGTCCACCATTCTCTTGTAAGGCATCAAATTATCATCTCGAGTCTGATATGTATCATTGATTTGATTGACTACCTGCTGAGAATCTCCATAAATATGCAATTCAGCAACCTTCCATTCAATGGCTAGCTTTATCCCATTTACCAAGGCTTCATATTCTGCAATATTATTCGTGCAAGGAAATAAAATCTTGCAAGATTTTGGGATGGAGTACTTTTGAGGAGTAATGAATAATATGCCAGCACCTGAACCGTTTTGAGTAAAGGACCCATCAAAGAACATTTTCCAGGGTTGTTGAGTAAGATGCATTATTGATTCATCTGGAAACTCTATGTACAGTGGTTGAGAGTCTTCAATCAGAGCTTCAGCAAGTTGATCAGCAATTACCTATCCCTTTATAGCTTTGTGTTCCACATATTCAATGTCAAATTCTGTAAGGATCATGACCCATTTTGCCAATCTTCCTATGAGTGTTCCCTTGCTAAGAAGATACTTCAGTGGATCAATTTTATCCACCAACTTGACTGAGTGTGCTAGCATGTAGTGTCTTAGTTTTTGTGATGCAAAGACTAATGCTAAGCATACTTTTTCTATTATAGTATAATTCATTTCATAAGACACCAATGTCCTGCTGATGTAATAGATAGCTCGTTCCTTTTTGTTGTCATCCTGTTGTGCCAGAAGTGCCCCTAGTGATGATTCTGTTGCTGATATATATAATATTAGTGGTTTACCCTGAATAGGTGGCATTAAGATCGGTGGATTTGACAGGTACTCTTTGATTTGCTGAAGATGTTGCTCACATTCCTGATCCCAATTGTATATTACTCCTTTCCTCAGTACCTTCATGAAAGGTTGAGCCTTGTCTGCTAGCTGAGAAATGAATCTTCTGATAGACTGGAGACGTCCTTGTAGACTTCTCATTTGACTGATATTTTTGGGAGGCGACATATCTATTATGGCTTGGACTTTCTCAGGATCAACTCCGATTCCCTTTTTTGAAATGATGTATCCAAGTAGTTTACCAGATGTTACTCCAAATGCACATTTCTTTGGATTTAACCGAAGTTTGAACTTTTCCATTCTGTTGAGGATAGGACCTAACTCTTGAATATGTGTTGATCTTTTCATAGTTTTCACTAAAGTATCATCAACATAGTCTTCCATATTCTTGTGCATCATATCATGAAAAATAGTAGTGACTGCTCTTTGATAGGTTGCTCCTGCGTTCTTTAGCCCAAATGGCATGACATTCCAGCAAAAAGTTCCCCATGCACAAGTAAAAGCTATCTTTTCTCGATCTCCAGGAGTGATTTTAATCTGATTGTAGCCAAAAAATCCATCCATTAGTGAGTACATCTCATACCCAGCTGTCATGTCGACTATCATATCAATATTTGGCAATGGAAAGTCATCTTTTGGACATGCTTTGTTGAGATCTCTAAAGTTTTTACAAACTTTGATAGATTTATCTGCCTTTGACATAGGTACTATGTTGGAAATCCATTCAGCATAATCTATTGCTCTGATAAATCCATCTTTGAGCAGCTTCTCTAATTCAGCTTTGACTAATAGTGCCACATGTGGGTGCATCTTGCAGAGTTTTTGCTTTATTGGTTTTTCTCTTGGTGTGATTGAAAGGTGATGCATTATGAGATCAGGATCCAAGCCTGGCATATCAAAGTATTTCCATGGAAAGTTTATTTTCTTTTCTGAGAATAGCTGAGTGAAATCCTTCAATTCCTCTTCTGATAGTGATTGAGCTACGTGAATGGTTTGTGGTGTCTCTTGACTCCCGATATTCACTGGCTGAGTTGGCTCGATCAATATGGAAGACTGCTCCTGGAAATGACTGGGCAATATATCAAGTATCTCACCTTTAGGCACCTCAAAGAGGTTTTCACCTTTAGGTACATCCTTTATTTTCTCTTTTTTAGATTCTGACACCGCCACAATGTGGTTTTTGCCCTCAGATCTTTTATTCTTACTTTTCCTATTTTTGCGACTAAGATACTTGATATCCGCTTCAGTCATATTTTCACTTTGTTCACTGGTGGAAGAGTCCATAGGTTCGATTGCATTGAGATAATAGGCTAATGTATAATCATTGGCAAAATTAGGTATATTCATCGGCTGGTTTTGTAACGTGTAGTCAATCAATTCGGGGTATATTAAGGATAAATTTTGGGTAGGTTCAAGAGTATTCACGGTATGGTTATCATAGCTACGAATCGAGAAGTCGAGTTCTAGAAGTATACCTTGCATAAGTGTCTCAAGACCAGGAAGAGTCAGATAATGATTATTAAAGTTCACGTTAATATTCGGTAGATCTGATTTGAAAAAAAAAACTTGTAGCATCGTTCTCTATGTTAGACTGGACTTCATATTGTCGTTCAGCAGCGACAATATTAGTATACAAGTTTTCATTGTTTGCATTAGATGATTCAAAATTTTCCGTTGAGTAGATATTGTCTTGGGCAGGACTGTTGTCAGAGTCATCAGTGTGATCGGACAAAGTTTCTGATTCTTCTTCAAGTGATTGAGTGAGTATATGTATGGTATCAATACCAACATCTTGAATACTACAAGTCCCTTCAATATTTTGCTCAATCATTGTTTGTGTTTGACATACTTGTTGACATAATCTTGATGACTCTGTTAGTTCCTATCGTCTGCTCCATTCTACTTCTTCTGGACTGATGACTAGTTCGTTCTGTGTAGCTTCCAACTCTTCTTGTGTAGTGTTGTACCGAATTTGTTCCATCTTAGTATAGGGGTACATGGATGAAAAGTTTTTTGGTATTCTTCCTTTTGTCAATGCTTGTTCATAGTTGGCTTGTCTCTTTCATCTGATCTCCTGTATTTCTTTGTCTAGTTTCATACGCATTAGCTCTTGAGTATCATCTGTGATGGGAGTGGACTCTCCTTGAGTTTTTGCAGTAGATGTGTCTGAGTGGTGATCTGAACCCCATTCATATTCATTTGAGTCAGTCTCAGAATCTTCTACCTGTTGTCTACCAGTGTATATGACTGGAATGTTCAGTGGTGCGAATATTTCTCTATACTTTTCGACTTCCTCCCTCATATCTTCAGGGATCTCTACCTCTTGTGATCTTGTTGCTGATACTGTCAGGACTTGAGCAATCACTGTTTCTTCTCTATTGGTTATTGGTCCTTCTTTCTCTATTTCATGGATATCTTGAAGCTGTTGTGGAGTGTTTACCTCTTGCAACGTTAAAGGTAGTTTCTTTCTCTTCCATTTGGTTTTAGAAGTTTGTTTTTGATCTGATGTTGTCCCTGGATTGTATCCTAGTCCAGCTTTATCATTTGTAGATTTTGTTTGTAGCTGAATTGGTTTAGTAATACCTTCCTTTTGTTTGCCCAGAGGACCAGTACTAGAATACCCCATGCGCTGAATCATTTTGTAACCAGGACCATATTGAGTAGGAGAAATCTCACAGTGTCGTACCTCTTCATGTTGGTTGTCTTCTTTAAAAAACCAGTTAAGAACTGCATCCCCTTCTATTTCATCTACCAGAGAAGTGGAAGATTGTACAAAAAGGCCATCATATATGACATTAGGAGTTGGATTCTGTGTTCTCATATTCTTCGATGGCTTGCCCAACTATTTTGGTGATGGAGGGAGAGAAATTAATGAGAGTACTGGTTCTATCTTGTAGCCATCCATGCCAGTATTTGTGATCTTCAACCACTTTTCTAAATCTTTCATCAAAGCTCCTGGATTTTCATTTGTATAGGCTGCCCTATTATGAGGCACAAAGGTATCTGCACCTTTTGTTAACACGTTGCAAACAATATTGGTATCAATGGGAATACTGACTTCAACTCCGTTATAGGGGAATTTCAAACATTGATGGTATGTTGATGGAACCACCTTCATCTCATGAATCCATGGTCTGCCCAATGAAATGTTGTATGACAAAGGAAGATCAAGTACCTGAAAAGGGACATCTCTTTCTACAAGTCCCACTCTGATTGGCAATGATACCAGACCTTTGGAGGTCCTTTCTTCTTCATCATAGGCTTTAATTGTTATCTTCTTTGAAGGATCAATAACATTTTCAGAGAACCCTAGTTGTGTGAGAAGATTGTAAGTACAAATATTCAACCCCACGCCTCCATCTATCAAAACACATTTGACTCTGTGTTTATGGATCATGGCTTCGATATGTAATGGCTGGTTATGTGGATGGTTTAGTGAGTTGTCATCTTCTTCAAAGAATGTCAGATAATGAGGTGAAGTTAAATGACCCACCATAGACTGAAACCGATCAATGTCTAAATCCTTTGGAACGTTAGTGGTGAGCAATGCTTTGTCTAGATTCTCTCTGTGAGCAGCAAAGATTTTTAACAATTCAAATATCGAGATTTGAGCATTTGTCCTTTTCAATTGTTCAACGACGCTATATCCAGAGGATGATGTTGAAGTTAGCCTTTTAAATTTCTCCAAAGTTGATTCCTCTTGTTTGTTTAGTGGGACTGGTGGATTTGATGTTGCTTGAGCTGGTTTGGTAGAACTAGATGCTTGGAGAGTGACTTTCTTTTGAGAACGGGTCAGTACTCTTGCATATCGTGATTCATTTGGTTTATCGTTGACTATAATCACATTGCAATATTCTGATTGTGAAGGTTCAAGCATGTTAATAATGTTGTCATTGTTGGTATAAATATAGTTGACTTTAGCACCTCCTTTGGTCTTTGATGAATCACCTTGTTCGTAAATAGGTAAAGGGTCTTTGAATGCTTTGTGGTCAGCATTGGTCAGGTGATTTCCGACAATTATTTTACCAGCGTCTATGAGATGTAGAATCTCATGTTTGAGTTTCATGCAATTGTTTATGTTATGACCCTTATTTTGATGAAAATCACAGTATCCATTTTCTCTCCACCATCTTGGTTTGACTTCGGGATCATATGGTCTAGAGTTATCTGGTAGCGTTATCAAGCTGTTTGCCAATAGAGTCTTGAAAGAGGATTCATATGATTCTTTAAGAGGAGTGAAATCACGCTTAGGTTTAGAGAGCCAAGGTTTCTCTTTGAACCACTATTTTTTCTTAGGAGTATTCTCTGTTGCAACTTCAGCAGCTTTGAGTGCTTGTGTACCACTAGCCAAGTTGAATATTGTGGGCTGTGAGGTGGTTTTAACAGTATCTACTACTCCATCATTAATAACATTCTTCTTGTTGTCTTTGCCAAATTTCCAATACTTGTTCTTCTCTTTAGAGCTAGATCCTAGTTGTGTTTCCTTCCAAGGTGAAATATCCCCTTTTTTGATGAGCACATCTTCCATTCAAATGGCATTGTCTACCATTCTATCAAATGATGGGTGTACTTGCATTTGGATACTATATTTCAGTTCTGGGACCAAGTTGTTGACAAATATATCCATTTTCTCAGAGTCTAGGATGGGTCGTGGATACCTAGAGAACATCTTTCTCCAATGCTAGAGGAAAGTGAGAAAAGGTTCTCCTATTTTTTGTTTAGTATTGCAAAGATCGATCATAGTAACAGGATGTCGAATGTTGTATGAGTATTGTTGCAAGAATAGTTGGACTAGTTCTTCAAATGATTTTATTCCTTTGGGTAGACTTGAGAACCATTCCATGGCTTGTCCTCCCATACTCCTCAGGAAAAGGCGCATGAGATAGGTTTGATCATGCATGAACTCCATACAGGCAGCACAAAACTCTCTGACATGATCTTGGGGATCTAAGATACCGTCATATTTGTCAAATTTTGGGATCTCAACTCGTGAAGGAAATGGAGGCATGTATAGATTCTTGTCAAATGGAAATGGGCATATTGTCTCCAGAGAGTATTGTTTCGGGGATTTATCTTTATTCTTCATTTCTGTGATCTCAGTTTTCAAGGCTAGTAGTTGTTTGTGTACTGTGAGGATAGGTGAATCTTCCTTTTTGGTGAAAAGTGTCTGAACATCATATCCAACAGGAAGTTTGGCACCTTGTCTTGTTAATTCTAAGAAATAGTCCTCCTTCTCTCTAGCTAAGATAGCGTTCATCACTTTTCTAAAGTCTTTGTCCTTTTGATAGTCAAGAATTTCTTTTTCGGGAGGTTCAGTGTCTTCATTAGCATCACTGGATGAGGAATCATCATTTCTATGAATGTTACTATTGTCCTTGTTTTTGTCATTATGTACTGTCTCATATATAGGAGGAGGTTGAGGTTCGTCAAAAATTGGTACTCTTGATGACGAAGGTATGTCAGTGAGTGGGTCTTCCACGTAAAATGGGTTATCTTGGTATGTGAAGACTGGTTCCTTGCGTTTGGCTTTTTTCTTACTGGAACTCCTGGTTTGTATAGGCATCTTTACGGATTAGTGTGATCCAAAGCTTTTTTTTGTTGCAGAGGTCAAGATCAATTGCAGTGCTAGTTTGTTCGGTTAAAGTATTGTTTGAGAGAAACAACTGAGATTTAGTCTGGTTTTAGGAAAGATCTATCATGTATAAGACATTTATCTGGGTTGATTCTAAAATAGTAACTAAGATTCAGTCTGATTCAGGAATGATATATCCTATGTAAGACATTATCTAAGTGACTTGAGTTTGATAGATAGTTGATTGAACTAGCTGAAGGATGATCGACCAAATCGTGCAACAAAAATGGCAGAGGTATACTATCTTGATCTGTTTTATGCTCAGGAAAATGATAACCAGTATTATGTTCGCTATAGACTGTGTTTTTTGACAAGTTTGACTGTTCTATTCTGACAAAACTAGAGACTCGTATGACAGGATTTTCTGAACTGCATGACAATTTAGCAGTTATAGGATGACAACAGTTCTGTTTCATATGAGTTGCTACCTCGTACCGTATGACAGATGGGCATATGCATGATGACAAAAGACTGAGGGAAATTCTATCTCGTACGAGACAGGATACAGTACTAGACGATAGATGATGCAAACTCATACGACAGAGAATCTGGTATAGGACCACAAATCAGTAGAATCGTACGACATAGGACCTGGTGCAGCATGATAGATTATCTATTAGGGTTTCAAGTAGATCCGAAGCAAATATGAACTAACAATTATATGCAGATTTAAATACAAAAGATAAAGAAATAAAACAGGACACAGATAACACAGAGATTTAACGTGGTTCACCCAGAATGGGTTACGTCCACCATACACAGTCATGCAATCTTTCTTATTATCCAGCAAAAATAGTACATCAACCTTACAATGCCTTAAGCATCCCAGCCGCTTATAACATGCATTTTTAGGGCAACAAATAAAGTTAGCCTTTTTAGGGTTTTATTACAATGTCGGTTTTCATCAAAAAAATGGCAAAATTTTTTTTCTCGGGGGCTCCCGCCCCCGAACCCCTGCTTTTCTTAGGGGCTGCCGCCCCTGAACCCCTACCCAAGGCCTGACAAGGATACATGTTGAGTGTACAGTACTTTGCTTATCAGTCACCACATTTCAACAATCTCCCACTTGGAGACTGATTAGGCTCCACACCGAACAATCTCCCACTTGGAGATTGATACTACACGACACCATTGTACATGCAACATCCGCTGGATAAAACACTAGGACTCGACTGGTATAAATTCCACAATTATCAATCCAGAAGACCAACAAAAACTGATGAAAAAATCAACTTCTCCTGTGGAACTGCCTTCGTGAACATATCGGCAAGATCTCACTTGTGTGAATCTTCTCAAGCCATAATTGACCCTCCTCCAAAATAATCCGGATGAAGTGGTACCTGAGATGAATGTGCTTTGTCCTTGAATGAAAAGCAGAGTTCTTCGCAAGATGAATGGCACTCTGGCTATCAGTATACAATGAGCTATCCTCTTGTGTCTTACCCAATTCCTCCAGAAAACATTGTAACCAAATCATCTGCTTGCTGGCTTCTGTAGCAATAACATACTCAGCTTCAGTGGTTGAAAGTGCAACAACTTTTTGTAGCCTAGAAATCCAACTGATTGCAGTTCCCCCTATAGTAAAAACATACCCTGTAGAACTCCTCCGTGAATCAATATCACCTACCAGATCAGAGTCAACAAATCCACTCAGAGTAGCATTAGATTCTTTGAAACATAATTCCTTCGTAGTAGTTCCTTTCAAATACCGAAGAATCCATTTTACAGCATTCCAATGTTCCATACCCAGATTACTCATAAACCTGCTCACAACTCCCACTGCATGTGCAATATCTGGCCTTGTGCATACCATTGCATAAATCAGACCGCCAACAACTGATGAATACGGGATGTTAGACATTTTATTAACCTCTTCCTGTGCCTTTAGGCACATCTCCTTAGTCAATTTGAAATGACTAGCCAAAGGTGTACTAACTGCTTTTGCATCCTATATGCTAAATCTTTTCAACACCTTCTTTATATACTCACTTTGGGACAAATTCAAGGTTCTATTTTTCCTGTCCCGTGTAATCTTCATACCAAGAATTTGCTTAGTTGCACCCAAATCCTTCATAGCAAATGACCTAGCTAATTTTTGTTTAAGATCATTTATATGTTGCGTGTTAGACCCAACAACAAGCATGTCATCAACATAAAGCAATAGGATAATATAACTACCATTATCAAATCTCTTAAAATATACACAATGATCAGAATGACATCTATGATAACCGTGTTCAGCCATGAAACTATCAAATTTTAAATACCATTGTCGGGGTGCTTGCTTTAGGCCATACAGACTTTTCTTCAACCTGCACACCAAGTTCTCCTTACCTTTGACCTCATATCCCTATGGTTGCAACATGTAAATTTCCTCCTCCAAATCTCCATGGAGAAAAGCTGTTTTTACATCTAATTGTTCAAGATGTAAATCATTCACAGCCACAAGACTAAGTACAGTTCTAATTGAAGTCATTTTTACAACTGGAGAAAATATTTCATCATAATCTATACCCTTTTTCTATGCAAAACCTTTTACCACAAGTCTATCCTTATATCTTTTCTAACCTCCTTCCTCCTCCTTCAGCCGATAAACCCATTTGTTAGGCAAAGCCTTTTTTTTTGCAGGTAAAGGGACTAAGTCCCAAGTCTTATATTTCATCAGTCCATCTCCTCTTTCATGCCTAGCTGCCACTGTTGTTTGGCATCCACCTGCATTGCTTCTTCATATTCTTGCAGGAGTTTGTGGGACAATCTATTGTTGCTGAGCATCAGGTACCTGTGGCATTTCATTTTCAGGAATCTCATCCAACACCACATATTCTTGTTTGTCCTGTTCATGCTTCTTTTCCTGCATCTGTTCTTTATACATAACCTTCTCATTGAATATAACGTCTCTACTTCTAATTATTTTCTTATTTTCAAAATCCCATATCCAATGAAGGTACATTTCTGAGATTGAGCATCAAGCTTGGTTCTGTTTTCTTTATCAACATGGACAAAAGCTTCGCAACCAAAAGTTTTTAGAAAAGAATAATTTACCCTTTTACCAGTCCATACCTCCTCTGGAATACCACCATCCAAAGGGGTTGAAGGTCCTCAATTTATTAAATAGACAACAGTATGTATAGCATCTGCCCAAAAATATAAGGGCAATCCAGCATGCAATCTCATGCTTCTCGCGCGTTCCATGATTGTCCTATTCATTTTTTCTGACACACCATTTTCTTGTGGAGTTCCTGGAACTATCTTCTGCTTTTGAATCCCATTTAAGGAGCAGTAATCTTCAAATGCTTTGCTGCAATACTCACCTCCATTATCCGATCTGAGACACTTCAACTTTTTTCCTGTCTCATTCTCAACCAAAGCTTTCCATTTCTTAAAAGTTTTGAAAACATCTGATTTTTGTTTTAGGAAATATACCCATGTTTTTCTGGTTGAGTCATCAATAAAAATAACATAATAATAAGAGCCACCAAGAGATGATACCTAAGCCGGTCCCCATACATCTGAATGTACAAGCTCTAACTTCTCACTCTTCTTCTCTTTCCCAACCTTAAGAAATCTGACTCTTTTCTGTTTACCATAAACACAGTTTTCACATAACTCTAAATCAATCTTCTTTAGTCTTGGCAATAGATTTTTGGAGTGAAGGGTTTTCATTCCTTTCTCACTCATGTGCCCAAGCCTATGGTGCCACATTATCGAATCTGTTCTTGCAACATTTATTGTTGTTGTCCCTGCAGCAACTTTATCTATAGCAGCTAAGGTAGAGTAAGTGTTACCAGTACACAAATATAATGTGCCTACCTTCGCACCTTTAGCTACTACTAATGATCCTTTAGTGACCTTCCACATACTATCTGAGAAGGTAACTATGCAACCTTCACTACCTAGTTGCCCTGCAGAAATTAAATTTCTTCTTAAATTAGGAACATGTCTTACCTCCTGCAGAAACCAGTCATTACCATTCTGCAACTTGATCTTTATCTTTCCTTTTCCAACAATTTGATAGGGCTCGTCATCACCCAAATATACCTATCCAAATTCACCTTGAACATAATCTAGAAAATATTTTCTATGGGGTGTAGCTTGAAATGAAGCCCCAGAATCTATTACCCAGGAATCATTAACATTATCCAAACAGAAGATTAAAGCATCTTGCAAAGTATTACTTGCAATATTAGCTTCCTTACTGTCATTTTCATTTTTGTCTCCTTCTTTGTTTTTTTGAGACCAACGGTCTTTCTTTAGATGACCAGGCTTTCCGCAGTACCAGCAATCTTTCTTTCCTCTAAATTGAGAGCGTCCTTTCTTTGACTTCCCTCATGACTTCTCATTCCTAGGGCCTTTTCCTCTTTCCTTTGATCTTCCTCTGTTCTCCACATTCAAAACACTACCCGATGATGTTGGAGTCTCACCTGTGCTTTTCCTTCACATTTCTTCGCTTGGGATAACACCAACAATATCATCAAATACCAAAGTATTTTTACCAGAGATAGAGTTACTTATAGCCATAACCAAGCTATTCCAGCTTTTTGGCAAAGAACATAAAATCAAGAGAGCCCTAACCTCTTCTGCAAAGGTAATTTTTACCAAAGACAATTGACTGGTAATTGTATTAAATTCATTTAAGTGCTCTGCTACAGATCTTCCCTCACTCATTTTCAAATTAAACAAACGCTTCATAAGAAATACCTTATTCAAAGCCGAGGGTTTCTCGTACAACTTAGCCAATGTTGCCATCAAATCTACAGTTGTTTTTGCTTCTGTTATATTGAATGCTATAGACGGTGCAAGGCACAATCGAATGGATCCCAGTGCCTTTCTATCTAAAATGTCCCACTCTTCATCTGACATTGTGGTCGCTTTCTTTGCCTTTCCTTCCAATGGCCGCCACAAATCCTTTTGATACAGGTAATCCTCCATCTGCATTTTCCATAACTGATAGTTCTGGCTGTTAAACTTTTCGACCTTGAATTTGGAATCCTCCATTGCTCCCACTCAAATCTGAAAGTCCTGCCAATTTACAGAAAACCTCGCTTTGAAACTAATTGTTAGGGTTTCAAGCAGATCCGAAGCAAATATGAACTAACAATTATATGTAGATTTAATTACAAAAGATAAAGAAATAAAACAGGACACAGATAACATAGAGATTTAACATGGCTCACCCAGAATGGGTTACGTCCACCTTACATAGTCGTCCAATCTTTCTTATTATCCAGCAAAAATAGTACATCAACCTTACAATGCCTTAAGCATCCCAACCGCTTATAACATGCATTTTTAGGTGAACAAACAAAGTCGATCTTTTTAGGGTTTTATTACAATGTCAGTTTTCATCAAAAAAATGGCAAAATTTTTTTTCTTGGGGGCTCTCGCCCTCGAACCCCCACTTTTCTTGGGGGCTGCTGCCCCCGAACCCCTACCCGAGGCTCGGCCCAGCCCCGGACCCCGACAAGGATACGTGCTGAGTATATAGTACTTTGCTGATCAGTCACCACATTTAAACATTATCAGACTTGTACGACTATTCACAGGGTAGAGACTAAAAATTCTGAGTTTTTTGACTGCTGGGTATGACAACTGAGTATGACATATTCTGAGATGGACTGATTTTTGCCTGAGATCGACTGATTTTGGACAGAATTTTGACTTGGGATAGACTAGTTCTGACACAGACAGAGTTTTTGATCACTAAGTTTGTTTCTTGTTTTCTCCAATTTTGGTATTCCAGTTTTTAGTTTCAGGGATGAAAACACATAGTATGAATAGTAACTCCAATCACAGCATGCAAACCCTAAGGAATTTGGTGAGGAAAGAAAAACTTTGCTTCTAGACTCAGGTACACACCCAATAGCTAATCAGAATACGGCCGCTGAGTCTCACACAATGGATTATCAACGTCGTATTAGCTGACTCCAAATGCTAATGGGGGCATGAAATGACAAGTATCTTGGGAGAGTTACTGTCTCTCTTCCACAAAGATTATCTCCCTTTCGGAGGTGAACCGGGCAACTTCTAATTTTAATTGGATCTAGTAAGGGGTTCGTTCGACGCGTTGAGGTATAAACTCAATTAAGAGGTCTCCTAGCCTTGAAAACCAAGGTTTAATATACCTAAAGGTACTGAGGAGAGCTATTCCCGAGCACTGCCATTGACATGATTTTCATCAAATCACGTTTATTTTATAGTGGGTTGGAGTACTTGGCGTTTAGCCATTCCCAATTAGGTCGTTCTCCTCTCACCGACTGTAATGACTATAGAGTTATTAGCTCCTCGGGAGGGCACGCCTGCTAAAGATGTACAAATCTCAAACAAAGAAAAATCCTCAAGGGTCTGGATTTCTGATTATCTAGAAAAAGACAAGAGCATACTCTCCTACCTCTTAGAATTTTCTAAAAACATAAAAGACAGATTTGTTCATTAACCAGATAGCAAGTTAGGTGCCTAAAAAATGAATTTACAGAATACATGACGTTTAGTTGATTCTCCTCAGGCAACCTGCAAAGACAATGAATCAGTAGTCATATTGTCTTTGTGCGACAAGCATATTCTTCGACAAGCGTTCTGCAAAAACTAGTTAGGCTGTGAAAAATTCTGAGATAGATAGATAAACAGTCGGGGTTAGTTGTCAGAATAATCAAAAAATGAGAAAATCATGAAATTTGCCTTTTTTTACCAGAAAATACAGAATCGTACGACAGATTCTTGACTCGTACGAGACAGGATTCAGTATCGTACGAAAGAATATTGTTGATGATCTCTGCTTGTACGATAGAGGATTTCTGCTCGTACGATAGATGATTTTCTCGTACGACAGGATATTTCAGTTCGTACAACACCTGTAGTTTATCATTTCAGCCTGTGAAAATTGTCGTACGAGATGACGCAGAGACTGTACGGCCGAAAATCCGAAAAGTCAAAAAAACCTGAAAAATAACAAAAATTAAAAAAATCAATCTTGGAGGCCGAAAAATGTAGTCTTCTGCCCCACGGTGGGTGCCATAAATGTGTGTGTGAAAAGTGGTATAAGGATCTGTATCTGCAATATACAACACTTCAATTTAGTCATTATATGCATGGTTAGTCAGATATAAGCATTAAAAATAAAACCATAACAAAGCGACCAATTGCCTTGTAAAAGATGCGAGTATAAGATTGCTCTCAGATTTTGTAAGCAATACTAGTGACTAGACTACACCAAGACAAAGGATTTAATATATATGAGTATGATATTAAACTAAATGAATGCAAGATGGATGAATAATTCAAGCAATAACAAATTCAAGCAATATGGATGCAAGCAATAATGAGTAAACTAAAATGGATGCAAATAATCTAAAAAGCACAATATATCAATGACTCCAGAGCAAAATCAGTATAATAATGATGTATTCTCAAAAATATCTGGGGTATTTGGAATGAGAGCTGAAGGCTGAATTTATAGAGAATTACAAGAGAGATGATGAAAAAAGCTCAATTTAGGATTAACTGAAAATAATTGAGAAATCAGGTTCAGTTAACCTTGAGATAGATTCCAATTATAGTTTAATTGAAATGCATTCAAATTAGAAGTTCAAGTTGCATTGAAAAATAATATTAAATTAATTCCATGCATTTATGACAAAAATAGATAATTCTTTGTTTTATTCAAGAAAAAGATCTTCAATGCAACTGAACTTCTTTTTATGAAAAGCTTTGAGTTCCAAATTAAGAGAATATTCAATAATTCAATTAAATTGCTTTTCTGATTTCAAGTTCTCAATTTAGAAAAAAGAAATAATATCTCAAGTTTGATTTCTCTCTCAATTCAATTATTTTATTTTATTTTCAATTCAACTCTTTGTTTTGTAATAAATTCTTCTTTTTGTAATAAATTAATTCTTTTTTGCATGATTGAATGGCAAATTCATTAATTAATTAAATATGCAAGGATATTTAATAAATTAAAATAGGATAATTGATCAAAAATGAATATTCTTGAATGATTCAATTAATTAAATAAATATTTAATTAATATTGAGTAATTGATTTTGCCATGTGATATTTGATAATTAAAGAACTAATTATGTGCTCAAGATTGATTTAATTGCCTTTTGGTTAGGACCTTGGTGATGTTGTCGAAATTAGGGGCCCATGGTTTAGATGACCAATTTTAGGATATTACAATTAGTACGTTCTTTCTTGCAATCTTTGGTAGCAATATGTTTGCCCTCAAAGGTAACTCTGAAATAGTAAAGCAGTGTATATCAGGTCTTAGGAATATTTTCATATGATACAAGGAACTATTTGTAATTTATAAGAATCACAAAATATTTTAAAGATTAAAGATTCCTAATGTTAGCAACAAACTAACCCTGACAAACATGACAATCTTCAACTTGTTTCCATGAAATAGCACAAGACCAAGCAGAAACGTGGTGTTTAAGGATGCAAATGCCACAATAAAGTTTGTGACAAGAAAGATGATGATAACAAGGAAGTCTTCATGTCTGAGACCATTGATCACTACAAAAATGACCCCTATGGCTATTGTCACTAGGATGTTAGCCAACATTTGTAAGCTTTGAATGTCCTTGTCAATATCAAGCTCTATTGGGGCATTATCATTATTGTTCTCAACTTGCACTTCTTGTTATCTTGTGTTCCCTTTCTACCTGCTACAGTCTCCTAATTTTAGCTGCTCTAGCTACTTGCTAAGGTCTCCTACTTCTTGTTGCCTTTCCTCATAGGTTGAAGGTCTTGTACTAGGTTTTTGTCCATTTTAGGTATTTTTGGAAGTAAAACTAAGGTCACCAAAAAACCCATCAACCCAACAAAGGGCACCAAAAGCATTTCGGACCACCCAGAATATAGGATGCCAAAACTAACACCAAAAATATCTATTGCAACAACCGAAAGCATATCTAGAACAACATCCATTTGGATAATCAGGTTTCACGTTAATAACAACCGTAACTACAACAATCTCCAACCGAGACATTTAAAAGAGTCTTAGAGAGTTAAATAGGAAAAAGTTGTGCAATAATCCTATGAGACCACTTTTTGAGTAACTTTTCCATGTGGTCAAATCTAATAATACTAATTGAGCCAAGTGTGAGGCCTCATAAGATAAGGTGATTTGATGGTCATATTAGTAAATTACATCTAGATATAGAAAAGTATAACAAGGTAGCACTAAAGTGAGAAGTTGTTGGATTCCCAAAAAAATGTCGTATCCTTCAAGGGGAAAGGAAAAAATGATGCTTTTAAAGAAATACATATACTTTTGTTTAGGTGTTTTTGAAATTTTAGATCCATGTGAGCTAGAAATGCAATTGAATTCTATGATTTTTCAATTAATGAAGAGCTATATGTAATAATCCATATATTTCGCAAGTTAATAAAATGTGTAAACTAAAATAAATACAAAATTGAAGAGCCAATTAAATTTATTTTGAACATTACAAATTATGTTTAAAATAAAATGAATTAATTATACATCATATATGGACCCTATAGACAGCAAAGACAAATAGCTTACAACCAAAGTTTCATACATGTGTAACCTGCCCCTTCTGTCTATCCACTCCTTCCCATAAAACCAAAAAAAATATATACGTGTAGTAAAATATTTCTACATAGAGGCAACCAATGTCAAGTCACACTAAATATTTCCATCGGTACAACATATGCAATCCACTACATAAAAGAAGGAATTGGTCAAAGATAGGATATATAATGTCAAAGACGGGACGTAGTGAAGCCAAATGTCTTTTGCGTTTATACTCACCGTATCAGGCATGTTTAACAGGCATTTTCACTTATGGAGAAGATTTTGTGTCTTTGGAGTTGAGGGTTTTCTAGGCAACCTGGGACATAGAGTCAGTCCAATCATGGGCGGATTTCACTAAAATGGTTTTTTCGTGTCACGGGGGCAAGAAATTGAAGGAATCATAAAATACAGCTGTGATCAACTATGGAAAAGCAGTGAATCGATAGCCTTGAAGGAATCAATTTCTATCAACTATTTACGTACGAAGGAATCCCTACCTAAAATCAAGTAAAGCAACTTTTTAAACTTAGTGGTACCTAGTTTTCCATGAAACCATGTGGTTGAAAAGGGGAAATGAAACAATCCTCAAATTGCTAATTGCTTATCTCTTTAATTTTGGCTCACTTGAGCTTCGGCTCAGTCTTAAACTACATACATTAAGCAACAAATTTCTATCAACTATTTACGTACGAAGGAATCCCTACCTAAAATCAAGTAAAGCAACTTTTTAACCTTAGTGGTACCTAGTTTTCCATGACACCATGTGGTTGAAAAGGGGAAATGAAACAATCCTCAAATTGCTAATTGGTTATCCCTTTAATTTTGGCTCACTTGAGATTCGGCTCAGTCTTAAACTACATACATTAAGCAACATAGTAAACCTAGAGAATGTTAGTCAGTTCTGAGTGTTTAACACTTTTAAATCTAAAAGTGTATTTTTAGTGTGACCACATACCTTAAGCAACATATTAAGCCTAGAAAATGTCAATCAACTATGAGTATTTAACACTTTTAAGCCTAGAAATATAAGCTTAGTGTGTGTGATTTAAGTCGTTCCTAAACGTTTTGTCCTGTAATTTCTTTTTAAGGATAGGGTCTATATTCAATTTATTTTTTAATTATTTTATTTTCAAGTTTATTTGAGAAGGGGGTTGGTTTGTTCTTTTAAAGTTTTGGTGAATTCATTTGTTCTTATAGATACTCTCAAGTTAAATTTCATATTTTTATTTTTTATTTTTTATTTTTATATTTTTAATTAAACTTTGATAATATATGTAAGATTTCTATTTTTTTTTTTTTATATTTCTTTATTTTAAAGGTTTGTTTATTTCAAGATTTAATTGGAATTTTAATTTATTTGTAAAGAGAAGTGTTGATTGAAATCTTTAAATGATTCTTATTTTATTGATAGGATATTTTTATTAAGGTTAATTATAATTACTAATCTAATTTTAATCATGACAAATATGAAAATAAGAATGATCTTTCTTTTTGGATAGTTACTTTTTCAAGACCTTGTCAATGCTACTTCTCATTCATAACTATCCAAGTATCTTTACAATTAGTTGCTCAGAGCATCCTTTGGTATATATATTCTTCATGACATTGATACTACAATTGGGTCTTCTGCTTCTTTGCATGATGCATCTTCTCCCCTATCCATGCACTCTCACTCTTTCATTGACCCTTTATCATAAGGTAGATCCCCTCATAGTGCCTATATCTTATGTTGTAATGTAGATAAAATTAAGAGAACCTTATCAAGTTCTCCCAATTTGTAGCTCACAAGAGCCCAGACAAAGATTTACTTCAATAATGGAAATAATCCCAAATTCATATTATGAAATAGTTTGTCCCACATCAAATAACTTTGTTCTTGTAAAAAATCATACCCTATTATACTAAGTCTATATCTTCCTCAAGGTGCTAAAAATTCTTTCTTTCTTCCATTATTTTGCAATCTCTCTTTTTTAATCTTTCATCAAAACAATTGTATATTCCTTTGTTCATGTATGAAAGCCCAATCATGCGCCCACTTGTTAATGTAGGTTTTTTATTTTCCTATGTTAGGGAGTATTTATTTTTCCTACACATATTATTTAGGCTTGTTTAGGTTATTAGGAGTAGGACACATGGTGAAATATTTCAGCTACATGTATAACACTCCACCTCACATGGGTAGTTGAGTTACACACCCACTTTTGGCTTGTTGTGCTACCTCTCATAACCACTATTTTGTCATTTCCTAAGTGGGTTATGGGACAGTTGGGTTTCTCACACCATTATTTGTCCTTATGTGTCAACTTTCTCAACTCCTTTCCTCTCTTCATGTAAGGAGGTTATGCCACACATTTTGACATTTACCAAGATTGTAACACCTCCCACTTTTAATGGGGAATAGGAGCTATTGCACCTTTTGGATGTATATGCTATTATTTTTCTATGTCATAATCACTATATACTCTCACCTTAACTAGTTCAGTGATAGCTTGGTGGCAGTCTTCTCCAAAATTCTCATGTGTCTCTATTTTTCTCTCATATCAAATTTTTCTTCATTTAGCTATTTTGATAGTTGATTATCTATTGTTTCGAGTTGCATGTGATCTACGACCAACATCAGATTATGGCTCAGTTCTCATTTCTCGTAGAATCTAATATGGTATCAAAGTCGTGTTGTCTAGTATAGCTCATTGTTTTTCTAATTTATTTGAGAGATTTGAGACTATTAGATAGCTAGTATTTTTTCTTAAAAAATAAGTATGCTCTTCTCCCGCATTCTCATGTGAATTGGAGAATCAAAATAGTTTAAAGGAAAATAATCTTATAAATTAATTTGGTTTATTATATACGTGTTCCTTTGAGATCTAGGCGATTGCAATATTTTGGTAATATTGGAGGCTTCTTTAGCATTTCCAAAGTGTCCAGAAGGCTTGAGAAAGTCAAAAGTGTCTTTTATTTCACCAAAATCAAATTTTGGAGGACACAGTAAAAAAACCAGAGTGAATTATTTTTTTACTGAAGTTATTTTCATTTTGGCTTCAAAATTCCAACTTTTGCTTCCTAACATAGAAAAACTTTTGGGTTTCTGCTCTTGTTTTCATAAATTCAATATATTATTATTTTTTAAATGAGTTTTAATAGAGCATGAGCCATTTTTCTAGTTGGCAAATTCAGCAAGCCTTTTTAAAAATTGTGTAACTTTTGCCTTGGGTGTCAGATTTTCACAAACGAGTACTTGACGAAAATCTAGAAACAAGCACTTTCCATTTGTGTGGGTTTCATTGATAAATTATTCCTTTTTTCATCATATATTGTAGGTTGAATCAACTGCATTTGTTTCCTTCCATAGGGCATATCTTCACCTTACAACTTTGTTTTAAAAAATTGAATAGTTGTTGGAAACATATTGAGATGCATTGAGCAGCTATAAGGATAATTTTTTCATATATTCTATCAAAATTATTTGTATTAAAACATTCTAGTTTTGGTTATTGGAGCCATAGAAAGCTTTGTAATTTGATAAAAGGCCTTGTAAATGCACTAATTATAAATTGCTTACCTTGTAATATTTGGGGGGAGGGGAGTGATTTTTGAGACTAGTGGAAAGTGGGGTGCCTCTTGTGTCTTCTTTCTTGCACTTTTCCTAATTCTTAGAAATCTTCTTTTATGCTATCATGGATGCATCTACAGTTCCTCTTTTAACACCCTATAAATATTATGAATGGAAATCTAAGATGATAATATATTTGAAAAGACACAGATATCAGTGTGTTATAATGGGACTTGAAACTGAACCTCAAGATGAAACAAAAAAGATGAAATGGTTTAATAAATGTGATGAAGCTTTTGGTAATTTGTGTATGTTAGTCCCTATTGACCTTCTTTTTCACATTGAATCAACCACTACACCAAATTGAATGTAGACCACTTTGGAAAACATCTTTGGTAAGAAAGATGAGTTAAGAGGTCATCAGATGGAGAATGAACTCATAGGGTTGAATCTGACCATATATGTATGTTTGTTTGAACATCAAAACAAAAATGACAGCAAACAAAAAGACAGTTGGCTTGAGGTAGAAGACAAGCCAAAAACCACATAACATCAATCACTAAGATCCTTATGAAATCTAAACAACAAGTAATCCTTTATTATTTTCACAAAAAATAAGAACTTATAAGTTCTTAGCAAATAGGCAGGGGCTTCGATTGTATCAAAGGTTGAATAATAAATTTGATATAATTAACCTATTATTAAATTTAATTCTTAATTAACTTATTATTTAATTAACCTATATAATAATAAATATCATATAAATAATAATTAAATATTTATTATCTTAATTAACTTTAGTATTTAAGAAGTTGAATAAATTTAGTTAATTTAATAACTTTAAGTTTTTAAATAAATTTAAAATAAATTTATTAAAGTAACTTTAATAAAATTAATATTAAATGTATTTAAATATTTTAATAAATTTATTTAAAAACTTAAAGAAATTAAATTAAATATTAATAAATTTAATAAAGTAACTAAAGTTATTAAATTTAATATTAGTAAGTTTGACAAATTTAATAATTTTAATAAATGTTGTAAATTTAAAAAGTTGAATTTTTTTTGTAAATTTAAAGAATTTAATAACTTCAAAAGATTATTAAATTTAATAAAATTATTATTTATTAAATTGAAATTCATATTAAGTTATTAATATTATTATTAATATTCATTCAATTAATAGGGCATGTGGACAAAGATGGTGGTCAGAAAAGTGGACACCACCCAAAAAAACTTGGAAAAATAGGTAGCACTTACGCGGTTTTAAAATTTAAAATTCCCATGTACGCGCTTAGGTTTGTTCTTCCCAAGCCTAGAAAAGATAGCGCGTACGTGCTTTTTTTAGGAAAATGAACGTGTACGTGCTACTTATAGGAAAATGAGCACGTACGCGCTAATAATCCAAATAAAACTGCATACGCGGTGCCTGGTGAAAAAAGTTTTAAAAAAAAAACTAGGTCTCATTTACCCATAAATTGTGTTTTTAACTTCGTTTTTTCCCCATTTTCTCACCTAAACCACGAATGGGGTGCTAAATTTGTCCTCTAGGCTATGGATCAAGGTTAGTTTTTGTTTATTTTTGTCTTTCTTTCTAATTTATGCAATTTGTTTTACATTTTGAATTTAATTTCATTAATTTTGATTAGGTTTTTTCATTTTTTGTTTCAAAAACTAGATTCTTCTAATCCAAAACAAGAACAACCAAATGCACCTCCTGAAAACCCACAAGAACAACCAAATGCACCTCCTGAAAACACACAAGAAGAACCCCCAATTCCTCCTTTTGACTGCACAGCCGAAACACAGGAAGAATTAATTAATCAGTTAGGACAAAATACGTCTAAAATCAATATACTGATTGTAAAATTGAAAACTTCTGAACTTGACCATCATCAATCCCTCGCCACTAGCCTGTAAACATTAGCTAGTGGTGCCATAGCTGTTTCCACAAAAATTACCAAATGGGGAAGCTTTAGGGATAGGTGTCGTCAATTCTATGCCAATGGGCTATCATACGATGGAGTAAAAAACAAAAATATTTCTAAACAACAAATATGTGCCCTTTTTGTTGATCCCAAAACTGGTCAGTCATTACCTCTTAATGCAAAGAGGTTTCCCATACATTGGTGTACCAATGCACAGATGAAGAATCTTTTTTGACAGAGGTGGTGGATGGTCTTTGATGATCCACCTTGTAATAATTATGAGGTGCCATTATATTTTTTGAGAAAAATATATTGTGAGTTTGTGCTCAAGGTGCGGCCAAACTATTTTAACATGAGAGAGTTTCATGGTAGAGGTGTTGGCTCTGCCCAAGATAGACCTGGAGCCCGTAGGTGATTAGTTGCGGAGAGTTGCCGCCCCCTAGCACCCAAACCCAAGGTGCATCAGGTTGTCCCATTAGAGCTGAAAGAGTCGATGGAGCTATAGACTCTTCAGGCAGCCACAACATTGACTGGTGCCATCATCCAGCATGGGACGTCATTAGCACACCCTATTGTATTGGATGATGAGCAGTTAGAGGGCGACAGAGAGCCCATCGAGCATATGTGTGTTAGTTGCTCGGGGATAGATGATGCAACCGGTGTAGATGGATACTCATATTATCTGTGCATGGTTTGCGGTTGTAGATGTCAGGCTCACATGGTTGAGGATGTTGTGCTGACAGATGAGTTGATGGACATGGTGTTTTCCCATGAGCCACAGACACAGGTGTGTTGATTTGAATTCATAACATTTTATTTATCAGCCACTTTAAATTTGTAATTACATAAATGAATTTTCATTTATACATTGATTTAAATTGAGACAAATAATATGCATTTCAGGATGCAGCAGCAGTATCCCATACACCTCCCCCAGTTACTGTAGCTGCAACTTCGATGCCTGAGGTATAAATTTTGTAACATGTTAAAATAGAATAGTACACTTTGAATTCAAAAAAATACAAGATATACTAACTATCTTTAATACTTGGTCCAATTTCTGGTTTGTAGGTGTTGACAGGGGACGAAATGTCCCAGATTGATGACATCACACTCTCGGCGATCGATTTTGGCCTACAAGGCTATACGGTATCATATTTTGTACAACTCTTTTTATGTATTCTTTTGATGGAATATGCAAGTCATTTCATTTTAGATTTTTAAAATTATGTTTAATTTATTATCTGTACTAATATCTCATGTTAATTTTCTGTTTATAGGGCACCCCCTCCGCATCTAGGGCTCGTCCTAAGAAAAAGAATTCCTCGAAGACGCCAAAATGTGTGAAGAAGGTAATTGAACACATTTTTAGTTGTATAATTGTTTGAAAATGTTGAAATCAAGTATTAGTTGGGGTTTGTAGATTGATTAGTGTTTTTTGTCTATTTTACATGTACAGCAGCCATTGAGCTTTGTGGATATGTTGAATGCACCTGATTCACCTATGGATCAAGAGAGGGCGGAGGTATGTATCTCTACTTTATTTTCTTGATTTCATGATTATATGCACGCGTACATGTGAACTTGTGATATATTATAGTCTTATAATTTTTTCATACAGGAAATATCCATACCTATTTCATCAATGGTGAACCCTCCTCCTTGAACTGGAGAAGCATATCAGGATCCGGTACACTTTTGTTTGATATGTAAAATTAATTGTTTTCAACCTTCAATACTTATCATTATATTAATTGTATTTAATCTTTGTACATTTTTTGTATAGGTAATAGCGACCGTTTCTACATCGATGGTGAGCCATCCTCAGTCCATTGGAGAAGCATATGAGGCACAGGTACGTCATTGTTCTCTATATTATAGCTTTTAAGTGTTTTTGATATATTTATGTTAGTGCATTGTATTAATTGTACATTTAATCTACAATAGACTCCTTTGCAGTACGGCCATAACATGGATCCATTTAAGTATGTCTTCAAGAAAACTCCTAAGAGTGACAAGGAGAGGAGAGCGAAGACATTAGCTCCTAGATCAGCCGATGAGGTTATCTACATTTCAATTGCAAAGGAATTAAAGTTAAATGCATAGTTATGTTGTTAATTGTGAACTATTTTCTACAAAAGAAGTCTAACTTGGCTTTTGAATTGTGGTTTTGCAGCCATCTACAGAGCCGTGTACTGCACTGAAGAGGCTTGATTTTGATGATCCACCACAAGTTTAGGATCATATAGTGTTAGTTTTGGTCATGGAATGACAAATACATGTAGATATATTCTACATTTTTATTGTATATCGATTTGGACATGGCATATGCCACATTTTTGTAATACCTGTATTGACTTGGCAGACATGCCTTTATTTATATATATAAATATCGATATTCGATCCAATAAATGTGTAATGAGTTCATTATTTTGTATTCGTTGTATTTTGTGGTTGTCCTTTTATAAATTTAAATGAATATTTGCATATGTAATCAACAATATGAATATAAACAACAAAAATATATGATATAAAGCATTGCAATCGTGGAATATGATTTGATAAAATTTCTAAAATGTTGAATTAACTCTACAAAACTCCTTGTATTCAGTTAATTATTGTGTATTCACTGTATTTGGTGGCTGTCCTTTAATAAATTTAAATGAATATTTGCATATGTAATTAACAATATGAATATAAACAACAAATATTGATAATATGAATATAAACAACAATGTGTTTGGTGCGAGAGCACCCTCATGCTCGCAATGGTCAAATTATGTTCGTCATGTGCACAAACTAACATCGTGAGAATGTACGGGTGGGAAGGTTTACGCTAGGCATGGCCCTGTTGTGCATCCCAAAACACCTGAACGTCGAGAGTCATACCCTACTGGTGCGATCTCTTAAGTGCCCTGAGTCCAAAAAATTGTCAAAATTTGACGGATTGTTTCTTCCAATCCATGACACATACGATTAATCTGTTTGATCTCGTGGGGTCATGTGAGGCTCCTCTACAATGGCCTATCTCGGTTTTCAATGACTTGGAGCCATTTCAATTAATAGCATTTTTTCACCTGCTCCAAAAACCGTCAGTTACTTGCAAGGAAAAGTTGCAAGATTGGCTAGAATTGATTCGGTTCGTCTTATACACAAACCGATGTCGCAAGCGCATCCGAGTGGGTAGGTTTATGCTAGGCATGGCCATGTAGTGCATCCCAAAGCACCAGAACGTCGAGAGTCATACCCTACTGGTGCGATCTCTCAAGTGCCCTAAGTCCAAAAAATTGTCAAAATTTGACGAACTGTTTCTTCCAATCCACGACACATACAGTCAATCTATTTGAACTCGTGGGGTCATGTGAGGCTCCTCTACAATGGCCTATCTTGGTTTTCGACGACTCAGAGCCATTTTCAATTAGTAGCATTTTTTCGCCTGCTCCAAAAACCATCAGTTGCTTGCAAGGAAAAGTTGCAAGATTGGCTAGAATTGATTATGTTCGTTGTGTGCAAAAACCGACGTCGTGAGCGCATCCGGGTGGGTAGGTTTACGCTAGGAATATCCCTATCGTGCATCCCAAAGCACCAAAACATCGAGAGTCATACCCTACCGGTGCGATCTCTCAAGTGCCTTGAGTCCAAAAAATTGTAAAAATTTGACGAACTATTTCTTCCAATCCACGACACATACGGTCGATCTGTTTGATCTCGTGGGGTCGCGTGAGGCTCCTCTAAAATGGCCTATCTTGGTTTTTGACGACTCAAAGCTATTTTCAATTAGTAACATTTTTTCGCCTGCTCCAAAAACTGTCAGTTGCTTGCAAGGAAAAGTTGCAAGATTGGCTAGAATTGATTATGTTCGTCATGTGCACAAACCAATGTCACGAGCGCATCCGGGTGGGCAGGTTTACACTAGGCATGCCCCTATCGTGCATCCCAAAGCACCAGAACGTCGAGAGCCATACCCTACTAGTGTGATCTCTCAAGTGCCCTGAGTCCAAAAAATTGTCAAAATTTGACGACCTGTTTCTTCCAACAACATCTCTTTGGTTGGGCGATACTCTTGTGTTGTCATGCCAAAAAATTTCAATTAATGTTTTTAGTGCATCTACAACAACCTTGTCTTTGCATGGTAGTCTACTCGAGAATGCCCAAAGAGAATTATTGTTAGGTTACTCTATTTGTTCTTGCCTCTTTAATGCTTTACTTAATGTTGTTCTACTAATGTTTAATGACTTACTTGTTTTGCTTATCAAACAATCTTTTTTTATTTTCTTGCTCATTATGGTTGATGTAATGACACGTCAAGTAGCATTAGAATCTTTACTACATGATTTTGAACCAATAGATTGATATGCATCAAATAGATTTCTGACAATAGTTCTTTCACTGTTACTTTCAGATGATCTTAGGCCTAGAATTTTCATTGTCTCTCTAAAATTCAAATTTTTAATCATTTGAACAATTAATTGACATCTTGTGGTTTGATTTAAGTTTTTAAAATAGTTTTGCCATATTCTTTTAACCATTCTCCTACAAGTTCGTTCATTCATTTTATTGGGCATTGACTTCAATATATTCTCATCAATGTCAATTAGATACTTTGGTTTCCTATGAATGATTCTAGGAGGTGTTAACATCGGTGAATTATGTACATTCAATTCATCAAGTAGAGAAGGTGTAATATGTTCATCATTTAATTGATTATTCAATGTGGTATCTTCTTCAATTGCATTAGGTTCAAATGGTAAATTATCAAATGTTTCTTCTTCAATTGCATTAGGTTCAAATAGTAAATTATCAAATGTTTCTTTTTCAATTGCATTAGGTGCATTATATTCGTTTGGTAAATAGAATTGAGATGTTGAGGTTGACATACCTTCTTCTTCCATTGTTCTTATGTCACGCAATTTCTTCATACGCTACCTTTGTCTTTCCTTTTGAGCCTCTCGTTGTTCCATCGTTCCTCGCTTGTTCTTTCCCATGGTTGATATCGGTTGACCTAAATAGAATCATATTACATATATATGTAAAGAAAAGTTCAAAAATAAATAAATAACCATAAATATGCATCTTATCACTATTTTTTGGAATCAAACTATTAAACAAT